>NC_140991.1:276784328-277194041 GCF_052327205.1 Somniosus microcephalus | reverse complement strand
CCCCCCCAGTCGCTCTTGATTCCCCCCCCCGAGTCGCTCTCTCTTCCCCCCCCTCAGTCGCTCTCTCTTCCCCCCGCAGTCCGCTCTCTCTTCCCCCCCGTCGATCTCTCTTCCCCCCCCAGTCGCTCTCTCTTCCCCCCCAGTCGCTCTCTCTTCCCCCCCCAGTCGCTCTCTCCTCCCCCCCAGTCGCTCTCTCCTCCCCCCCCAGTCGCTCTCTCTTCCCCCCCCAGTCGCTCTCTCTTCCCCCCCAGTCGCTCTCTCTTCCCCCCCCAGTCGCTCTCTCGTCCCCCCCCAGTCGCGCTCTCCTTCCCCCCCAGTCGCTCTCTCTCTCCCCCCCAGTCGCTCTCTCTTCCCCCCCCAGTCGCGCTCTCTCTTCCCCCCCCAGTCGCGCTCTCTCTTCCCCCCCCAGTCGCGCTCTCTCTTCCCCCCCAGTCGCGCTCTCTCTTCCCCCCCCAGTCGCACTCTCTCTTCCCCCCCCAGTCGCGCTCTCTCTTCCCCCCCCAGTCGCGCTCTCTCTTCTCCCCCCCAGTCGCGCTCTCTCTTCCCCCCCAGTCGCGCCCTCTCTTCCCCCCCCAGTCGCGCTCTCTCTTCCCCCCCCCAGTCGCTCTCTCTTCCCCCTCCAGTCGCTCTCTCTTCCCCCCCCAGTCGCTCTCTCTTCCCCCCCCAGTCGCTCTCTCTTCCCCCCCAGTCGCTTTCTCTTCCCCCCCAGTCGCTCTCTCTTCCCCCCCAGTCGCTCTCTCTTCCCCCCCAGTCGCTCTCTCTACCCCCTCCAGTCGCTCTCTCTACCCCCTCCAGTCGCGCGCTCTCTTCCCCCCCAAGTCGTGTGAGGGAGAGGGGGGGGAGTGTAAGGGGGAGAGGGGGGGGGGAGTGTGAGGGAGAAGGGGGGAGGGAGGGGGAGGGAGAGGGGAGTGGAGTGTGATGGAGAGGGGGGAGGGAGTGTGAGGGAAAGGGGAGGGGGTGTGATGGAGAGGGGGGGAGTGTGAGGGAGAGGGGGGGGAGTGTGAGGGAGAGGGGGGAGTGTGAGGGAGTGGGGGCGAGTGTGAGAGGGGGGGAGTGTGAGGGAGAGGGGGGGGAGTGAGGGAGAGGGAGGGCAGTGTGTGTGTGGGGGGGGCAGTTTGTGTGTGTGAGGGAGGGGGGGAGTGTGTGTGTGAGGGAGGGGGGGAGTGTGTGTGTGAGGGAGGGGGGGGAGTGTGTGTGTGAGGGAGGGGGGGGAGTGTGTGTGTGAGGGAGGGGGAGTGTGTGTAAAAATGTTCAATAAAAACTGACTAAATAACCTCATTAGCCTCTCTTCCCCCCCAGTCGCTCTCTCTTCCCCCCCCAGTCGCTCTCTCTTCCCCCCCCAGTCGCTCTCTCTTCCCCCCCAGTCGCTCTCTCTTCCCCCCCAGTCGCTCGCTCTTCCCCCCCAGTCACTCTCTCTTCCCCCCCAGTCACTCTCTCTTCCCCCCCAGTTGCTCTCTCTTCCCCCCCCTGTCGCTCTCTCTTCCCCCCCCAGTCGCTCTTGATTCCCCCCCCGAGTTGCTCTCTCTTCCCCCCCCAGTCGCTCTCTCTTCCCCCCGCAGTCGCTCGCTCTTCCCCCCCGTCGCTCTCATCTTCCCCCCCCAGTCGCTCTCTCTTCCCCCCCCAGTCGCACTCTCTTCCCCCCCAGTCGCTCTCTCTTCCCCCCCAGTCGCTCTCTCTTCCCCCCCCAGTCGCGCTCTCTTCCCCCCCAGTCGCTCTCTCTTCCCCCCCAGTCGCTCTCTCTTCCCCCCCCAGTCGCTCTCTCTTCCCCCCCCCAGTCGCGCTCTCTCTTCCCCCCCCAGTCACGCTCTCTCTTCCCCCCCCAGTCGCGCTCTCTCTTCCCCCCCCAGTCGCACTCTCTCTTCCCCCCCCAGTCGCGCTCTCTCTTCCCCCCCAGTCGCGCTCTCTCTTCCCCCCCCAGTCGCGCTCTCTCTTCCCCCCCCCAGTCGCGCTCTCTCTTCCCCCCCTCTTCCAGCGCTCTCTCTTCCCCCCCCAGTCGCGCTCTCTCTTCCCCCCCCCACTCGCGCTCTCTCTTCCCCCGTCGCGCTCTCTCTTCCCCCCCAGTCGCGCTCTCTCTTCCCCCCCACTCGCGCTCTCTCTTCCCCCCCCACTCGCGCTCTCTCTTCCCCCCAGTCGCTCTCTCTCTTCCCCCCCAGTCGCTCTCTCTCTTCCCCCCCAGTCGCTCTCTCTCTTCCCCCCCAGTCGCGCTCTCTCTTCCCCCCCCCCCCACTCGCGCTCTCTCTTCCCCCCCAGTCGCTCTCGCTCTTCCCCCCCAGTCGCTCTCTCTCTTCCCCCCCCACTCGCGCTCTCTCTTTCCCCCCCACTCGTGCTCTCTCTTCCCCCCCACTCGCGCTCTCTCTTCCCCCCCCAGTCGCTCTCTCTCTTCTCCCCAGTCGCTCTCTCTCTTCCCCCCCAGTCGCTCTCTCTCTTCCCCCCCAGTCGCTCTCTCTCTTCCCCCCAAGTCGCTCTCTATTCCCCCCCAGTCGCTCTCTCTTCCCCCCCCGTCGCTCTCTCTTCCCCCCCCAGTCGCTCTTGATTCCCCCCCGAGTCGCTCTCTCTTCCCCCCCCAGTCGCTCTCTCTTCCCCCCGCAGTCGCTCTCTCTTCCCCCCCGTCGATCTCTCTTCCCCCCCAGTCGCTCTCTCTTCCCCCCCAGTCGCTCTTGATTCCCCCCCGAGTCGCTCTCTCTTCCCCCCCCAGTCGCTCTCTCTTCCCCCCGCAGTCGCTCTCTCTTCCCCCCCGTCGATCTCTCTTCCCCCCCCAGTCGCTCTCTCTTCCCCCCCCCAGTCGCTCTCTCTTCCCCCCCAGTCGCTCTCTCTTCCCCCCCCAGTCGCTCTCTCTTCCCCCCCCAGTCGCACTCTCTTCCCCCCAGTCGCTCTCTCTTCCCCCCCAGTCGCTCTCTCTTCCCCGCCCAGTCGCGCTCTCTTCCCCCCCAGTCGCTCTCTCTTCCCCCCCAGTCGCTCTCTCTTCCCCCCCAGTCGCTCTCTCTTCCCCCCCCAGTCGCGCTCTCTCTTCCCCCCCCAGTCGCGCTCTCTCTTCCCCCCCAGTCGCGCTCTCTCTTCCCCCCCCAGTCGCACTCTCTCTTCCCCCCCCAGTCGCGCTCTCTCTTCCCCCCCAGTCGCGCTCTCTCTTCCCCCCCCAGTCGCGCTCTCTCTTCCCCCCCCCAGTTGCGCTCTCTCTTCCCCCCCAGTCGCGCTCTCTTCCCCCCCAGTCGCGCTCTCTCTTCCCCCCCCAGTCACGCTCTCTCTTCCCCCCCCCAGTCGCGCTCTCTCTTCCCCCCCCAGTCGCACTCTCTCTTCCCCCCCAGTCGCGCTCTCTCTTCCCCCCCAGTCGCGCTCTCTCTTCCCCCCCCAGTCGCGCTCTCTCTTCCCCCCCCAGTCGCGCTCTCTCTTCCCCCCCAGTCGCGCTCTCTCTTCCCCCCCCAGTCGCGCTCTCTCTTCCCCCCCCCACTCGCGCTCTCTCTTCCCCCGTCGCGCTCTCTCTTCCCCCCCAGTCGCGCTCTCTCTTCCCCCCCACTCGCGCTCTCTCTTCCCCCCCCCACTCGCGCTCTCTCTTCCCCCCCAGTCGCTCTCTCTCTTCCCCCCCAGTCGCTCTCTCTCTTCCCCCCCAGTCGCTCTCTCTCTTCCCCCCCAGTCGCGCTCTCTCTTCCCCCCCCCCACTCGCGCTCTCTCTTCCCCCCCAGTCGCTCTCGCTCTTCCCCCCAGTCGCTCTCTCTCTTCCCCCCCACTCGCGCTCTCTCTTTCCCCCCCACTCGTGCTCTCTCTTCCCCCCCACTCGCGCTCTCTCTTCCCCCCCAGTCGCTCTCTCTCTTCTCCCCCAGTCGCTCTCTCTCTTCCCCCCCAGTCGCTCTCTCTCTTCCCCCCAGTCGCTCTCTCTCTTCCCCCCCAGTCGCTCTCTATTCCCCCCCAGTCGCTCTCTCTTCCCCCCCCGTCGCTCTCTCTTCCCCCCCAGTCGCTCTTGATTCCCCCCCGAGTCGCTCTCTCTTCCCCCCCCAGTCGCTCTCTCTTCCCCCCGCAGTCGCTCTCTCTTCCCCCCCGTCGATCTCTCTTCCCCCCCCAGTCGCTCTCTCTTCCCCCCCCAGTCGCTCTTGATTCCCCCCCCGAGTCGCTCTCTCTTCCCCCCCAGTCGCTCTCTCTTCCCCCCGCAGTCGCTCTCTCTTCCCCCCCGTCGATCTCTCTTCCCCCCCCAGTCGCTCTCTCTTCCCCCCCCAGTCGCTCTCTCTTCCCCCCCAGTCGCTCTCTCTTCCCCCCCCAGTCGCTCTCTCTTCCCCCCCCCAGTCGCACTCTCTTCCCCCCCAGTCGCTCTCTCTTCCCCCCCCAGTCGCGCTCTCTTCCCCCCCAGTCGCTCTCTCTTCCCCCCAGTCGCTCTCTCTTCCCCCCCCCAGTCGCTCTCTCTTCCCCCCCCAGTCGCGCTCTCTCTTCCCCCCCCAGTCACGCTCTCTCTTCCCCCCCCAGTCGCGCTCTCTCTTCCCCCCCCAGTCGCACTCTCTCTTCCCCCCCCAGTCGCGCTCTCTCTTCCCCCCCAGTCGCGCTCTCTCTTCCCCCCCCCAGTCGCGCTCTCTCTTCCCCCCCCCAGTCGCGCTCTCTTCCCCCCCCAGTCGCTCTTGATTCCCCCCCGAGTCGCTCTCTCTTCCCCCCCAGTCGCTCTCTCTTCCCCCCGCAGTCGCTCTCTCTTCCCCCCCGTCGATCTCTCTTCCCCCCCCAGTCGCTCTCTCTTCCCCCCCCAGTCGCTCTTGATTCCCCCCCGAGTCGCTCTCTCTTCCCCCCCCAGTCGCTCTCTCTTCCCCCCGCAGTCGCTCTCTCTTCCCCCCCGTCGATCTCTCTTCCCCCCCCAGTCGCTCTCTCTTCCCCCCCCAGTCGCTCTCTCTTCCCCCCCAGTCGCTCTCTCTTCCCCCCCCAGTCGCTCTCTCTTCCCCCCCCAGTCGCACTCTCTTCCCCCCAGTCGCTCTCTCTTCCCCCCCAGTCGCTCTCTCTTCCCCGCCCAGTCGCGCTCTCTTCCCCCCCAGTCGCTCTCTCTTCCCCCCCAGTCGCTCTCTCTTCCCCCCCAGTCGCTCTCTCTTCCCCCCCCAGTCGCGCTCTCTCTTCCCCCCCCAGTCGCGCTCTCTCTTCCCCCCCCAGTCGCACTCTCTTCCCCCCCAGTCGCTCTCTCTTCCCCCCCAGTCGCTCTCTCTTCCCCCCCCAGTCGCGCTCTCTTCCCCCCCAGTCGCTCTCTCTTCCCCCCCAGTCGCTCTCTCTCTCTTCCCCCCCAGTCGCTCTCTCTCTTCCCCCCCACTCGCTCTCTCTCTTCCCCCCCATTCGCTCTCTCTCTTCCCCCCCCTCGCTCTCTCTCTTCCCCCCCAGTCGCTCTCTATCTTCCACCCAGTCGCTCTCTCTCTTCCCCCCCAGTCGCTCTCTCTCTTCCCCCCCAGTCGCTCCCTCTCTCTCTTCCAACAACAACATGCCCTCAAAAAAGCCTCGGCACCGCCGGGCACCCCCAGCTAGTATAGAATATATTAGAAAACATAAACATTTGGCTGTCTCTGTCAATGTGTCTTTCTATCCCTCCATCCTTTCCCTTCTGTCTCTTTCAGCTACACACTTTGAGCCTCTTACTCTGAAGTAACAATGAGAATTTGAAAATAATGTTATTGTCAAAAGTTTCCCCCAAAAAAAGGTCCTAATGCTCATGCAGCAGCTTGTGTGGGTTTATGCAAGACTTTTAGGGGGAGAAATTGGGTGAGTAGCGCCACCTGTTAGTGCCTAAAGAGGCAGTCAGTGGCTGTAGCGCCACTGGCTGGGTCTCCGGCGATATTCAGGAGGGGCGCTAATGGTGCCGTTAGGCATTTGCACTGCGCCACCACCGATGATGTCATCGGTGTGCGCAGCACCCCATTCGTGCCCCGTTCGTGATATTTGGTAGCGAACGCCGCAGTTGCGCCGCTCGCTACCCGCGCCCGGTTCACGGGGCCTTACTGTGCCGGCAGCGGCGCAAGTTAAGGTGGAGGTGCGGAGCGGCTGCTTTTTCAGCGGCCGCCTGCCAGCACCTCCGTCCCCGGCCTCCTAACCACCCCACCGCGGCATTGCGGCTGTTTCCCGAGAGCCCGGCACTTCTCCTTGGTGCCGGGCTCATTTGCCGGCACTCGCGATCGGGGATTGCGCTGTTGCAGGCACCTCCCCCTTAACAGTGGGAGGAAGGCCTGCAGTACCGCAGCGTGCCATGCCGCAGCATGTGGCGCTGTGGCACGTTGCGCTGCGATAATCTGTTTCAGCACCCTAAGAGGGACGTGGAGTGCCTCGAGCCTCGCCCCATCTCCCTTGAGGGGCACTGAAACTGAATTTCTGCCGATCGGTATCACACTGATCGCTGCGCTAAATCCTGCGCTCAGCCGACTTTTCCACCACTTTGGTGCCCCAACCCAATTTCTAGGCCTTAATGTATTCTAGACAGTTACATAAATATAACATTTTGAGATGCTTACATCACACTTCGGGGTTCACATATGTAACATTCTAGGGCACATTTTACCTCTTCCCTCTCGGCAGGAAAGGAGCAAAGAAGTAGGTAAAATGGAGCAAGTCTATTTCCTGCTCAGCTCCCACCGATTCCCCATTTTAACACCATTGGTTTTGGCGGCAGGTAAGTCTCCCGCTAAAGTTTAGCGGGCGCATCATTACTAAATGTAAATCAGGTCCCTATGACAAGCATTGGGCCCACAATGGCATTTTAAACTTCTCCTGAGCAAGACGCCCTATGTGACTGACCTCTACAAGGATAAATGCGGGCCCCACTGGCGAGGTCCAAGGCAGGCAAACGGCCTGGGCCCTCGAAGACTTCAAATCTTTTGTTAAGTAATGTAGATTGCCTCCCTTGCTCAAGGGACCAAAGGGTCAAGGTTGAAGTTGGGGGCTTTCCTTGAGCAACCCTCCCCATGCCCCCTCTCCCCAAGACCAGGCGAATGGGCATGGTTCCTCAAGTAGTTCTTGCGGCCGCCTGCCCTATGCTAACAAGGTGCCCTCCCATTGGCCCCGCAAACCCTAATGGGGTCAGCACGGGAGGGCTCCATCAGACATGATCCCTGCAGATATGATGGGATCGCGACCCATAAAGACGTTGGGGCCATGATCTTTATTATAGTAGATTGCTGGTTGTATTTATGAAAGGTGCATTTTTCTCTTGTATTTTGCCACTTGTCCTGTTGATTTTTATTTCAGTGGTGAATGGGAGGAAGAAGTTGCATATGTTTGAGTCCCTTTATTCATGTCAGAATATGATGTCAGCCATTTTTACAAAGTACGATGAAATCTTGCAGTGATGAAGTAAGTGGATCGATTGGAGCACCAATTTGGTTATTGAGTCTCGCAGTGTCAACACTTGTAATTGGTTAATTCATTCATTTTAAGCTATTCACATGCAAGGAGTACAAACAAATCCCAGTACTGTGCAAAGAATTCAACAACAACAGCAACTTGCAATTATCTAGTGTCTTTAACATAGAAAAATATCCCAAGGTGCTTCACAGAGGTTTAATCAGAAAAGGAGTGGATGCCAACCCAAGAAAGGGTGACCAAAAGTTTGGTCAAAGAGGTGGGTTTTAAGGAAGGGGCTTAAAAGGAGAAGGAGGTGGAGGGGTTTAGGGAGGGAATTCCAGAGCATGGGGCCATGACAGCTGAAGGCACAGCTGCCAATGGTGGAGTGAATGAAGGGGGGGTGCACAAGATGCCTGAGTTGAAGGAACGAAGAGTTTGGGGGAGGATTAACGAAGGTTACAGTGATAGGGAGGGGCAATGTTAAAAAGGGATTGAAACACGAGGATGAGAACTTTAAATTTAAACCTTTGGGGGATCAGGTGCCAAACAGGTCCGCAAAGTCAGGGATGATGTGAGTGGGACTTGATGCGGGATAGAATGCAGGCAGCAGTGTTTTGATGAGCTGATGTTTATGGAGGGTGGAGGATGTGAAGTCGGCCAGGAGAACATTGGTCTAGAACTCATGAAGGTATGGATGAGGGCTTCAGCTGCAGATGGGCCGAGGTTTGGGTGGAATCAGCTGATGTTGCAGAGGTGAATGTAGAAAATATTCAATAGTATAGTCAAGTTAATATATTATTGAGTGTGGATTTGGGTCAAAATAAGCAGAGTGGGCGAGGAAGGGACAGAGAGAGTAACAAAAGTGACTAAGGTGACATCAGGGAAAAATAGAAAAAAGTCGAAGCTGAGGGCACTACATCTGAATGCGTGAAGCATTCGCAACAAAATAGTTGAATTAATACCGCAGATAGAAATTAATAGGTTTGATCTAATAGCCATTATGGAGACGTGGTTGCAAAGTGACCAGGGTTGGGAACTAAATATTCCAGGATACTTATCTTTTAGAAGAGATAGGCAAAATGGAAAAGGAGGAGGATCTTCGGTGGCATAGTGGTTAGCACTGTTGCCTCACAGCGCCAGGGACCCGGGTTCGAATCCGGCCTCGGGTGACTGTCTGTGTGGAGTTTGCACATTCTCCCCGTGTTTGCGTGGGTTTTCTCCGGGTGCTCCGGTTTCCTCCCAAAGTCCAAAGATGTGCGGGTTAGGTTGTTTGGCTATGATAAATTGACCCTTAGTGTTAGGGGGATTAAATACGTGGGGTTACGGGGATCGGGTGGGATATGTGTCGGTGCAGGCTCGATGGGCCGAAATGGCCTCTATCTGCACTGTGGGGTTTCTGTGATATCTGTGATCTTAGCCACAAATTAAGGATGGGATAAAGACAATAGTGAGAAAGAATCTTAACCCTGAAAATCAAGAAGTAGAATCAGTTTGGGTGGAGCTAAGAAACAGCAAGGGACAGAAAACATGGGTGGGAGTTGTTTATAGGCCCCCTAACAATAGTTGTAATGTAGGGCAGTGTATAAATCAGGAAATTAGAGGAGCATGTAACAAGGGTAATACAATAATCATGGGGGTCTTTAATCTACATATAGACAGGGCAAACCAAATTTGCAGTAATAGTGTGGAGGACGAATTCATGGAATGTATACAAGATAGTTTTCTAGATCAGTATGTTGAGGAACCAACTAGGGAACAGGCTATTTTAGATCTAGTATTGTGCAATGAGAAAGGGGTAATTAATAACCTTGTAGTAAAGGGGCCTTTAGGGAAGAGTGACCATAATATGATAGAATTTTATATTGAGTTTGAAGGTGATTTAGTTAAATATGAAACTAGGGTCTTTAATCTAAACAAAACAAATTACATAGGTATGAGGGGTGAATTGGCTAAGTTGGATTGGGAAATGACATTAAAAGATATGACAAGCAATGGTTAGCATTTAAAGAATTAATACATAATTTGCAACAAATATACATTCCTTTAAGGCACAAAAACCCCACAGGAAAAGTGGTCCAACCGTGGCTAACGAGAAGTTAAAGATAGTATTAGATCAAAGGAAGAGCCTTATAATGTTGCCAAAAAGAGTAGTAAACCTGAGGATTGGGAGGATTTTAAAATTCAGCAAAGGAGGACCAAAAAATTGATAAGGAAAGAGAAAAAAGAATATGAGAGTAAATTAGCAAGAGACATAAAAACAGATTGTAAACATTTCTATAGGTAGGTAAATTGAAAGAGATTAGTGAAAGTAAACGTGGGCCCATTAGAGGCAGAGACAGGAGAAATTATAATGGGCAACGAGGAAATGGCAGAGACATTAAACAAATACTTTGGCCTCGATTTTAATGGAAGAGACGGGATGGAGTCAGGTTGCCTGGTGGGCGGTTTTTGGACCCGCTGCCAGTTTCAGCCGCTCCCACTGTCCCATTTTGATTTAATTGGAGCAATTAGTCCCCTCATGCACGCTGCCTGCTGCAATGACTTGGAGCGGGTCTGTTGGTCTGCACTGATGAGGTCGTTGATGCACTTGCTTTTAAGGGCTCCATGTAGCCTCAGCCTTTCATTTCTCATTCCTGCTGCAGCTTGAATGGACCAAGGTGACCATGAGTGCTGCGAAATCCAAGGCTGCTCCCTGATTCACTGAGGATTCCCTGCAAGCTCTTGTGCAGGGAGTAAGAGGGCGCAGGGAGGTTTTGTTCCCTCCCAATGGCCGGAGGAAGCCTCCTCAGCAGACAAAGGCAGCCTGGCTGGAGATTGCTGAGGAGGTAAGCGCAAGGTCGCTATGTGCACGCACCTGGGTGCAGTGCCAAAAACGCTTCAATGATCTTCTGCGAACATCAAAAGTGAGTATCACATCACACTTACCTTCAATCTGCTTCCCTTCTCTTCTCATCACCAGCACTCTGCATTATCAGCCTGCTCCTCCACATCCCACCTTACCCTTACTTCCCTTGCATCCTTACCTCTCTACCACTCTCTGTGTACTGAATCACTTCACCATCCTACTATGCAGCCCTCACGCTCGCTCTCACTGTTATGCAATGAAAGAACTAACAACGCACAGGGAGGCAGCTCCCTCTTGCCACCTCATTCCATCTTGGTCTCCCTCTAAGCTTCTATGTTTTGGATTCTTCACACTCACTCCATCACTGTGGCTGAAACTCCACTTGTGTCCCTCCTTGCAGGAAAAGCTAGCCCACAATAAGCGGGAGAGAGCAAAGACAGGAGGAGGCACACCATCCCTGGCCACATTAACAAATGCTGAGGAGGCTGCTCACAACATTGTAGGAGGGGATGAGGAGCTGGAAGTGGGGGACGGAGAGATGGGCACAGTTGAGGAAGCTGGTGACAGAATACATTTTCATCCCTCGCATTTACAATTCATGATTGACTGCATTGGAATATGATGCTCATAGAGATTGACTTCTGATCATCTGCACAAAAGAATGTGTCTGCTACCTGAAAACCTGATTTCTAACTCACGCCTTTACTCTCCTACAGGACCATCGAGAGCCCCCCTCTCCACTGTCCAGGAGGAAGAGCCGGACGACTCCTCAGAGGAACCTGGAGCCTCTGAGGGAGCAGCATCACCAGGACTCAATGCACCCAGCACCAGCGCAGATATGCACACCTTGGTGGGTCCTTCGCAACATAGAGTAGTGTTGTCACCTGGTGTATCACAGCTCACAAGTAAGCACCAGCAGATTGTGGAGACAGCAACAGCAGTGGAGAGTCCTCATTGGTGGTTGCTGGACTCTCCTAGCTCTGCTCAGCTGCATGCAGACGCTGTGCCTCTGGGGCCATCCAGAAAGAGAGCGGTGCTGTAACTCCATGAACAAGTGCAGGAATGTCTGACAGGGTTTGCATCCAGGGTAACTGCGAGTGTGCAGAGAATAGAGGAGTCCATCTCTAACATGAGCACTGCCTTTGTGGAGGCAATGGCGCTTGAACGTTCCGCCATGGAGAGGGTGGCAACCGTCATGGAGGACATAAGTCGCCAGACTCACGAAAACATGGTGACTCTTCAAAATAGATTGTCTGCAATGGAGGAGAAATGGGTATCTATTGAGGAGAGTTACCAGAGCTTCATGGATGTCCTTGTTATGAGGACTGTCAGTACAGAGACGGGTCCTCATGGCCCCACTGATGTGCAGCAAGGTGCTCTCCAGCCACTTGCTAGCACTGAAGTGCGGCTGACCCATGAGAGGGATGTTGGTGGCAGGCAACAAGGAAGTGTGGGCTCCTCTCCAAGTGCTCACACAACCATGCCACTGTGGAGCCCTCGGTTAGAGCCTCACATTCCACACCAAACTGAGATGGCCGTCTCAGCCCCTGCACAGCCGCAGGAAGAGCAGACTGTGGAGGAGCCCTCCCAGACTCCCAAACCCAGAGGATGCCCAGCAAAGATGTATAAGCAGGCGCAGCATCAAAGTGAGCAAGGTGCCTGAAGCCACAGGGGAAGCATCACCTAGAAGCACGCATGAGAGGAAGTTAACACACAAATAGTCACAAGGGTAGTCACATGGGTATTTAATTGTGCTGTAAATTATCAAGTGTCCTCCTTTTGTGATGTCATTAAACAAAAGTGATGGCAAAGATTTGAGGTTCTGGTCCATGTGTTCTGGGAAATGGAAGTTGCACAGTGAAGGCTCAGGGCCAAATCCATTTATAATGATGATGATGGTGGTGACAGTGATCGGAAAGCACCGTTTATTGGACAGATGATGTATGATGTGTTAAGAATCTTGACCTTATCTTCATCTCCATCTGCCAGCCACCTGTGCTTGAAGCTGGCATGGATGAGTGCATCTCTTGCCTGATGGCCAGCAATGTGCTCACATGCTGCTGCATTGACCACATCCAGACCCGCAAGGTGTGGCTCCTCCTAGTCCTCCTCCTTGTCTCCACCCCTTCTTCCGAAGAGTGTGTGCGCTGAGCCACTTGATCGTCCGGCAGCACTAAGCCATGCTGCTGTGCGATGTTGTGCAGGGAACAGCAGACCATGACAATTCTGGACACCCTGGCTGGTGCATACTGCAGGGCTCCTCCAGATTTGTCCAGGCATCAAAATCGCATTTTGAGCAAGCCGATCGTTTGCTCTATGATGCTTCTGGTGGATAAGTTACTCAGATTGTAGCATTCCTCAGCCTCGTTTGATGGCCTCCTCATCATTGTCATAGCCACTTTTTCAGGGATAGCCCTTGTCGCCAAGTAGCCATCCGGAAAGTTGGGTTGGCGGATGGAACAGCTGAGGCACAGTAGACTGCCGCAGGATGAAGAAATCATGGCAACTGCCAGGGTACTTTGCGCAAACATGCATGATGATCTTCCAGTGGTTACACACCAGCTGGACGTTCAGGGAGTGGAATCCCTTGCAGTTGACAAAAACAGCTGCGTTGTGATAAGGGGCCCTAATGGCTACATGTGTGCAGTCTATGATGCCCTGCACTGTTGGAAAGCCTGCCACATTGGCAAAACCAACCGCACGCACTGTCACACTTGGGCCATCCATGGAGAAGTGGATGTAATTGTGCGACTTTGCAAAGAGGGCATCGGTGACCTGCGTGATGCAGGTGTGTGCGGCCGACTGGGAGATGCCGCTGATATCTGCAGCTGATCCCTGGAAGGAGCCCGAACAAAGAAGTTTATTGCAGTGGTGGCTTTGACAGCCACTGGCAAGGAGTGTCCACACGCTCCTCTGGGCTCCAGGTGTTGGTGCAGCATTGCGCAGATGTCAGCGACTACGTCTCTCGAAAGTCTCAGCCTCCTTTGGCACCGCTGCTCAGTCATGCTGAGGAAGCTGATCCTCTGCCTGTAAACCCTGTGTTGGGGGTATCTCCTGTGGCGAGGTGCAGCCCTGTGCTGAAGCCCTCCGCCCTGTGCAGCATCAGGTGGTTGAGGAGGAGTTTGGTGCTCCTGGTGCTGGTGCTGGTGCTGCTGCTGCGGCTGGTTGTGGTGTTGCCGTGGCTGCTCTTCCTCAGAATCTGATGACCAGGATGAGAGGGTGTAAATGGTTCCTATACCATTGCTATAGATTTCAGTTGAGGGAAGAAGCTTGACGTGCACAGTCAAAGTGGCCTGAGGATATTCCAAACAGGTGACACTGCAGATGGCTCTCAGCTTGAACACTCACAAGTTCAGTAGAGTTGCAAAATCTTTGCCAAAACATCAAACAACAAAGTTGTGGCATTTGAATGGCAGCTATGTTGTAGGAGCACTTTTAAGCTGCTGCAGCAACTGACAACAGTTCATGACCTCAAGAAACCCGACTCATTGCAGCTGGCAAGTTTCGCAGAATATGGGAAACATGGACAAAATGCACCAAAATCGGAAACCCCTATTAAAATAGGATTAGAAAGGCTGTTAACTGCCTTACGTGCCTTCCCTGCCGTTTGGTGTCGGGTCAGTTCGGGAGCGGCTGACCCGACACTTGCGAAAATAGTGTGGAGGCGGCAAGGAGGTGGGTTTGCATCCCGCCGGCAGTTTTTCCAATTTTTGTTACCAACCCACCTTCAAACCCGCCCTCTCAGCTGAATTAAAATCATGGCCTTTGTATCTGTCTTCGCAGTAGAAAACACAAAAAACATTCCAAAAAGAATGGAAAACCAAGGGTCTACAGAGAATGAGAAACTTAAAGAAATCAGTATAAGTAAAGACTATAGTACTGCAGAAATTAATGGGACTAAGTGGCGACAAATCCCCTGGACCTGACGACCTGCATCCTAGGGATTTAAAAGAGGTAGCTGCAGAGATAGTGGATGCACTGGTATTAATCTTCCAGAATTCCCTAGATTCTAGAACAGTCCCCAAGGATTGGAAGTTAGCAAACATAACCCTGTTATTTAAGAAAGGAGGAAGAGAAAATACAGGGAACTATAGGCCAGTTAGCCTGACATCAGTAGTAGGCAAAATGCTAGAATCTATTATTGGGGTCGTGGTAACAGGGCATTTAGAAAATCGTAATATGATTAGGCAGAGTCAACATGGTTTTATGAAAGGGAAATCATGTTTGACAAATCTGTTCGAGTTTTTTGAAAATGTAACTAGTAGGATGGATAAGGGGGAACCAGTGGATGTAGTGTATTTGGATTTTCAAAAAGCATTCGATAAGGTGCCACACAAGAGGTTATTACACAAAATTAGGACTCATGGTATTGGGGGTAATATATTAGCATGGATTGAGGATTGGTTAATGGACAGAAAACAGAGAGTAGGAATAAACAAGACTTTTTCAGGTTGGCAGGCTGTAACTAGTTGTGTACCGCAAGGATCAGTGTTGGGGCCTCAGCTATTTACAATCTATATTAATGATCTAGATGAAGGGACTGAGTGTAATGTATCCAAGTTTGCTGATGATACAAAGTTAGGAGGGAAAGTAATCTGTGAGGAGGACGCAAAGAGGCTACAGAGAAATATAGACAGGTTGACTGAGTGAGCAAGAATATGCAAAGGGAATACAATGTGGGGAAGTGTGAAGTTATCCACCTTGGTAGGAAAAACAGAGACTGGGAAATGTTTGCATTCAGAGGGACCTGGGTGTCCTTGTACATGAATCACAGAAAGTTAACATGCAGGTACAGTAAGCAATTAGGAAAGCAAATGGTATGTTAGCTTTTGTTACAAAGAGATTAGAGTATAAGAGCAAAGAAGTCTTACTACAATTATACAGGGCATTGGTGAGGCCACACCTGGAGTACTGTGTACAGTTCTGGTCTCCTTACCTATGGTAAGACATACTTGCCTTCGAGGGAGTGTAGCAAAAGTTCTCTAGACTGGTTCCTGGGATGAGGGGTTAATGTTGGGAAAATGTTTCCCCTGGCTGGGGAATCTAGAACACGAGGTCACAGTCTCAGAATAAGGGGTCGGCCATTTAGGACTGAGATGAGGAGAAATTTCTTCACTCAAATGGTTGTGAATCTTTGGAATTCTCTAACGCAGAGAGCTGTTGATGCTCAGTCGTTGGGTATATTCAAGACAGAGGTCGATAAATTTTGGGGAATGAAGGGAATTATGGGATATGGGGATAGTGCGGGTAGAAGATCAGCCATGATCTTGATGAATGGTGGAGCAGGCTCGTAGGGCCAAATGGCCTACTCCAGCTCCTATTTCTTATGTTCTTATGATTATTTGATCTTTTTTCAGAAGCTACAGTAAATTATAGGTTGCAGTTCCACATGATGGTATAATAGTGGCTATTATCTGACTACAGGAAACTTTTGATTAACCGGCCCCTAAATAACCGGAACGCTCTATCCACCGGCAAAATTCAGGAGTCGGTTCAGGTAACTTTTTTTACTTTTAGTTACTTTTTTTAATTGGTTTGTTGCTGTGCAAGGGTGTAGCTGAAGCTGTTGCTAAGCTACAGAGACGCTTGCAACTTGTGCCGATTGTTTTGAAGCAAGCAACAGGGTTTGTTGCTTCAGAGCTCCGTATCTTTTACTATAGCGTTCGGTTATCCGGAATTGTTGATGAACCGGCAACACGTCGGTCCCGTCCGTGCCGGATACCAGAAAGTTTCCTGTATAAGTTTTCTGACTAACTTTTGCTTCATTGAACCTGGTGACAAAAACAAGAAAAATAAGTTGTTGAAGGACTGACAAACCTACAAAGTTTGCATCTACTCCAATAGCTAATGTAGGTGGTGATCATATATTGGCATTCAAACAGTCCATCAGGATTAATCAAAATACCCTCAGCAAATTACTGGCTCTCAGTTATGCTGAAAGGATCTGTTTACAGGTGAGAGGATCCTGTCTATTTTACAGAATGAAAACTCCACAGAATATGTCATGTCCCGGCATTGTATGATATAAGATTAAGGAGGCTGCCAGCCAGCATAGATGGAAGAAAGACATAAATGATATATCATCCCATTTGCAAAGCTCTTCTGACCTGTATAAAATAAAAATGGTCACAAATAACAGAGTAATACTTCATATTTTTTTAAGTGCATTGTTTACCTTACGGCTGGCATTAATCTCTGTTAAGCGCCCCTTGATTAGATATTACATTTCCAAAATGCAGAGCAGTTCACTTATTCAAAGGTGTCTGCTTGCTGTTTATTATTATATTGCCATCTGTGATTTTGGAAATACATATGACATTATTGCATTTTAATAAATATTGATTGTGTTATATTCTGGTAATAAACCAAAGATTATCACCCACAATCATTAATCCTGTCAACTGGATGTCATCATATCTTGACAATGTGGACCATTCTGGCTTCCAATATACATCATGACAGTTGCTACTGGCAAAATGTTCTAGGGAGAAAATTAGATAAGACCGTCCCTACCACCTCCATAATATAGATATTTATGAAAAAAAAGGGGATTCATGGAAGTGATTATGAGGCAATAATCTTATCTGAGGATGCAGAAGATGGCTTTGCTAAAAAACAAAATTACCATGACTTCGGTTACGATATGCACACAAGTTAGATGTATTAATGTCCATTATTCATATCCAACTGTAGTGCATGAAGTTAATAAATGGGTAATTGTCTTCTGAAGTAGTCTAAATGGCTGGAGGGAAGAAATTTTCCATGTGCGGATAAAGCCTACACCAATTTCTTTCCAGATGTGAAATTGAAAGTTAGGCAGAAAAGTGTTTTTTATACTCCTGCTCCATCTGGCTGCACAAAAGACATGATTTTTGTAAGCCTTTTTATTAAGCCGCCTCCAGCAGTCCCTGGAAATAACAGTCGGAGCTTGCGCATCAGTAGAGTCCAGGCCGGAAGTGGGCGTAAGAGTCTCATTTGAATATTGAAATAAGTTCTGACCAAATTTTAGACAGTCGCTGGGGCCACCTACAAACAAAAGCCCCCAACCAATTTAGCAGTGGCCCGAATGCCTGTGCAGATCGTGCATGGGCATTTGCCCAGCTAAATTGGTTATTGTTGTGTTCAATTTCCTCCCCCAGAATGGATGCAACGCTGTTGAATTTAGGCTCCAGTATGTTTGTTTATGGTTGTTCTTACATAAGAACATAAGAAATAGGAGCAGGAATAGGCCATACGACCCCTCGAGCCTGCTCCACCATTCAATAAGATCATGGCTGATCATTGACCTCAACTCCACTTTCCAGCCCGATCTCCATATCCCTTGATTCCCCTAGAGTCCAAAAATCTATCTATCTCAGCCTTGAATATACTCAAAGACACAGCAACCACAGCCCTCTGGGGCAGAGAATTCCAAAGATTCACAACCCTCTGAGTGAAGAAATTCCTTCTCATCTCGGTCTTAAATTGCCTACCCCTTATCCTGAGACTATGGCCCCTAATTCTAACCAGGGGAAACAACCTCTCAGCATCTACCCTGTCAATCCCCTTCAGAATCTTGTATGTTTCAATGAGATTACCTGTCATTCTTCTAAACTCCAGAGAGTATAGGTCCATTCTGCACAATCTCTCATCATAGGACAGCCCTCTCATCCCAGGAATCAATCCAGTGAACCTTCACTGCACCACCTCCAAGGCAAGTACATCCTTCCTTAGATAAGGAGACCAAAACTGTGCACAGTACTCCAGGTGTGGTCTTACCAAGGCCCTGCACAATTGTAGTAAGACTTCCTTACTCTTATACTCCAACCCCCTTGCAATAAAGGCCGACATACCATTTGCCTTCTTTATTGCTTGCTGTACCTGCATGCTAGCTTTCTTTGTTTCTTGCACAAGGACACCCAAATCTCTCTGAACACCAACATATAAAAGTTTCTCAACATTTAAAAAATATTCTGTTTTTCTATTCTTTCTACCAAAGTGAATAACCTCACATTTCCCTACATTATACTCCATCTGCCACCTTACTGCCCATTCACTTAGTCTATCTATATCCCTTTGCAGACTTTTTGTGTTCTCTTCACAGCTTACAGTCCCACCTAGCTTTGTATCATCAGCAAACTTGGATACATTACACTCGGTCCCTTCATCTAGGTCATTAATATAGACTGTAAATAGCTGAGGCCCCAGCACTGATCCTTGCGGCACCCCACTAGTTACAGCCTGCAAACCTGTTTTCTGTCCATTAACCAATCCTCTATCCATGCTAATATATTACTCCTAACCCCATGAGCCCTTCTCTTGTGTAATAACCTTTTATGCGGCACCTTATCGAATGCCTTTTGGAAATCCAAATATACTACATCCACTGGTTCCCCTTTATCTACCCTGTTAGTTACATCCTCAAAAAACTGTAATAAATTTGTCAAACACGATTTCCCTTTCATAAAACCATGTTGACTTTGCCTAATCATGTTATGATTTTCTAAGTGCCCTGATACCACTTCCTTACCAATGGATTCCAGCATTTTCCCGACAGCTGATGCGAGGCTAGCTGGCCTGTAGTTCCCTGTTTTCTCTCTCCCTTCTTTCTTGATTAGCGGTGTTACATTTGCTACCTTCCAATCCACTGGAACCGTTCTAGAATCTAGGGAATTTTGGAAGATCATAACCAAAGCATCCAGTATCTCTGCAGCCACCTCTTTTAGAACACTAGGATGTAGGCCATCAGGTCCGGGGGATTTGTCGGCTTTTAGTCCCATTCGTTTCTCTAGTACTTTTTCTCTACTTATGTCAATTACGTTAAGTTCCTCACCCTTAAACCCTTGGTTCCCCATCATTTTTGCTATGCTTTTTGTGTCTTGTACTGTGAAGACAGATACAAAATATATGTTTAATGTTTCTGTCACTTCCTTATTCCCCATAATAATTTTTCCTGTCTCAGCCTCTAAGGGACTAATGTTTACTTTTGCTACTCTCTTCCTTTTTACATACTTGTAGAAGCTCTTAGTCTGTTTTTATATTTCTTGCTAGTTTTCTCTCATATTCTATTACTTCCCCAATCCATCTCTTCAAAGTAAAGCATGAATGTTTCAACATTTTCTGAGGTAATTTTCCTGAAACAAAAGCAATTGAGGTGACTGTATTCAGTGATTGTTTACATTCTGCTGGATGAAAGTTTAAACAATGCCAAATTTCAAAGTGGAATCTTTATATTTAGTAATACTTTTTATTCTAAATGGTTATAGCAGCTATCTTGCTTTTGGCTTATACTGAGAACTTGAAAACAATTGCTCATATAAACAGATTTAGTATACAAAGATATCTGCTGTATGCTTCACAGTGCAAAAACTGCTGATAGAAAGAAGTGTTCAATTGCTAGTTGATAGGAATAAATCTGTGCAGTGGTAGGCAGAGGGTGAAGTCCTATCAGGAGTTAAAGACTTCTGTGGCCAAATGATTGCATTTGTCATGAGTGTTTGTCAAGGTGCACTCTAGCTGTCTGATCTATTCATTCACTTTCTGCTCCATATTTCTCAGATTTTCATTCTGCCGGAGACATAGAAAGGCACTTTGAGCCGTTGTCCACAGCCTTTTCATTTGGCACTGACACAGAATTATTGTAGAAAAAACGCTCCATTGATATTGCTCTTTGCTGGTGCCATTAGCACACAGCCGAAACTGATTGTTATTTAATTAACTATTTCTTAAATGTTAAAATACGCATCACAACCCGAGTGCTTTTTTTCAGTTACATAGTTTCGAACATTTGAGTGTCAGTCACTTAAAACCCCATAGGAACATGTCAGCATGTCACCATCATGATTTGTTGATGAACCAATCAAATCATTCAAAATGTTATTTGAAGCACTTTTCGTCAGCTATTTTTTTTTTTGCAGTAACTGAAATTCCTAATGTCCAAAATAAGGTTGTAAACTTAATTTTGAAAGATGTAAAATTACATATTTAGCAATAACATGATTACATTTATCCATTGAATTGTTTTTGGATGTTTTAATACCATCATTAAAATTTTTACATGAAGGCCTCAGCCTCTTCCATAAGTCTGAGCTTGAATGTAATAATTTTGCACAGAATGATAACTCTGTTAGATGAAGGCCTGCTGTCCTGCTGTCTAAACATGTGTGGCTCGTACAATTCCCCAGGCTGCTACAGGGACATTTAAGCTAGCCACATGATAGATTGTTTCTGTGCCTTCGTTCTATGCAGCAAATGCCGATTCTATGAGTTCACACCAGTCTCAAACTTTCTCCATAGTGATGCCAGATCGAGGAAAGCTGCCTATGTTCCCAAATCCCAGCAGGTCCACTGACGTGCTTCCAAACCCCAGGACCACCACCCCAATTTTGCCAGAGCCCAGGGCCATCCTCCAGTGGTACCAAAGTCTACAACTACCCTTCAGATCTTCCAAAGTCTAGGCTCACTAAATGCTGCTCAATATCAGTCCCATGAAAATCAGTAGTCCACTGATCCCGGAACTTAGGCCAGGATCATGTTGTCAGGAACCTTCGTCACTGACCCCGGAAAACTTTTCAAGTCGGGTGGGTCTCTAATTTTCCCACATCACTATGGGCACCTCTAGGGTACTTAATGTATAAAAAAAGCCAGATAGTTTGGATAAGTGTCCAGGACTGGGTGGGGATGTCAAGGCCCCCACAGGTGGAAACTTTTGTTTTCCCTCACCCACCCCCCATGACTGCATAACAAAGGGGGCCTCTTTAAAATTAATAAAATAAATTGGTGTCAAATCTTGGGAGACCCCCCCGATCTCGTCACATCTGCCGTTGGATTGGTCGGTGCACCTGGTCTCACCAGGCTTATCGCCAACGGGACCCTTTGAGCATTGTGGTTGCAGGAACTATAACATGCTTAAATGACCCATTCTAACCACTTTCTGGGTAAAGAAGTTTCTCCTGAATTCCTTATTAGATTTGTTAGTGACTATCTTGTATTTATGGCCCCTAGTTTTGGACTCAACCACAAGGGGAAACATCTTGAAACCCCTTCATAATTTTAAAGACTTCTATTAGGTCACCCCTCAGCCTTCCCTTTTCCAGCCTGTCCAGTCTTTCCTGATAGTTATAACCTCTCAATTCTGGTATCAAACTTATAAATCTTTTTTGCACTTCTCCTGTTCATCTCATCTGGTGCAGCATTAAGGATGCTACAATTGGCCTCAGCACCCTAACCCAGGGAGGGGAAAATCTGGCAAGGATCCTGCTCCCGACAGCTATCCAGTGATCCGTGCTGGAAGTGCATCTGCATGGACGTTGGGAAGGACAAGAATGGGCACGATCGTGATGCCCTCTTGACTCAAATAACCTGCTGTCACTTACTGTCTATGTTCATACATGAAAGATGGCCATTTTGACAAGAGGGCACCTGGTGCATGTGGAAACATCCCCAGCAAGGAGGCGATGTCTTTAGGCAAGGAGGAGGGAAAAGACTGTCTAGTCCACCACCTGTGATTAACCCGCTTTTAAATAACTGCAAATGACTTTTTAAAAACTATACAGAACCATTTACTAGTTTCATTGGTGTACAGTAGTCAGTTTCTTAGTAAATTAAATACTTTTTTAATATTTAAAAGCTTTTAAAAGGTGCCTATTAATGTCCTTGCACTTAAAAAAAAGGCTTAATTTTAAGAGCCTCCTCGAAGGCCTACAAATGGGCGCAACTAGTGGAAACTCACTGTGGTGATTAATTCGATCTGGGCGGGTGGCCAGTTTTGTAGACGGCACTCGCTTCCAGCGCGATGTTTTTAAAACCAGCGCAAAAGATCGCGCAAACTCGATTTGCGATGGATGTAATTAGTGCTTGAAATTCCTCGATCTTTTGCATTGGAAATAGCAACACAACCGAGCGGAAACACCGGGCCAGTGCCAAAAAATTTGAAACAGAGGTCAATGAAGCAGAGGCACAATGATGAAACTCAAGGGGAAATGATTGCACTCCAGCCCATACTGACTTGTCACTAAACATCCCAGACTGGGAGTCAGCCTGACAGTGTTCCCCAAAGCCCCCTCACACATGGATCAGGGTTAAGCAGCCGATGATGAGCGAACCTGGCACATAGCATTCACTTCGACATCTAGAACATCAAGGTGACGGGCACATCTTGAGCTGTCCTACCTCAGTCGTTCCGATAAAAGTGGATGTCCACTGTATAGCTGATGAGGAAACACTGAGATTTGGGACAACAGTTACTGGAAGGCATTACTTGGAGGTAAGCTGGGTGTGAGAACACGTGTTTGTATATCCAGGGTATGGTGCAGACCATGATTGAGTTGCAGAAAGATGCGTAATAGTTGTTCAAACTCTGTACTTCCAGCTGGTGGAAACAGTGTCCAATGGTACATGCAGTGGTCAGGAGGATAGTGGCAGGACACATACATTTTATGGTAAGTGCTGCTCATGAGGAGCTCCTGTCTGTTTGCCAGAGCTCAAACCTATGTTTGTGAGTTGTCCAATGGCCAACTAGTGACTTTCTTCCTAAGGGAAAGGCTAGATAAGCATGGTAACTTGGGGGTTGAGATGTCTCTAAGATGGCATGCCAGCCGATGGAAGTTTGGAACAGAACCAACTTTCCATGGCATGCTTGATAATCCAATACCTGAGCTGGGGCAGATCTGCAGTACTCCAGGACATTGCTGATAATTGACCAGCCAGCCTGACTCAGTAATGGAACCAGGAGGGGTTAAACATGTCACTAGAAATGAGATTCTTCTCACCTGTCTCCTGATCACCTTGCTAGCAGAGACGTGGTTGTAAGGGCTCCAGCTTGAGCCCCATCATGAGTCAAGAGCACATCATGGAGTGAGCTGATAATGCAATGAGTTGGGAGCAGAGTGAGAGTAAGACCCTCTAAAGTGGGAACTTGGTAGGAGTGGAAATTAGGTGCGATGGAGGTGCTAAGTAGACTTAGCTGGTATTGAATGTAAGTAATATAAACTTTAAAATAGAACATACTGGCTAAATCTAAAAATGACAGCAAAGGAGGGGCAATGATGTGTCATCCCTGCAAGATGTGGGAGCACTTGGTGCTGACTCAGGCAAACACGTCTGTGGGAAGTGTCACCTACCTTGAGCTCAAAATCTCTGAACTTCAGAAGGAGATGGAGACAATGTGCCACATCAGGGAAGTTTGGAGAGAGAGCTTGAGAGGGTAGTCACGCTGATGAGAGATAGGAAGCAGGCAGTAGAGGAGGCAAGATGGTTGACTATCTGAGGGGTGGGGAAAGGCAGGAAGGAAAGGTTAGAGCAGGAGCACCCAGAGCAACTTTATTTCCCAAACAGATTTGTAGCTCTAGCTCCTGTGAGAAAAATGAAAACTCTGGGCAGGGCCATCAAATTATGTAAAATTATATAGAATTTTACAGCACAGAAACAGGCCATTCAGCCCAACTGGTCTATGCCGGTGTGTATGCTCCACACGAGCCTCCTCCCATCTTACTTCATCTCACTCTATCAACATATCCTTCTATTTATTTCTCCCTCATGTACTTATCTAGCTTCCCCTTAAATGCATCTATGAATAACAATGGCAACAAATAAAAGAAGGCCAAAGCGGGGTTGGGGGGAGGGGGGGCAGTGATGGAGATTAACAACACCACCAGAAATGCAGTAGTGATAGGGGATTCAATAGTTAGAGGGGCTGACATGATCTTTTGCGATCCATACCGACATTCTCGGATACTATGTTGCCTCACAGGTGCTGGGCTAAGGGGCATATTGCAAAGACTGGAAAAGGTTTTGCCAGGGGAGGAGAAGGGAAAGCAACCAGCCATTGTGGTCCATGTGGGAGCCAGTGAAGTAGATAAACAAAGGCCTTGTCAGGGCCCCAGCTACATGTTCCTCTGCTGGCCGCCAGAGGGCGGTTTTGGATGCCTCAGTACACTGCTGCCATGCCTCTTGACCTCTCTCCTCACCTGTGTCTTATTAAAGTATTTGGCTCTCCTGTGTCTCATTTGAATAATTGTGTCACGTGACCAATCAGGCCTGTTATTTAAGCTTCCTGTTTCCTGTCCCCTGGGCTCAGTCTTGAGTTCTCATGCTTGCTAGTCACAGCTCTCTCCTCGTCCTGTGTTTGAGGAACCTCCTGGAGAAGCTACTTTTGGGTTTTGCTCAGTCTCGGGTCTCACCCTGTGTTTTGATAAACCTTCTTAGAAGCTACTTTTGGGTTTTGCTCTGTCTCGGGTCTCACCCTGTGTTTCGGGAAACCTTCTGGAGAAGCTTCTTTTGGGTTTTGCTCCATCTCGGGTCTCATCCTGTGTTTGTGGAGCCTTCTGAAGAAGCATCTTTTGAGTTTTATGCCATCTCAAGCCTCCGGTTGTTTGCCTGCACTTGGGTCCATCACTGTACTGTAACAGGCCTGAAGTCATGCAAAATGAATTTAGGAGATTGTGAAACAAGTTTAGGAGCAGGACCTCAGAGGTGGTAATATCAGGATTACTTCTTCAGCCATGTGCTAGAATAGGGAAGGACAGAAAGATTAGGGCAAGTAATGCCTGGCTCAAAGTGTTGTGTTGGGAAGAGGGAATTCACTTTGTTAGGCATTGGCCATCAGTTCTGGGACAGATGGGAACTAATCTGCAAGGATGAGCTACATCTGAACAGGGAGAGTGCTAATGTGCTGGTTAAACAGTTAAGTAGGGAAGCGACGAGGTATTTAGGGAGTGTAAAATGCAAATATTCCGAGAACAAATAATAAAAAGAAGAATCTCAAGGAAATAAAGGGGCAGATGTTGCGATGAAATACACTCAAAGCACCAAAGTGCTTCAGGTGCTAGAGTGCTGAATAATCGGGCACGCAGACCTCAGGCCTGCTCTCCAGCTGACAAATCGAGTATAGGGTAGGGTTGCCAACTCTGGGCATATTCTGGAGAGTTCATTGTTGACCTCCAACCACCCTACGGCTGTACTCCCACCATTGGCCGCCCAACATGACAAGCCTAGCGCTGTGCCACCTTGCCACGCCAATTACCAAACTCTTCAACACCCGAATGGATGATTCTTGACTGTCAGTCAAGCAGCCTTTTTTTCCCCCCTCTCTCCAATATCAATAAACAAAAGTGTTCAAAGAAAATTAATGCCGCTATGATTTTTCATCGGGGTTGCTTTCAGCAGGGTCCAGAAAGTGAATCTTTAATTCCTGGAGACTCCAGGGCAGTCCTGGAGGGTTGGCAACCCTAGTATAGGGGAATGTAAGCAGGAAATGCCTTGGAGCCTATGAACCAACTGTGTGCAAGGCTCATTAAGGCCCTTGATGAATGAAAAGTAGGACCCTTCCCCATGAAGCAGATGGAGTGCCTGCTCCAGATGTTGAGCACCAGTTTCCAAAGGGCACTTTTGGGGTGGTTTCTGTTAAAAATGTCAATTTTTTTGTTGTTCTTACCTTGTAATTGGGCTCCCTTCATTACTGTCCCAGCTTTTCTTTGGGCTCCAATGGTCAACGCTTCACTATGTCTTCTGTGCTCCAAGGCACTTAAGTGTGTCAGCCTTGGCTCAATTGGTAGCATTCTCACCTCTGACTTGGAAGGTTATGGGTTCAAATCTCACTCCAGAGACTTGAGCACATAATCTAGGCTGGCAGTGCAGTACTGAGGGAGCGAGGCACAGTCGGAGGTGCCGCTTTTGGATAAGATGTTAAACAGGGTCTGATCTCTCAGCTGGACGTAAAAGTTATTTTACAACTTCCAAAAAATATATATTCCACTGAGAAGAAAAGGGTGTAAAAGAAAAGACAGCCATCCGTGGCTAAGTAAAGAAATTAAGGATAGTATTCGACTAAAAACAAGGGCATATAAGGTAGCCAAATCTAGTGGGAGGATAGAGGATTGGGAAAACTTTAAAAGACAGCAAAAAATAACAAAAAGATTGATTAAGAAAGGGAAGATAGATTATGAAAGTAAATTAGCAAAAAATATAAAAACAGATAGTAAGAGTTTTTATAGTTATATATAAAGAAAAAGGGTGGCTAAAGTAAATGTTGGTCCCTTAGAGGATGAGACCGGGAAATTAATGGTGGGAAATATGGAAATGGCAAAAACACTGAATGAATATTTTGTATCAGTCTTTACAGTAGAGGACACTAAGAATATCCCAACACTGGACAAACAGGGGGCTATAGGGGGGGAGGAGCTAAACACGATCAAAATCACTAAGGAAGTGGTACTCGGTAAAATAATGGGACTCAAGGCGGATAAATCACCTGGACCTGATGGCTTACATCCTAGGGTCTTGAGGGAAGTGGCGGTAGGGATTGTGGATGCATTAGTAATAATTTTCCAAAACTCCCTGGACTCAGCAAAGGTCCCGGCAGACTGGAAAACTGCTAATGTAACACCCTTATTTAAAAAGGGCAGTAGACAGAAGGCTGGAAACTATAGACCGGTTAGCCTAACATCTGTGGTAGGTAAAATTTTGGCGTCCATTATTAAGGAGACAGTAACAGGACATTTGGATAATCATAATTTAATAGGACAAAGTCAGCATGGTTTTATGAAGGGGAAGTCATGTTTGACAAATTTGCTGCAGTTCTTTGAGGAAGTAACATATAGGGTGGATAAAGGGGAACCAGTGGACGTAGTGTATTTAGACTTCCAAAAGGCATTTGACAAGGTGCCACACAAAAGATTATTGCTTAAGATAAAAAATCACGGGATTGGGGGTAATATTCTGGCATGGATAGAGGATTGGCTATCTAACAGAAGGCAGAGAGTTGGGATAAATGGTTCATTCTCAGACTGGCAATCAGTAACTAGTGGTGTCCCGCAGGGGTCAGTGCTGGGTCCCCAACTCTTTACAATCTATCTTAACGATTTGGAGGAGGGGACCGAGTGTAACATATCAAAGTTTGCAGATGATACTAAGATGGGAGGGAAAGTAGTGAGTGAGGAGGACATAAAAAACCTGCAAGGGGACATAGACAGGCTAAGTAACTGGGCAGAGATTTGGCAGATGGAATACAATACTGGAAAGTGTGAGGTTATGCACTTTGGCAGGAAAAATCGTAGAGCAAGTTATTATCTTAATGGCAAGAAACTGGAAAGTACTGAAGTACAAAGGGATCTGGGGGTCCTGGTGCACGAAAGTCAAAAGGTTAGTATGCAGGTGCAGCAAGTGATTAAGAAGGCCAATGGAATGTTGGCTTTCATTGCTAGGGGGATAGAATATAAAACTAGGGAGGTATTGCTTCAGTTGTACAAGGTATTGGTGAGACCGCACCTGGAATACTGCATACAGTTTTGGTGTCCATACTTAAGAAAAGACATACTTGCTCTTGAGTCAGTACAAAGAAGGTTCACTCGGTTAATCCCGGGGATGAGGGGATGGACATATGAGGAGAGGTTGAGTAGATTGGGACTCTACTCATTGGAGTTCAGAAGAATGAGAGGCGATCTTATTGAAACATATAAGATTGTGAAGGGGTTGGATCGGGTGGATGCGGGGAGGATGTTCCCGATGATGGGTGAAACTAGAACTAGGGGGCATAATCTTAGAATAAGGGGCTGCTCTTTCAAAACTGAGATGAGGAGAAACTTCTTCACTCAGAGGGTGGTAGGTTTGTGGAATTTGCTGCCCCAGAAAGCTGTGGAAGCTACATCATTAAATAAATTTAAAACAGAAATAGATAGTTTCCTAGAAGTAAAGGGAATTAAGGGTTACGGGGAGTGGGCAGGAAATTGGACATGAGGCTAGGTTCGGAATGGTCATGGCCCTGTGGGTAGCGGAGTGGGCCCAGGGGCCGTGTAGCCTGGTTCTGCTCCGACTGTGTTCTAACTCTGAAGAAGCATCTTTTGAGTTTTACGCCATCTCAAGCCTTTGGTTGTTTGCCTGCACTTGGGTCCATCACCGTACTGTAACAGGCCTGAAGTCATGCAAAATGAATTTAGGAGATTGTGAAACAAGTTTAGGAGCAGGACCTCAGAGGTGGCAATATCAGGATTACTTCTTCAGCCATGTGCTAGAATAGGGAAGGACAGAAAGATTAGGGCAAGTAATGCCTGGCTCAAAGTGTTGTGTTGGGAAGAGGGAATTCACTTTGTTAGGCATTGGCCATCAGTTCTGGGACAGATGGGAACTAATCTGCAAGGATGAGCTACATCTGAACAGGGAGAGTGCTAATGTGCTGGTTAAACAGTTAAGTAGGGAAGCGACGAGGTAGTTAGGGAGTGTATAATGCAAATATTCCGAGAACAAATAATAAAAAGAAGAATCTCAAGGAAATAAAGGGGCAGATGGTGCGATGAAATACAGTCAAAGCACCAAAGTGCTTCAGGTGCTAGAGTGCTTAATAATCAGGCACGCAGACCTCAGGCCTGCTCTCCAGCTGACAAATCGAGTATAGGGTAGGGTTGCCAACTCTGATTGGGCATATTCTGGAGAGTTCATTGTTGACCTCCAACCACCCTACGGCTGTACTCCCACCATTGGCCGCCCAACACGACAAGCCTAGCGCTGTACCGCCTTGCCACGCCAATTACCAAACTCTTCAACACCCGAATGGATGATTCTTGACTGTCAGTCAAGCAGCCTTTTTTTCCCCCCTCTCTCCAATATCAATAAACAAAAGTGTTCAAAGAAAATTAATGCCGCTATGATTTTTCATCGGGGTTGCTTTCAGCAGGGTCCAGAAAGTGAATCTTTAATTCCTGGAGACTCCAGGGCAGTCCTGGAGGGTTGGCAACCCTAGTATAGGGGAATGTAAGCAGGAAATGCCTTGGAGCCTATGAACCAACTGTGTGCAAGGCTCATTAAGGCCCTTGATGAATGAAAAGTAGGACCCTTCCCCATGAAGCAGATGGAGTGCCTGCTCCAGATGTTGAGCACCAGTTTCCAAAGGGCACTTTTGGGGTGGTTTCTGTTAAAAATGTCAATTTTTTTGTTGTTCTTACCTTGTAATTGGGCTCCCTTCATTACTGTCCCAGCTTTTCTTTGGGCTCCAATGGTCAATGCTTCACTATGTCTTCTGTGCTCCAAGCCACTTGAGTGTGTCAGCCTTGGCTCAATTGGTAGCATTCTCACCTCTGACTTGGAAGGTTATGGGTTCAAATCTCACTCCAGAGACTTGAGCACATAATCTAGGCTGGCAGTGCAGTACTGAGGGAGCGAGGCACAGTCGGAGGTGCCGCTTTTGGATAAGATGTTAAACAGGGTCTGATCTCTCTGGTGGACGTAAAAGTTATTTTACAACTTCCAAAAAATATATATTCCACTGAGAAGAAAAGGGTGTAAAAGAAAAGACAGCCATCCGTGGCTAAGTAAAGAAATTAAGGATAGTATTCGACTAAAAACAAGGGCATATAAGGTAGCCAAATCTAGTGGGAGGACAGAGGATTGGGAAAACTTTAAAAGACAGCAAAAAATAACAAAAAGATTGATTAAGAAAGGGAAGATAGATTATGAAAGTAAATTAGCAAAAAATATAAAAACAGATAGTAAGAGTTTTTATAGTTATATATAAAGAAAAAGGGTGGCTAAAGTAAATGTTGGTCCCTTAGAGGATGAGACCGGGAAATTAATGGTGGGAAATATGGAAATGGCAAAAACACTGAATGAATATTTTGTATCAGTCTTTACAGTAGAGGACACTAAGAATATCCCAACACTGGACAAACAGGGGGCTATAGGGGGGGAGGAGCTAAACACGATCAAAATCACTAAGGAAGTGGTACTCGGTAAAATAATGGGACTCAAGGCGGATAAATCACCTGGACCTGATGGCTTACATCCTAGGGTCTTGAGGGAAGTGGCGGTAGGGATTGTGGATGCATTAGTAATAATTTTCCAAAACTCCCTGGACTCAGCAAAGGTCCCGGCAGACTGGAAAACTGCTAATGTAACACCCTTATTTAAAAAGGGCAGTAGACAGAAGGCTGGAAACTATAGACCGGTTAGCCTAACATCTGTGGTAGGTAAAATTTTGGCGTCCATTATTAAGGAGACAGTAACAGGACATTTGGATAATCATAATTTAATAGGACAAAGTCAGCATGGTTTTATGAAGGGGAAGTCATGTTTGACAAATTTGCTGCAGTTCTTTGAGGAAGTAACATATAGGGTGGATAAAGGGGAACCAGTGGACGTAGTGTATTTAGACTTCCAAAAGGCATTTGACAAGGTGCCACACAAAAGATTATTGCTTAAGATAAAAAATCACGGGATTGGGGGTAATATTCTGGCATGGATAGAGGATTGGCTATCTAACAGAAGGCAGAGAGTTGGGATAAATGGTTCATTCTCAGACTGGCAATCAGTAACTAGTGGTGTCCCGCAGGGGTCAGTGCTGGGTCCCCAACTCTTTACAATCTATCTTAACGATTTGGAGGAGGGGACCGAGTGTAACATATCAAAGTTTGCAGATGATACTAAGATGGGAGGGAAAGTAGTGAGTGAGGAGGACATAAAAAACCTGCAAGGGGACATAGACAGGCTAAGTAACTGGGCAGAGATTTGGCAGATGGAATACAATACTGGAAAGTGTGAGGTTATGCACTTTGGCAGGAAAAATCGTAGAGCAAGTTATTCTCTTAATGGCAAGAAACTGGAAAGTACTGAAGTACAAAGGGATCTGGGGGTCCTGGTGCACGAAAGTCAAAAGGTTAGTATGCAGGTGCAGCAAGTGATTAAGAAGGCCAATGGAATGTTGGCTTTCATTGCTAGGGGGATAGAATATAAAACTAGGGAGGTATTGCTTCAGTTGTACAAGGTATTGGTGAGACCGCACCTGGAATACTGCATACAGTTTTGGTGTCCATACTTAAGAAAAGACATACTTGCTCTCGAGTCAGTACAAAGAAGGTTCACTCGGTTAATCCCGGGGATGAGGGGATGGACATATGAGGAGAGGTTGAGTAGATTGGGACTCTACTCATTGGAGTTCAGAAGAATGAGAGGCGATCTTATTGAAACATATAAGATTGTGAAGGGGTTGGATCGGGTGGATGCGGGGAGGATGTTCCCGATGATGGGTGAAACTAGAACTAGGGGGCATAATCTTAGAATAAGGGGCTGCTCTTTCAAAACTGAGATGAGGAGAAACTTCTTCACTCAGAGGGTGGTAGGTTTGTGGAATTTGCTGCCCCAGAAAGCTGTGGAAGCTGCATCATTAAATAAATTTAAAACAGAAATAGATAGTTTCCTAGAAGTAAAGGGAATTAAGGGTTACGGGGAGTGGGCAGGAAATTGGACATGAGGCTAGGTTCGGAATGGTCATGGCCCTGTGGGTAGCGGAGTAGGCCCAGGGGCCGTGTAGCCTGGTTCTGCTCCGACTGTGTTCTAATTCTGAAGAAGCATCTTTTGAGTTTTACGCCATCTCAAGCCTTTGGTTGTTTGCCTGCACTTGGGTCCATCACCGTACTGTAACAAGCCTGAAGTCATGCAAAATGAATTTAGGAGATTGTGAAACAAGTTTAGGAGCAGGACCTCAGAGGTGGCAATATCAGGATTACTTCTTCAGCCATGTGCTAGAATAGGGAAGGGCAGAAAGATTAGGGCAAGTAATGCCTGGCTCAAAGTGTTGTGTTGGGAAGAGGGAATTCACTTTGTTAGGCATTGGCCATCAGTTCTGGGACAGATGGGAACTAATCTGCAAGGATGAGCTACATCTGAACAGGGAGAGTGCTAATGTGCTGGTTAAACAGTTAAGTAGGGAAGCGACGAGGTAGTTAGGGAGTGTATAATGCAAATATTCCGAGAACAAATAATAAAAAGAAGAATCTCAAGGAAATAAAGGGGCAGATGGTGCGATGAAATACAGTCAAAGCACCAAAGTGCTTCAGGTGCTAGAGTGCTTAATAATCGGGCACGCAGACCTCAGGCCTGCTCTCCAGCTGACAAATCGAGTATAGGGTAGGGTTGCCAACTCTGATTGGGCATATTCTGGAGAGTTCATTGTTGACCTCCAACCACCCTACGGCTGTACTCCCACCATTGGCCGCCCAACACGACAAGCCTAGCGCTGTACCGCCTTGCCACGCCAATTACCAAACTCTTCAACACCCGAATGGATGATTCTTGACTGTCAGTCAAGCAGCCTTTTTTTCCCCCCTCTCTCCAATATCAATAAACAAAAGTGTTCAAAGAAAATTAATGCCGCTATGATTTTTCATCGGGGTTGCTTTCAGCAGGGTCCAGAAAGTGAATCTTTAATTCCTGGAGACTCCAGGGCAGTCCTGGAGGGTTGGCAACCCTAGCATAGGGGAATGTAAGCAGGAAATGCCTTGGAGCCTATGAACCAACTGTGTGCAAGGCTCATTAAGGCCCTTGATGAATGAAAAGTAGGACCCTTCCCCATGAAGCAGATGGAGTGCCTGCTCCAGATGTTGAGCACCAGTTTCCAAAGGGCACTTTTGGGGTGGTTTCTGTTAAAAATGTCAATTTTTTTGTTGTTCTTACCTTGTAATTGGGCTCCCTTCATTACTGTCCCAGCTTTTCTTTGGGCTCCAATGGTCAATGCTTCACTATGTCTTCTGTGCTCCAAGACACTTGAGTGTGTCAGCCTTGGCTCAATTGGTAGCATTCTCACCTCTGACTTGGAAGGTTATGGGTTCAAATCTCACTCCAGAGACTTGAGCACATAATCTAGGCTGGCAGTGTAGTACTGAGGGAGCGAGGCACAGTCGGAGGCGCCGCTTTTGGATAAGATGTTAAACAGGATCTGATCTCTCAGCTGGACGTAAAAGTTATTTTACAACTTCCAAAAAATATATATTCCACTGAGAAGAAAAGGGTGTAAAAGAAAAGACAGCCATCCGTGGCTAAGTAAAGAAATTAAGGATAGTATTCGACTAAAAGCAAGGGCATATAAGGTAGTCAAATCTAGTGGGAGGACAAAGGATTGGGAAAACTTTAAAAGACAGCAAAAAAATAACAAAAAGATTGATTAAGAAAGGGAAGATAGAGTATAAAACAGAAATAGATAGTTTCCTAGAAGTAAAGGGAATTAAGGGTTACGGGGAGCGGGCAGGAATTTGGACATGAGCCTAGGTTCGGATCGGACATGGCCCTGTGGATAGCGGAGCGGGCCGAGGGGCAGTGTAGCCTGATCCTGCTCCTATTTTGTGTGTCTAATTCTGTTAGATTCAGGAGGTGGTTCTGTGATAGTGGATTGGCGGTTAGGATCAGATCAGCCATGATCTTATTGAATGGCGGAGCAGGCTCGAGGGGCCGATTGGCCTACTCCTGCTCCTATTTCTTATGTTCTTATGTTCTTATCCCATAGCACTATATTGAAACGGAGCAGGGGTGTTCTCCCCAGCGTCCTACCAAATATTTATCCCTCAATCAACACCCCTAAAACAGATTACCTGGTTATTAATAATAAATAAAAACAGGAAATACTCAGCAGGTCAGGCAGCATCTGTGCAGAGTTTCAAGTCAATGATCTTTCGTCAGAACTGGCAAAAATGAGCATTGTAACAGATTTTAAACAAGTGCAGAGGCTGGGAAAGGGGGCGGAGCAGGGGAGGAAAGAACAAAAGGGAAGGTCTGCGCTAGGGTGGGAGGCAGGAGTGATTAAATGGCAAAAGGGTTGATGGCGCAGGGCAAAAGGGGGTGGTAATGAGACAAGTAAAGAAACAAAAGATGAGGTGTAAATGGCAACAGCAGAACCATTACCAGCAACTTCTGTCCAAAACCATGGGAGCAATGGTTATGATCTGAAATTGTTGAACTCAATGCTGAGTCCATATGGCAGTAAGGTACCTTATCGAAAGATGAGCTGTTGCTCCTTGAGCTTCCATTGAGCTTCATTAGAACAGTGTAGGAGGCCGAGGTCAGAGTGGGACAGAGAATTAAAATGGCAAGTGACCGTAATCTCAGGGTCACGCTTATGGACTGAACAGAGGCGTTCAACAATCTGTGTTTGATCACCCCAATGTCATTATCTCAATGCTGTTTGTGGGACCTTGCTGTGTGTGAATTGGCTGCTGCGTTTCCTAGATTACAGCAGTGACTACACTTCAAAAAGTACTTAATTGGCTGTAAAACGCTTTGGAACATCGTGAGGTCGTGAAAGGGGCTATACAAAATCAAGTTATTTCTTTCAAAGCCAGTGCTGGAAGCGAGCCAGCTGCTGGTGGCCAATAATGCAGCTCCCAACCCCTGTGGCATTCCCAGGACGTCACGCATTGAGCACCCAGAGCACCACAAAAATATTTAAATATAATTTCAGTGTGGATCATTGGTGGAGTTATGTTTTGAGCTATGTGCAGTTTTCATCCTTCAAAAAAGACAATGGTGTATTGGGGAAGGTTCAGAAGAGGGTAACAATGAGGATTCTGGGACTTGGAGTTAGCCCTAGGTTATGAAGAGACACTTGCTATTCTACACAAAACAAGTAACTTTGTTTATTTGAGAACATAAGACTCAGAGGATACTTATCCTATCTTTTTAAAATGCTCAGAGAATCGATAGTGTAGATGGAGACAGGGGCCTAGAAATTCAGTCGCGTTTGCGCCCACTTATTGGCTATAAAGTGGTTTGCGCCTGAAGTTTTTTATCGCCCGAAATTCAGATGGACCCTAACATCGGCGTTAGCCAGTAGCGCCGCGCCGGCACCGATGACGTCATCGGTGTGCGCAGCGCCCCGGTTGCAATGCTATTCCGGCCCGATGGCCAAATTCAGTTGCGGCCGCCTCGCCCGTGGCAGCCGCAAACAGCGTTTGTGAAACGGGGTCTTGCAGCTCCGAAAGGCCGGCGCATAAAGGTGGAGCGGCAGCCGGCCGCTTTCCCGGCGGCCGCCTGCCCGCACCTCCCTCCCCGGACTCCTGCACCACCCCCCCGCGGCATTGATGTCTGAGTCCCGCGAGCCCGGCACTTCTCCGTGGTGCCGGGCTCATTTGCCGGGGGAATCCACCGGTGATCTGACGGCTGCAGGCAGCTCCTCCTTAAGAGAAGGAGGAGGCCTGCAGTACCCCAGCCTGCCGCACCGCATCGGGTGCCGCCGCGGGAGCTGGACGCCTGAAAGTGATATTCATCGCCCCTAGCGAGGCGGCCAAACCCTGCAATAGCGCCCGCCGCCGTCTTGGCCCGTCGCAACTGAATTTTAGGCGGGCGCTACGGGAATCCTGGCGGGCGCAAAATTTTGGGCGCAAAAGACCTGGCGGGGCCATACCAAATTTCTAGGCCAGGTTATTTAACTTGGACTGAGTGTAGTACAAGGTGATATAAATATAAAATGATCAGTCTCAAGGAAGAATTGCGATTATAAGGATTCTTTTCACCACAATGCAGTGGATATGTGGTTTACGCTCCCTGTTGAAGCAGTTAATGACATGTTGATTAACACTTTGATAAAAGAAACTGCTGGATGAATTTTTGTTTTGGAACAAGATTGACGGTTCTAGGCAGAGCACTGATAAAGATGACCAAATGCTGTCAGAATTGCTGTCGGTACCATAGAAATGTCATTTCAATTAATGCAACTGGCCAAGGCTGAATAATGTAGGGTGTAAGGTTAAACAGATATTTTGGAATTTTGCTTTGTGCACCAATGAGATGGAGAGATGCCATTGCAGAGCCATTCTACAGGAGAGTGAAAGTTCTTTTTATTAGAACATTAGAAGTAGGAGCAGGAGTAGGCCACAGGGCCCCTTGGGCCTGCTCCGCCATTCAATAGGATCATGGCTGATCCGAATCTAGACTCACGTCCACTTCCCTGCCCTCTCCCCGTAACCCCTAATTCCCTTATCTGCTAGGAAACTATCTCCATTTTAAATTTATTTAATGTTGCAGCTTCCACAGCTCTCTGGGGTAGCAAATTCCATAGATTTACTACCCTCTGGGTGAAGAAGTTTCTCCTCATCTCAGTTTTGAAAGGGCAGCCCCTTATTCTTAGATTATGCCCCCTAGTTCTAGTCTCACCTATCAGTGGAAACATCCTCCCCGCATCCACCCGATCAAGCCCCCTCACAATCTTATATGTTTCGATAAGATCGCCTCTCATTCTTCTGAACTCCAATGAGTAGAGTCCCAACCTACTCAACCTTTCCTCATACGTCAACCCCCTCATCTCCGGAATCAACCGAGTGAACCTTCTCTGAACCGCCTCGAGAGCAAGTATATCTTTTCTTAAATATGGAAACCAAAACTGCACGCAGTATTCCAGGTGTGGCCTCACCAATACCCTGTATAACTGCAGCAAGACTTCCCTGTTTTTATACTCCATCCCCCTTGCAATAAAAACCAAGATTCCATTGGCCTTCCTGATCACCTGCTGCACCTGCAGACTAACTTTTTGTGTTTCATGCACCAGGACCCCCAGATCCCTTTGTACTGTAGCACTTTGCAGTTTCTCTCCATTTAGATAATAACTTGCTCTTTGATTTTTTCTGCCAAAGTGCATAACCTCACACTTTCCAACATTATATTGCATCTGCCAAATCTCTGCCCACTCACTTAGCCTGTCTATGTCCTTTTGCATGTTTTTTATGTCCTCCTCACTCATTGCTTTCCCTCCCATCTTTGTATCGTCGGCAAACTTGGATATGTTGCACTCGGTCCCTTCCTCCAAATCGTTAATATAGATTGTAAAGAGTTGGGGTCCCAGCACTGACCCCTGCGGAACACCACTAGTTACTGATTGCCAGCCCGAGAATGAAACATTTATCCCAACTCTTTGTTTTCTGTTAGATAGCCAATCTTCCACCCATGCCAGTATATTACCCCCAATCCCGTGATTTCTTATCTTGATCAGTAATCTTTTGTGTGGAACCTTGTCAAATGCCTTTTGGAAGTCCAAATACACTACATCCACTGGTTCCCCTTTATCCACCCTGTATGTTACATCCTCAAAGAATTCGAGCAAATTTGTCAAACATGACTTCCCCTTCATAAAACCATGCTGACTCTGTCCTATTAAATTATGTTTATCCAAATGCTCTGTTACTGTTTCCTTAATAATGGACTCCAACATTTTGCCAACCACAGATGTTAGGCTAACTGGTCTATAGTTTCCAGCTTTTTGTCTACTTCCCTTCTTAAATAAGGGTGTTACATTAGCAGTTTTCCAATCTGCCGGGACCTTTCCTGAGTCCAGGGAGTTCTGGAAAATAATCACCAATGCATCCACAATCCCTACCGCCACTTCTCTCAAGACCCTAGGATGTAGGCCATCAGGTCCGGGGGATTTATCCGCCTTAAGTCCCATTATTTTACTGCGTACCATCTCCTTAGTGATTTTAATCGTCTTTAGCTCCTCCCCCCCCCCCCATTGCCCCCTGTTTGTCCAGTGTTGGGATATTTTTAGTGTCCTCTACTGTAAAGACTGATACAAAATATTTGTTCAGCGTCTTTGCCATCTCCATGTTCCCCACCACTAGTTTCCCGGTCCCATCCTCTAAGGGCCCAAAGTTCACTTTAGCCACCCTTTTTCTTTTATATAGCTGTAGAAACTCTTGCTATCTGTTTTTATATTTTTTGCTAGTTTACTTTCATAATCTATCTTCCCTTTCTTAATTAATCTTTTAGTTATTGTTTGCTGGCTTTTAAATGCTTCCCAATCTTCTATCCTCCCACTACATCTGGCTACTTTATATGCCCTTGTTTTCAGTCGGATACTATCCTTTATTACTTTACTAAGCCACGGATGGCTGTCTTTTCTTTTACTCCCCTTTTTCCTCAGTGGAATATATTTATCTTGAAAGATGTGAAATATCTCCTTGAATGTACACCACTGCTCTTGTACCGTCTTACACTTTAATCTGTTTTCCAGTCCACTTTAGTCAATTCTACTCTCCTACCTTCATAGTCTCTTTTATTTAAGCTCAGTATGCTGGTTTGAGATCCAACTCTCTCACCCTCAAACTGAATTTGGAATTCAACCATATTATGGTCACTCATTCCAAGGGGATCCTTTACTAGGACATTTTTTATTAATCCTGTTTCATTACACAGGACCAGATCTAAGATTGCCTGCCCCCTGGTTGGTTCAGTTACATACTGCTCAAGGAACCCATCCCTAATACACTCTATGAACTCTTCCTCAAGGCTGCCATGCCCAATTTGATTAGTCCAGTCAATATGAAAGTTAAAATCCCCCATGATAATAGCTGTTCCCTTATTACAAGCCCCAACTATTTCCTGACTTATACTCCGACCAACAGAGTTGCAACTGTTAGGAGGCCTATAGACTACACCCAATAGTGACTTTTTCCCCTTCTTATTCCTTATCTCCACCCAAACTATTTCACTATCCTGATCCTTTGGCCCAATATCATTTCTGACTATTGCAGTGATTCCATCCTTGATTAACATAGCAACCCTACCTTCCTTTCCTTCCTGTCTGTCTTTCCTAATTGTCAAATACCCTTGTATGTTTAGTTCCCAGTCATGATTATCTTGCAGCCATGTTTCCATAATGGCCACCAGATCATACCCATGTATAGTTATTGGTGCCGTCAACTCGTCAATTTTGTTACGAATGCTGCGTGCATTCAGATAAAGAACTTTCAAATATGTTTTCTGACAATTTATTCCTGCTTTTACCCCTTTTACTACTTTACCTTTATCATTATATACATTCTGTCCCTTCCTGACATGCTCTGGTTTTTAATTCCCCCACTGCTACCTTGCTCTATTGCCTTCTCCGCTGTCATTTTTATTTTTCGCTCTCTTAAAACCTCCCCCCCTCTAATTAGTTTAAAGCCCTCTCTATAGCCCTAGTTATTCGATTCGCCAGGACTCTAGTCCCAGCACTGGCCAAGTGAAGTCCGTCCCACCGGAACAGCTCTCTCCCGTCCCAGTACTGATGCCAGTGTCCCAGGAAGCAAAACCCATTTCTCCCACACCAGGCTTTGAGCCACGCATTTAACTCTCTAATTTTATTTACCCGAGCCAAATTTGCACGTGGCTCAGGTAGTAATCCAGAGATTATTACCCTTGTGGTTCTGCTTTTTAATTTGGCCCCTAGCTGCTCAAACTCCGTCAGTAGAACCTCCTTCCTTGTCCTATCTATGTCGTTGGTACCAACATGGACCACGACAACTGGATCCTCCCCCTCCCACTCCAAGTTTCTCTCCAGCCCAGAGGAGATGTCCTTAACCCTGGCACCGGGCAGGCAACACAGCCTTCGGGACTCTCGCTCTCGGCTGCAAAGAACTCTATCTATCCCCCTAACGATACTATCCCCTACCACTACAACATTTCTTTTATCTCCCCCCACTTGAATGCCCCCCCGCTCCACGGTGCTGTGGCCGGGTTGCTCATCCTCCCCGCAGTCCCCGTTCCCATCCTCACAGGGAGTAAGAGCCTCAAACCTGTTGGACAAGAGCAACGGCTGCGGCTCCTCCAACACTACCTCCTGGATCCCCGTACCTGCCTCACTTCTAGTCACACCATCCTGACCCTGGCCACGGATTACATCTGAATTAATTAATCTAATTGGTGTGACTACCTCCTGATACACAGAGTCCAGGTAACTCTCCCCCTCCCTGATGTGCCTCAGTGTTTGAAGCTCGGACTTCAGCTCTTCAACACGGAGCCGGAATTCCTCGAGCAGCCAACACTTACTGCAAATGTGATCACCGTGAGCATCAATGGTGTCCACCAGCTCCCACATATTGCAGCAGCAACACATCACCTGTTCTCCTATTCTATGTAATTAATTAAATTTATTAATATTATTCTTAAATACCCTCTGCCCCGATTCTAGAAACCACAGAGTTTAAGCTTCAAAAGAGAGAAATACTCACCAACCAATCACTTACCTGCTTTCTGGTGAAGTCACACTTGGATTACTTTTTACCTCTCCCCTTCCCTCTGAGGTCTGAGACTGGAGACTGGTATACCTTACCTGGGTCTCTGAAGCTTTTTAAAGCTTCCCGCTCGCGCCTCCCGCCGACACCCACGGTCTGAGGCCTTACCTGGGTCTCTGAAGCTTTTTCAAGCTTCCCGCTCGCGCCTCCCGCCGACACCCACGGTCTGAGGCCTTACCTGGGTCTCTGAAGCTTTTTAAAGCTTCCCGCTCGTGCCTCCCGCCGACACCCGCGGTCTGAGGCCTTACCTGGGTCTCTGAAGCTTTTTCAAGCTTCCCGCTCGTGCCTCCCGCCGACACTCCTAAACCCTCTGATAAAATGAGTGCAGGCCTTATTGTTACCATATCTAAAGACTTCTGTCTTCTTAAGCACCAGGGGACCGGACATAGGAACATTGGAATTGCTAGACAGAAAAAGACAAAGGTCCATCTAGTTCACCTTCTACCATCCTGGAGTTGCATGATACAATGATAATGGAGTTATTGACTAATCATAGTAATCAATCTCTATCAATCAGTCTACAACAGAGCCAGGCATGACACAAGAAAAACCCCGATAGTGGAGAGCTTTGTGAACCATAGATCCAAAGACACCTTTTTCCTCCCAAGCATGCTGCACTTACCACCTATCATGTCTCAAAATATACTCTATCCCAAAATGTTATTTTCTGAAAGAAATCTATTTACTTTCTTTGGTAGATACTAAACTAGCTCCTTAAACTACTCTCCCTCTTCAATTCTGTCTGCTTGTGCTTGTGTACAATCAAAGTTCATAGGTAGTTATCAAAGAGCAGCTGCCATCTGACGTCAAGATCATTTAGAGGAGAAGTCATTGAATTGAGACTTTAATATAGGGTAGCTCTCTATTTCAACAGCTAACCTATACCCTCCTACTAATCGTCCCACACTGGTCATAGAAACACTGTAGGACACCAGTTTGCATCAAAGCTGGATTCTAGATGCAGAGCTGCATTTGGAATTGGTGTTTGTCTTGTAATTGGTAGCTTGGCAGTCTAGCACGGGATTAGGAGTGTGTGGTAGCACTACATCTTGCTAGTGTGGCGGAGTATTAAGAGGGGGTGGGTTCAATGGGTGTCAGTAAGCTCCCTTGTTGCGACTGCATCTTCTGATTCTGTTTTATTATTTGAACTTCTATGCAAACCATCCCTACTTTGTAATCTGCATTTCAGAGGGCCCCTGCATTATATGCCATCATCAGCGCCATCAAGGTATCTGATGCCCATCAGTAAAATCTGCTGCTTGATGATTTCACAGAGGATGTCCTTGTACTTTGTACTGGTGCAGTCTCCATTAGTTGAATTCAGTCCTTGGGGTTTATTGCCAACATAACTGTGTTTTAAAATGCTGCAGTTTTTCATTCCTCCAAAGAACTCGTATGCCACATGTTCATTAAAGTACTCCGGCATCTAATATATTTTTCTTTTACCTTTATGCCAAACAGAACAAAACAATCCTCTGCAGAGCCTTTGCTGTGAAATATAAAATGTGCTGCTCTGGAAGCATATTGTTTGAGGTCTGTTTTTTATATTCTATAATTCTTTCCACTGGTATCATACTCTACTTCAGTCACGTGGAGAGACTAGAGAAGTTGGGATTGTACTCCTTAGAGCAGAGAAGGTTATTGTAGTAACCTGGGAGGTTATGAGTAACCTGATCCACCAGGTGGTGCTGTGGCAATTGGTCTCCTGAGTTAAGTCTGGTCTGTACTGGTTGTACTTTTTGTTTTTGCTGCCTCATGGCAGAAGCTTTTTTGTGCAAGTGTTGATTAAACCATGTTACAGAGTTAACCTGTGTCCGTCTCCATCTATGGCCACCTCAAGATACCACATATGGCGACGAGAATAAAGGACGGAAAAGTTTTGGTGGATCAGTCATAGTTATGGAGTATTTGGAAGAGGTGCTCGGGTTGGTTAGCAAACTAGTCGGAAAAGCACGAGGCTAGGCCGCGGGAGTCGAAACGGAGTTTGATTTTTTGGCTGAAGTGACCGGACTCCAAGGATGGCAGGAACGGTAGGCTCCATGGCACCTTTTGACAGCAAGTCGCAGTCTTGGGAGGAGTATTGTGAAATACTGAGCCATTTCTTTATGGCAAACGAGGTGGACAGTGCTGAAAAGAAAAGGGCCATTTTACTGAGTTGTGTGGGAGCGCAAACCTATACACGGATGAGGAATCTGCTGAGCCCGGAGCGGCCAGGAGAAAAATCTTTTGACAAGTTGGTGAGTCTACTAAAGAACCATTTCAATCCGAAACCTAGTGAAATAGTACAGAGATGGAAATTCAATTCGAGGATTAGGAGGCCGGAAGAAAGCGTTACTGAGTATGTGGAGGAGCTTCGGAAGCTCACACAGGACTGTAATTTTGGAAATACGCTCATAGTCATGTTAAGGGACAGACTAGTATGCGGAGTTAACGACGACAGTATACAGCAAAGGTTGCTGTCAGAAGAAGGATTAACATTTGAGACGGCACTTAAAAAAGCACAAGCCATGGAGACGGCTAACAAGGACATTAAGGACTTAAACAGTATGAGCAAGGAGAAATGGAGTAAACCAGTGGGAGGAGCTGTTTTCAAGATGGAAGCTGGCACGAAAAGTCCACCAGTCGGGGTTGGGGATTGCTACCGATGTGGCGGGACGAGCCATTATGCAAAGGACTGCAGGTTTGCAAAGGCAATGTGCCACAATTGTGGAAAAATAGGGCACTTAAAGAAAGTCTGTAAAAGGGCAGTGAGTGAGAGAAGCAGTGCTAAAGGGGCAAAGCATGCTAAAGGGGGGAGGGAGAAGTACACAAAGCGGGCAAATTACATACAAGAGGAGGAAGAGTCTAGTGAGGCGGTTTTCACTATATACAGAATAGGCACTTCAAGGCCCAACGTACCCCCTCTCACTCAGTATTTGATAGTGAACGGAGGTCAAGTAAAGTTTGAGATTGACACTGGATGTAGTGTAACCATAATGTCGCAGACTGAGTACGCCAAGCTATGGGGGGAAGCAAAAGTACCAGAGCTAGGTACATGCCCCATTAGTCTCAAAACCTACACAGGACAGAAGGTGGACATTTTGGGGGTGGCCGAAGTACAAGTGGAACACAAAGGAGTCACCAAAGAGCTTACGGTGGTAGTGGAAGCAGGGTCAGGGCCAAACCTGTTAGGGCGAGGGTGGATCAGTGAGTTGAGTGTGGACTGGCAGGCAATGAATTAAATGGAGGACAGTACAGAGGCACTGCAAGAAGTGCTGATGAAGCATGAGTTAGTGTTCAAGGATGAACTGGGCACCTTAAGGGGAGCCACAGCCAAGATTCATGTAGCCAATGATGCCACGCCTCGTTTCTTTAAACCAAGGTCGGTACCTTTTGCAATGAAAACCAAGGTTGAGGCGGAACTAGATCGCCTGCTAAAGGACAAAGTAATAGAACCAGTGAAATTTCCAGACTGGGCGGCACCAATAGTCCCGGTATTGAAGCCCGACGGTAACGTAAGGGTGTGTGGTGACTATAAGTTAACAGTGAACAGAGTATCATCACTGGAACGGTACTCCATTCCGAGAATGGAGGACATGTTAACATCGCTCGCTGGGGGAGAAAGATTCAGCAAACTGGACATGAGTCATGCGTATCAGCAGATATTGCTAGATGAAGAATCAAAAAAGTTTGTCACAGTGACCACGCACAAGGGGCTGTTCACGTATGCCAGGTTACCATTTGGTGTCAGTTCTAGCCCAGCAATATTCCAACGGACTATGGAGGGCATTCTGCAGGGCATTCCAAAGGTGGCCGTGCACTTAGATGATATTCTGCTAACAGGAAGTGACGATCAGATCACGTAAAAACACTGGACAAAGTGCTACAGCAGCTGGAAGAGGCAGGGCTATGCCTGAAACTGAGTAAGTGTAGTTTCATGGAGAAGGAAGTTACATTCCTGGGACATCGGGTGGATGCCACAGGCCTCCATCCATTACCAGGGAAAGTGCGGGCAGTGCAGGATGCACCTGCACCCACCTCAGTGACTGAACTGAAAGCCTATCTAGGGCTCCTGAATTATTATAACTGGTTTCTTCCAAACTTATCAATGCTGCTGGCACCCCTGCACAAACTGCTGAGAAAGGAGGAGCCATGGCGTTGGGGGCCAGAGCAAGTGAAAGCGATTCAGCAGTCAAAGGAGCTATTTCAGTCCAGCAGGGTGTTAGTGCATTACGACGAGAAGAAGGAGCTGATAATGTCCTGCGACGCATCACCCTATGGGGTGGGGGCAGTGTTGGCCCACCGCATGCCAGATGGAGTGGAAAGGCCCATCGGGTTTGTTTCACGCATGCTCACAGCTGCAGAAAAGAACTATTCACAGCTTGATAAAGAGGGGTTAGCCATTATATTTGGAGTAAAGAAATTCCATAAGTACATATATGGGAGGAAGTTTGTAATCAGTACTGACCACAAGCCTCTTATTAGCTTACTGAATGAGATGAAAGCGGTGCCTCAAATGGCATCACAGAGAATAATAAGATGGGCAGTAATACTAAGAGCCTATGAATATGTGATCACGTACAGAGCCGGCAAGGAAAACGGGAACGCTGATGCTCTCAGCCGCCTACCCCTCTCAAAATCTCCTCGCAGTACTTCCCCTGAGGAGCACGCCCTGATGCTGGATCAGGAGATCAGTCCCCTGATGACTTCAGTGCAAATCCAGGGCTGGACAGCCAAGGACCCCGTTCTGTCAAGGGTCCGTGAGTATGTGTTGAAAGGCTGGCCAGATCACCGCGAGGGACCGGAGTTCGCGCCGTACAGACAGAGACAGCATGAGCTCAGTGTCCAAGATGGATGTGTACTATGGGGAGCACGCATCATAGTCCCAGAGCGGGGACGCTCTACTTTGATGGAACAGTTGCATCAATCGCACCCAGGAATGACTAGAATGAAAGGACTGGCTAGGAGCTACCTGTGGTGGCCTAACTTGGATGCTGAAATTGAGTCAAAGGTAAAGTCATGCACTATATGTCAGGAACAGAGGAAAGCACCTGCCGGGGCACCACTCCATCCCTGGGAGTGGCCCAGCAAACCCTGGAGGAGAATTCACATAGACTATGCGGGACCTTTTATGGGCAAAATGTTTTTGGTGCTGGTAGACACTCACTCAAAGTAGATTGATGTTTATCCAGTGAGCTCTGCAACGACTGATGCCACACTGGATTGTCTCAGGAACAGCTTAAGCACGCATGGTATTCCAGAAATGATTGTATCCGACAATGCACAGTGTTTTGCTAGTGAAGGGAGCAAAGAATTCATGGGAAGGAATGGAATCACACATGTCACCTCGGCTCCATATCACCCAGCCTCAAATGGGTTAGCCGAGCGAGCCGTGCAGACTTTTAAGGAGCTCATGAGGAAGAGCTCAGGTGACACCCTGGAGACCAAGCTCAATAGAGCCTTGTTTAGTTATCGTATAACACCCCAAGCTACCACGGGGCTTTCTCCAGCTGAGTTGATGGTGGGGAGAAAGTTGCGGTGCACGTTAGACCTGATACACCCAGATCTCAAAAGCAAGGTTGAGACAAAACAAACAAACCAAAAAGCGTACCATGACAAACATACTAAAGCTCGCCATTTCACCATAGGGGACTCTGTGTACACCCGGAACTTCGGCTATGGACCTAAATGGATACCAGGACTAATCCAGGACATTACAGGACCTGTGTCGTACTCCGTGTTACTAGGGGATGGTCGAGGGGTTTGTCGGCATGTGGATCAGCTTTTCAGCCGGCAGCAGGGGGAACTGCCTCAGATGGAACAAAGGGCAGTAGAGGAGGCTGTTCCAGGACCCAGCACAGCTTATACGGTGCCAGTGGACACTGGTACTGCCAGGCCACAGCGGGACAGAGTAAAACCAACATCAGAGACTACTGCAATCTCAAGTGTGAGTGAATCTGAGAATCCACCACAAGTGGAATTAAGACGTTCACAAAGGATTCGCAAGCAACCAGAAAGACTTATACAAAGCTGTTAAATTAGTCAGGGGTTAACCATGGTTAGAGCATACTGGTTAATTAAAATGTAGTACCTAGTAAGGGTTATTGTTTAAGAATTGCATACGGCAATCTTAAGGGGGGAGGAGCGTAGTAACCTGGGAGGTTATGAGTAACCTGATCCACCAGGTGGTGCTGTGGCAATTGGTCTCCTGAGTTAAGTCTGGTCTGTACTGGTTGTACTTTTTGTTTTTGCTGCCTCATGGCAGAAGCTTTTGTGTGCAAGTGTTGATTAAACCATGTTACGGAGTTAACCTGTGTCCGTCTCCATCTATGGCCACCTCAAGATACCACAGTTATGGTGGAGATTTAATAGTGGTGTGCAAAATTATGAAGGGATTTGATAAGAGTAAATAAGGAGAAACAGTTTCCAGTGGCAGAAGGGTCGGTAACCAGAGGACACAGATTTAAGGTAATCAGCAAAAGAACCAGAGGAAATGAGGAGATTTTTTTTTTAAGCAGTGAGTTGTTATGATCTGGAAAGCACTGCCTGAAAGGGTGGTGGAAGCAGATTCAGTTGTAACCTCCAAAAGAGAATTGGATATACAGGAAACTCTTTTTTATCTGGCACCGACGGGACCGGCGTGGTGCCGGTTGATCAAGAAGTCCGGATTACAGAGAGGTATACTTACCAAGGTACGAGAGCCCCGTACACGGCCACAGGTGCAGGAGCCCCGGTTACACGGCACTTGTGCAGGAGTCCCAGTTACATGGCCACAGATCCAGGAGTCCCTGTTGCATGGCCGCAGGTGCAGGAACCCCGGTTACACGGCCACAGATCCAGGAACCCCGGTTACATGGCCACGAATATATAGTAAAACTTACCTGAACCTACTCCTGAATTTTGCCGGTTAAAAGAACGTTTCCTGTATACTCGAAAAGGAAAAATTTGCAGGGCTGTGGGGAAAGAGCAGAGGAGTGGGACTAATTGGACAGCTCTTTCAAAGAGCCAGCACAGGCACGATGGGCTGAATGGCCTCCTTTGGTGCTGTATGATTCTATGATTCTGTGATATAATACTGGTGGCTGAGGCACTGAATCGCATCAAGTGGCAAATAAATTTGATGTTCTGACATTTCTAATGCGAACATCAATTATTTAGTTACAACTTTAAATGGGTTTTATCCTCACTGAAAAACGTTCAACAAAGCTTGTTGGTGATCTTTGTATTCATGTGACCTGAATGATGTCATCTACACTACAGTGACATTATTTGCATTACCAATAGCAAGCCTGCAAAAAAATACAAATTGAACACCTTCCCGACAAAAGTACATTGCAAGAGGTAGCACTATAGTAAATACTGAGACTGCGGCTGTAGAAACTTTTTGGCAGACTCTCAAATAACTATCCCTGGCAGTTCTAGAAACAGACCATGTGTGATGACCTCCTGAAAGGGCAGTGACATCTCTTCAAGGTGAACAATGAAGTCACCAAATTGTTAGTGAGTGATTTACATGATGTGCATGTGTCTCAGTACTTTGATTTTTCTCTTTACATTCCTGACTATTATTGCACAATGCTTAGTTAAAGATACAGGCCACCCAAACTTGAACTGTCCGAACTGGACAAAAAATGGATTTTCATAAAGAAACTTGGGCCTAGGAATTAGGTGCCGGGATCGTTCCCTGCAGTGGTACAGGCCCACCTGAAATTGGGCCTTGGGCCTCATTTACATCAGACCGGTGAGCTGCAGACTTTTGCTGGGTGTCCCTAGGCAACTCGCTGACAAAAACATTTCAATGCTGTTAATCAGGTTGGGCTTGAAAGAGGGGGTAAGTGATTTAGAGGGTGACTGGGAGAGGGGGAGTATTTTTTTTTTTTAACTGACAGTGGCCTACAGTGGTTAGGCCACATGTAAACCCGGTGCTGACTGCGTTCAGGACAGCCCAATTTTGCAAACTGGGCCTCAATTGAGCATTGAGGCCCCCTGTTTGCATACACAAAAGGCCAACCGCTGAATCAGACGTGGGCCCAGGACACATCTTTTGATGCGTATACCAATATGGCGGGCGGGACACTTCCAGCTCAGAAAATGCATGTGCATGCCGCCCATCATATTGGAAGCTTTTGTAAAACAGGCGCAGCATCATTAGATTTCTAGACCTTGTTATTTTCCATTTCAGAACACTTTGTGTAGCGGGCTATATTTCCCCTACACCACTGGGACTTTAACATACTGTTGTTCTTTTTGGTTATTTACTGGTTTTTCTTTGCAAATGTCATCAGCAAAGAAATGAGCTCGGAGGAGTTGCTGCGGCCCAGCTGTCATTGATCTTTGTGCAAGAAGTCTTTAACCACAGGAAAACTCAAGAGGGACAAGAAAACAACGAAGGGTTCCAAATCAGTCAATAAAATGGCCAATCGTCATAGTAATCAATGCTGTCGAGTAGGCATACTGAGTGAGGATCCTCCTTTCACATCTCATTGTTGGTTCCCAGAGTCATGCAGCTGAGAATTATTATGCAAAAATAAAAGTTTATTGAATGTGAAAGCATTGGGACACATAAGGGCATAAATTGTTTGCACCAGTGCTACACACCCCTGTAAAATAGTCTCCTTTAACGGTATAGTATAAAGATTCTTGCTCTATGTATGTCAACCCCGATGAGAGCTTCTTCCCCTCTTTACCTCTATAATGTGGCACTAGTGGTTATAGCCTAGGCACTAGCAATTGTGCTACCAATATCATTTTATTGCTACTCGTTGATTAAAATGGGATTTTCATATGCAGCGTATCAACACTTAAAAAAGCAAGAGACACTTTAATAAAGCAGTGTGTTCAGCAAAGTGAGAATGAATATCCCTAAAATACATCTGAATATTTTTTCCGCAATTATTTGAACATAGTGTAGTGATGATAAAGGTTCTCGGTGGGCTGATGAGACTCCTCAGTGATAAATTCTCCTCTGACATGACCAGCCATGCTGTCAGACAATGGGAGCAGTAAATGTTTGCAAGTGTCAACTTGTCTTGCACCTGTAACATTGCAAATGTACTTCACATTCAAATACTTGAACATCCTGATGGCATAACAGTGTTTGCATGTTTGACATCTTTTGCTTGTAATTTCTCCAATCTCACATTCTCATACCTAGCAGATTGAATTTTATGGTTGGTACAATTCCCACTGCAGATGAAACAAACAATATCTGTTGGCACTGGGGAAATAAAAAACATTATTTCTTCTACATCAGTAACTGGCATTATTAATGGGGGGAAAATTCGGTAGCTTACTGCCTCCCGTTAGCGCTTGCAGATGGCGGTAATGCACGCTGAAGCAGTAGCCGGGGCGAAGCGAATCCAGCGCTGCACGGGAAATCCACCCCCACCCCCCGCCCCCGTTACGCAGCCGGTACGAGTTACTGCCGGGGACTTCAACTCCAGGCAGATCATGACGTCAGTGAGCATGCGCTCACTGGGCGCCCGATCTGGAAAATTCATTGTTGTCACTTACATGAGTGCTTCGACCAGACAGCGACAGGGAGAGCTGGCGTGCAGCTACAGGAAGCCGGCTCGAGCGACGTTATTTACAGGCATCAGCATTAATCACTCGCAGCTGACAGGGCAGGTTAGTTTCAGTGGTTTCTTGTAAGTTTCACCAAGTGGAACAGTTTGTATGAGTAATTTCAAGTTTCTTTTTTAGCAGCAGTCTTCTGGCACGTGCAAAGTAGCTACATTTATTGTTCAGAGATTCAAACTGCTGTACTTAAAAACATTAATGGGTGCTGTACTGGCGCCATCTCGCCCGCCAGGATCTACGGCAGAGGGAGCGTAGGCAGTGAGAAATATGGGAACATGTGCACAGAGGGATGAGGAGGGACATCAGGACTCTCACCAGGAGGCTTTACCCTCCAAGGGTATTCCAACAGCACTTCTCCTACCTTGAATTAAGCGAGGAACAGTGTATTAGCTCCACATCACCAAGGTGGTGGTAACTCTGCCACCTCCTCCAAACAGACCTGCAGCCTTACACCAGCATGACTTAAACCCCAGGTCCCTTTTGCTCACCACGTGCCCATCATACCATCCCTGTGTCATGCCATGTCACAGCGTTCTCCTGGGCTCAAATGTGAAATGAGAGAGACCACAAAATATTGCAAACTCCATTAATAAATTTATGCATAAACATATCACACATATCTCATTCATTCTAATAACTAATGACCATTGTGCCTGCCATAGTTGAATAGCTGTCATTGTGTGCATGGCGTGAGATGTGGGTGTGAGTGTTGGTAGGTAGAGATTGTTGGTGGGTGTGTGCTGGGGGTGTGGTGCTATGGGCAGTGTGTGAAGCTTGTGGTACAGATGGTGGTATGTAGCATTTGTTGAAGCATTCAATCACCTTGACCACCCAACTGAGGTGGATCTGCCATGAGCACACCTGCCTCAATCCTTCGGCTCCTTCTCCTTGATGTGCTTCTTCTTGCTGAGGCAGCTGCACAGCCAGCAATGCTGAGAATGAGGTGATGCAGTATCAATGAACCTCCCCTTTAAGTACTGGGAAAAGGCTGTGGCAATGATGAGTTGAGATTAGACTGCACCCGATATACCCGATATTGGTCCACCCTTTCAGTGTAACGCCCCTGAGCTAGGCCTTTAAGACTTGATTTAGCACTCCAATCATTTCTTTGAGCAGTGAAAATGAATTTTGCGTGCAATTTAAAGCATTAGCGCCTGGCGCTAATTCTCAAACTTTTCTAAAGATACCGTCCATTCCTGGGCTATAACGAATTTCTAGCGCATTAATGTGTTTAAGCAATATTGCGAAACAGAAGCCAATTTTCTTTTGAGCTCACTGAACTACTTTGGATCCCTGTCCGGCAACGCCTCAATTTTAAAATTCTCATCCTTATTTGTTTCGCCCCTCCCTATCACTGCAACCTCCTTCAGCCCTACAACCCTCCGAGATCTCTGCACGCCTCCAATTCTGGCCTCTTGCGCATCCCCAATTTTCTTTGCTCGATAATTGGTGGCCGTGCATTCAGCTGCCTAGGCCCTAAGCTCTGGAATTCCCTCCCTCTAACGGGAGGCGGTAAGCTCCCGAATTTTTCCCCGATTAATAATCCCTCTCCGCCTTTCTACCTCGCTGTCCTCCTTTAGGATGCTCCTTAAAACCTATCTCATTGACGAAGCCTTTGGCCATCTGTGCTGATATCTCCTTATGTTGCTCAGTGTCAAATTTTGATTAATAACGCTCTTGTGAAGCACCTTGTGACGTTTTGCTATGGTCAAGGCGCTATATAAATGCAAGTTGTTGTTGGTGTTGCCTAGGCCCTTACCTCTGGAATTCCCTCCCTAAACCTCTGTGCCTCTCTACCTCTCTCTCCTTCTTTAAGATGCTACATAAAACCAAGCTTTTGGTTACCTATCCTAATACTTATGTGGCTCGGTGTCAAATTTTGTTTGTTAACGCTCCTGTGGAGCACCTTGGGATGTTTTATTACATTAAAGGGTTGTTGTTGTATTGCTGTAGCCACCACACTTGTGTTTGCTTCAGTTAAGATTGAGGTGTGAGGTGCACAAGGAGCATTCTGGCTCCTCCTGGCCCACAAGGAAACCAAAGAAAAATTAAGTCCAGAATTTTGCGGAGGGTTAGCGGGCAGGATCATTGGTGGGTCAGGTGGGAAAGTGGTTTTTTTGACAGTGGGCCGGGACCCAGCAGTGAACCTGCCGCCACATGCCTTTCCCAATATCGGGTCTGTCAACGCTGAACAGATCCAACTGGCAGTGGTGGGGAACCTAATTAAAGTTATTAGCATCTAGTTTCCAGATGCTTAACAGCCTTTTTTCACTTACCTTTTGTCTTTAACTTCATGACCACGGGATCCCCACTGTGTGCAGACCACGGCTGTCAAGCTGAGGCATGAGTTCAGTGGCCATTGCTCCAGCTGATTACTTGACAGCTTGAAATGTACAGTAAGAGCTCCCACCTGACTGACCTTCACTTTCCTCAGGCAGAAGCTTTTTCTCACTGCATTTCCAGCACACATTCTGCAGGCTTTGCAATTTCCACTCTCCAGTCACTCTCACCTCATTGGAAGAACTCTCTCACCATTGACAGAATGCTTCTTTATACCCTCTCACCTTGGTCGTCAGAATCCCACCACAATCAGCCCCAACACCAGCAGCACCAATAACACCAACCTTCTCCGCAATCACCTGATGCTGCGCAGGACACAGGGCATCAGCACCTGACCACATTGCTACCTGGGAGGCACTTGATGCTGTACACCCTGGCTGCCACATGATGCACCAGGTTGGTACCACCCCACACCAACACCATAAAGCATCCCCCCAATGCCCAAGCCATTCCTTTCTGTAAGTTGCAGGGTTCTCAAAATTCCCGCACTCCCCAAGTTATGGATCAAGGGACCCTTTTTTGGACAAGTTATTAAAAGCAGGGTACCCAAAATGGCTTCTGTAAACCTCGTGACCAATACTGACAGGATTTTTAAAGCAAGGCTCTGCCAACAAGCAGACCCGGAGACGAAACATTAAAATGCAGGAATCTGTGAACAGCGACTCTTTGGAGCCAGCCAGACAAAGTAAACACAGAATACGCATTTATTCAACTTGAATCAAATCAAGCTAGAATGGGCCTATAATCGTGGCCATTAAGTTTCTACATGTTTAATGGGTAACAGCTCACAGTAGCCATCATGTCAAGATGAGGACAATTAGGTCTTATCCATGACAAAACAACCAGGACATCGGGGCCATTAGACCCAGAGACAACCATTCCAAAAGTCGTTAAAATAAATGGTTGTAATCATTTAAACAAGCCCGCCAAAAGTTAAACAATGGACTGACCTGATTTGGCGTGCAGATAAGGAGTAGAAGAACGGGTATAATTGTAGGCCCATCAGTAGCAATCACTCTCTTCTTCTCTTGACTCTCTTGCTCCTGCTGTTTGGCTTTTGGCCTGCTGCCGTTCGTACTCATGCCCTGGCCTCGTGGCGGGTTCTCTTCTCGCTCCCCGCACCGCTCAACAACCAAGGACACCCATTATACCGGGGCCAAAACGCGGGAGGAGAACAAGACCCAAGTTCAATACCACACAGGACACACAGGCCACAAAGGGACGAGACGAGACGAGACGAGATGAAGAAGAAGGTAACCGATAAGAGCAGGGAAGGGCAGCAAAAGACGCATTGGTAAAAACCAAATGCCTAGTTATAAGCTGGCGTTTGGGGAAGAAATCGGCAGTGTATATGGACAGTGAGAATAAGTTGGCGTTTGAACACTGCGAATAAGCAGGTGTTAGACGCGGGTGTCCACGCCCGCGATGAATATACTGGCGTTCAAAGGATGGGTAGTAAAATCAACTAAGCGGTTAAAACCACCAACCGACCCCCCAACCGCAACATTACCGCCGATGACCGCCCGAGGGAAAAGAAGAAGAAAACCCATCGCGACGAGACGACGATGGTTGCTGAGGAAAGGAGGGTGCTTCACAGCAACAACTACAGCACCACGCCCTGAGACCACGTGGTGACGGGTACCGCAAAGGACAGCAAGACTAAACCTCAAACTCACAACCGTTAAAGCAACAGGTTTTGGGTTGGTGAACATGAATTCCTGGCCCCTCATAGCTTAATCTAGTTAGGTATAGGGGGGACATAAGAACATAAGAACATAAGAAATAGGAGCAGGAGTAGGCCAATCGGCCCCTCGAGCCTGCTCTGCCATTCAATAAGATCATGGCTGATCTGATCCTAACCGCCAATCTACTATCACAGAACCATCTCCTGAATCTAACAGAATTAGACACACGAAATAGGAGCAGGATCAGGCTACACGGCCTCTGGGCCCGCTCCGCTACCCACAGGGCCATGACCGATCCGAACCTAGACTCATGTCCAAATTCCTGCCCGCTCCCCGTAACCCTTAATTCCCTTTACTTCTAGGAAACTGTCTATTTCTGTTTTAAATTTATGTAATGATGTAGCTTCTACAGCTTTTTGGGGCAGCATATTCCATGGGCCTACCACCCTCTGAGTGAAGTAGTTCCTCTTCATCTCAGTTTTGAAAGAGCAGCCCCTTATTCTAAGACTATGCCCCCTAGTTCTAGTTTCACCCATCATCGGGAACATCCTCCCCGCATCCACCCGATCCAACCCCTTCACAATCTTATATGTTTCAATAAGATCGCCTCTCATTCTTCTGAACTCCAATGAGTAGAGTCCCAATCTACTCAACCTCTCCTCATATGTCCATCCCCTCATCCCCGGGATTAACCGAGTGAACCTTCTTTGTACTGACTCGAGAGCAAGTATGTCTTTTCTTAAGTATGGACACCAAAACTGTATGCAGTATTCCAGGTGCGGTCTCACCAATACCTTGTACAACTGAAGCAATACCTCCCTAGTTTTATATTCTATCCCCCTAGCAATGAAAGCCAACATTCCATTGGCCTTCTTAATCACTTGCTGCACCTGCATACTAACCTTTTGAGTTTCGTGCACCAGGACCCCCCAGATCCCTTTGTACTTCAGTACTTTCCAGTCTCTTGCCAATAAGATAATAACTTGCTCTACGATTTTTCCTGCCAAAGTGCATAACCTCACACTTTCCAGTATTGTATTCCATCTGCCAAATCTCTGCCCACTTAATTAGCCTGTCTATGTCCCCTTGCAGGTTTTTTATGTCCTCCTCACTCAGTACTTTCCCTCCCATCTTAGTATCATCTGCAAACTTTGATATGTTACACTCGGTCCCCTCCTCCAAATCGTTAATATAGATTGTAAAGAGTTGGGGACCCAGCTCTGACCCCTGCGGAACACCACTAGTTACTGATTGCCAGTCTGAGAATTAACCATTTATCCCAACTCTCTGCCTTCTGTTAGATAGCCAATCCTCTATCCATGCCAGAATATTACCCCCAATCCCGTGATTTTTTATCTTAAGCAATAATCTTTTGTGTGGCACCTTGTCAAATGCCTTTTGGAAGTCTAAATACACTACGTCCACTGGTTCCCCTTTATCCACCCTATATGTTACTTCCTCAAAGAACTCCAGCAAATTTGTCAAACATGACATCCCCTTCATAAAACCATGCTGACTTTGTCCTATTAAATTATGTTTATCCAAATGTCCTGTTGCTGTCTCCTTAATAATGGACTCCTAAATTTTACCTACCACAGATGTTAGGCTAACCGGTCTATAGTTTCCAGCCTTCTGTCTACTGCCCTTTTTAAATAAGGGTGTTACATTAGCAGTTTTCCAGTCTGCCGGGGCCTTTGCTGAGTCCAGGGAGTTTGGGAAAATTATTACCAATGCATCCACAATCCCTACCGGCACTTCCCTCAAGACCCTAGGATGTAAGCCATCAGGTCCAGGTGATTTATCTGCCTTGAGTCCCATTATTTTACCGAGTACCACTTCCTTAGTGATTTTGATCGTGTTTAGCTCCTCCCCCCCATAGCCCCCTGTTTGTCCAGTGTTGGGATATTCTTAGTGTCCTCTACTGTAAAGACTGATACAAAATATTCATTCAGTGTTTTTGCCATCTCCATATTTCCCACCATTAATTTCCCGGTCTCATCCTCTAAGGGACCAACATTTACTTTAGCCACCCTTTTTCTTTTTATATAACTATAAAAACTCTTACTATCTGTTTTTATATTTTTTGCTAATTTACTTTCATAATCTATCTTCCCTTTCTTAATCAATCTTTTTGTTATTTTTTGCTGTCTTTTAAAGTTTTCCCAATCCTCTATCCTCCCACTAGATTTGGCTACCTTATATGCCCTTGTTTTTAGTCGAATACTATCCTTAATTTCTTTACTTAGCCACGGGTGGCTGTCTTTTCTTTTACACCCTTTTCTTCTCAGTGGAATATTTTTTTTTTGGAATTTGTAAAATAACTCCTTAAATGTACACCACTGATCATGTATCGTCTTACCCTTTAATCTATTTTCCCAATCCACTCTACTCAATTCCGCTCTCATACCTTCATAGTCTCCTTTATTCAAGCTTAGCATGTTTGTTTGAGATCCAACCTTCTCACCCTCTAATTGAATATGGAATTCAACCATGTTATGGTCACTCATTCCAAGGGGATCCTTTACTAGGACATTTTTAATTAATCCTGTCTCGTTACACAGGACCAGGTCTAAGGTTGCTTACCCCCTGGTCGGTTCAGTTACATACTGCTCAAGAAACCCATCCCTAATACACTCAATGAACTCATCCTCAAGGCAGCCCTGCCCAATTTGATTTGTCCAATTAATATGATAGTTAAAATCCCCCATAATTATAGATGTTCCCTTATTACAAGCCTCAACTATTTCCTGATTGATACTCCATCCAACAGAGTTGCCACTGTTCGGAGGCCTATAGACTACGCCCACTAGTGTTTTTTTCCCCTTATTATTCCTTATCTCCACCCAAACTGTTTCATTATCCTGATCTTTTGACCCAATATCATTTCTCTGTATTAGTGATTCCTTCCTTTATTAACATAGCCACCCCACCTCCCCTTCCTTCCTGCCTGTCCTTCCTGACCATTAAATAACCTGGTATGTTTAATTCCCAGGCCTTGTCACCCTGCAGCCATGTTTCTGTAATGGCCACAAGATCATACCCATATGTAGTTATTTGTGCCATTAACTCGTCTATTTTGTTACGAATGCTACGTGCATTCAGATAGAGAACTTTCAAATATGTTTTGTGACACTTAGTTCCTGCTTTTGCCCTTTTTATTACTTTTCCTTTTACTCCATACCTTCTGCCCCTTCCTGACACGCTCTGGTTTTTAATTTCCCCACTGCTACCTAAGTCTATGACCTTCTCTGTTGTCATTTTTTTTATTTGCTCTCTAGGAACCTCCCCCCCACTAGTTAGTTTAAAGCCCTCTCTACAGCCCTAGTTATATGGGATAAGGATAAGGGGATTGTTAATGTCGTTGTTTTTCCCTCGATGTGCCGTGTGTTCCCCATTCCCATATAAGTGTAATTATTCTATGCCGGTATTTTTCATACCAGTAATTTTCCTTAAGATTGTTGTATTCTGTTTTTAATAAAATCTTGGTTTTCTTATACCAAACTACTTGTCTACTCGATTTTCTGCATCGCCGCCTGTACCTAAGTCCGGTGTCTAGAACCCAGGGGGTATGGGAGCGATTCGAACCGCTCAAGGGACAGTCAGAGGCGAAGCTGACTGGGCGCACACAACACACCAAACCCCCAACATTTCACACTCATCACCATTGCGGGGGGTACTGTTATATCTCATCATTCACTGCAACTCACTAAGCCACTTTAAAAGGTGCACACAAATCTGTCCAAGAATGCAAAGTGTTGAAAATAAAGGTTTCAATGTTTGACACCACATTAACAGATACTTTACATTAACATTGGCTAAAACACCCAAGTGTCTACCCTTGTGTGTTGCTAGTTGGTATGATTGCACTAGGGTGAGGGTAAGTGTGAGGGGTGTCTAGTGAGTCATTGGCCTAGAAATTGGGTATAGCCCCGCTTGAGGCGTTAGAACTGGCGATGCGCAAAGTTTATAGCCAGACGAACTTATCGCCGCCTGGCGCGATATTGGGTTGCATCGCCCCCAAAGGGGATTGAGGCACTAAATCAGCCGTTGCACGGTGCTCTTAAGGCGCAAAAGGTCAGGCGCTACTCACTATCGACGCGGACGGGCGCAGCGCAGGTTAACTCAATTACGGGAAAGCACGAGACCTATAGGCGCCGGCCGGCTCTTAAAGGGGCGGGTCAGTCAGACTGAGCTTAAACACCCAACGCCCTGTAGGCCTCAGATTCGGCGCTCGCCCTTGTCTGGCGTTAGAAACGTGTACATTATGGAGAAGGTTAGGCAGAGAGCAGGGCGCTTCAGCACTGAGGCTCTGGACCACTTGGTGGCTGCAGTTGAACACCATCGAGAGGTCCTGTATCCGGATGATGGCAAGAGGCCAAATCAGAAGGCTTATCGACGATCTTGGAGGGAGGTTGCTGTGAGGGTGAATTCCAGCAGCATGGCGACCAGGACCCCTGTTCAGTGCAGGAAGAAATTCAACGACCTCACACGGATCGTTAGGGTGAGTGATGGTTTACCAAACTTGTGCTTCCCTCCATCTGCAGCTGACTTCGGGCACCCTGCTGCAATGATGCGCCAATGGCCATCTGTCATTATGCACCCATGGCCCTTTCTGGCCACACACATGGACAGATGTCTCAAGGCCTCATGTAAGGGCTCTTGCACCATGGGGGGCATGCGATGAGGTCTCAAGGCCTCATGTAACAGAACCTCCCCTTCTTTCCCCTGCAGTCCAAGATGGCACAGATTAGAAAGGAGCAGTGTCGAACCGGTGGCGGACCTCCACAAGTGGTCACTCTCACGGATCTGGAGGAGAGATGCACCAGATACTTGGAGGACGTCTGTCTGGTCCAGTGACCACTGCATCTGCCGACCCCATTACCGACAGCGAGGGTAAGACTCTCACCTTTTCCACCTGTTGCCTTCCACTTGGTCCCCCCGCCAGCATGCATCCTCAGTGTGCAGCCATGTCAGAGCCTTGCCGCAATCTGGCATGCCTTTCAGCAAACCTGTCCTTTTGCTAAAGCCACTCTTCCACCTCCCACTTTCAGATGAAGCAGCACCAACTCGGGCTCAACACGCTGAAGCTGCCAGTGCCAGTGCCAACGGAGGCGAGGACCAGGAGGAATCCGGACCAGCCGTTGCAGAATCCGGGGAGCGGAGACATCTGCAGACTGGGGATAGTAGTCCCCTGGAGGGGAGGGAGGGTGGCTCTGAGGATGAACCAGTTGCCGGACCAAGCGGCATGGAGCAACGCAGGGGGGATAAGCAAGTTCGGCCACCATCTCCCCGCAGGGCAAGGCAGGTCATCACGACTGCTGCACAGAGTGCAGATGAGGTCCGTCGCCCTCCAAACAAGCTCCCATTCCGATGCCAGTCGGTCAAAAGGCTTTTAGGTGTAGTGGTGCAAGTGCTTCGGACAGGGTTGAAGGTACCAAGTACTGTAAAGCTCAAATCCCAGAACTCCGCTCCACATTAGCTCGCCAACTCTCTCTAGCAGCGAGCGCAATGAGCAGGCCAAGTGGCAGAAGATTCTGCAGTAGCGCTGTCCCCTTTAAATAGCGCCCCCCTACTCCGAGAAGGGCCTGTTAGCCCTCCCTCGAACTGTCACTAATAGCGCTGGGCGCTAAGGCTCCGGGCGCCACCCAATATGCGCTCAGGCGCTCCTAAAAGGCGTTGCACACTGAAATGACGTCATGAGCTGCTTGCGCTCGCGGGCGCGCGCAAACACTTAGCGCAGGCGCTAAATGTATAGTCAATATCTGAGTTGGCGCTATCTTCATAGCGTCCGCCCCAACATAGCGCTTCGCCCCAATTCTAGGTCTCTTTAGGCGCTCAGCGCCGGCGCTACCAACCCAATTTCTAGGCCATAGAGTCATAGGGGGAGAAATTCAGTATCGCCCCGTTTGGGGCGCGATTATCAGCCGGGCGCAAAGTTTAGCACCTGGCGCTAATTATCGCCTCCAACTGCAAACTTGACTTTTATCGCCCTTGGAGGTGATTGGAGTGCTAAATCAGGTGCTGCACACCTGTCTTAAGGCGCAAAGGCTGAGGAGTGAGGCGCTAACTCAGAGCACGGGCGCAGCGCAGGTGATGTCAGTTAGCGATGGAACACAGACACACTGGCGCTGGACAGTTCTTAAAGGGGAGGGTCGATCTTGCTCTCCAACCACACCCTGCTCATTGGAGCCTTGAATCTCTGCCTGGACAGACCTGTGCCTAAATCTTCCAGCCAAGGACTATGGAGAGGATGAGAGAACGAGCTCAGCGCTTCAGCGAGTGGGCCTTGGAGGCTCTGGTGTGGCACGGTGGAGCGCAGAAGATCTATACTCTACCCTGAGAGTGCCAAGAGGCCTTTGCAGTGTGAGTACAGAAGAGTGTGGATGGAGGTGGCTCAGCACGCCTCCTCCAGGAGCATGGTGACCAGGACCCATACTCAATGTCGCAAAAAGTTCAACGACCTCACTCGGGTCATCAGGGTGAGTGGCTTTTTTTCAAAACCTCTCCATCCCTCCATTTCCACCTCACTCTATGGCCAGAGGGTCTTAAAACCCCAATGCCCAACACTCATTCAACACCTATGGCCCTCTCATGAAACACACATGCACATTCCACACTTTGCATACAGTAAGGGCTATTCACCTATGGGAGGCACATCAGGCAAGACCATGGCTGCATACATTAAGGGCTATTCAATTATGGGAGGCACATCAGGCAAGGCCATGGCTGTATATTTACTCAAACGCCGTCCTTTTTCTTGCAGGCCAAGCTACCTCATAATAGGAGAGAGCAGCAATGGATGGGTGAAGGGCGGCCTCAGCTGCAACCCCTCAGCGATCTTGAGGCGCGCGTCCACAGGATTGTGGCAAGCCAGATGCTCGGTCCCGTTGTCCCTGGAGAGGCCGACCCCGTTCTGGACAGCAATGGTAAGGTCATCAGCTTTCTCTCCCCTCTCCTTCCACTTGTCCCTCACAACACTAGCCTTTGACACTTTCAATCCAACTTACTAAATCGCTGCACTCATTCCTCCCTTACTGCCCCCCTGTCCTCACGCTAAAGCCACTCTTGTACCTCCCTGCTTTCAGATGGTGATTCACCAGCTGAGGAGATGGGCCCTCAAGCTGCCAGTGGGAGTGAAGCTGCTGGCGAGGAGGAAGAGGAAGCCGGAGCATCAGCACCACTCTCTCCCGAGGAAGCCCATGCCCACACTGGGAACACGTCTTCCCTGGAGGGGAGCAGGGGAGAAGGGTCTGATGAGGGTGTAGCTCCAGGACCCAGCGGGCTACAGCAATGCGATGTGGCTAGGGAAGCCCAGGGGCCTTCTCCCTGGAGGGAGAGTAGGCCAGCGAGTCCTGCTGCACTGGACACAGAGGAGGAGTGGCTCATCGCTGAAATGAACACCCAGGCGGTGGACATGCACACTGAGCTCATGGGTGCAGTGGGAAGGGTGCTTGAATGCATTGAATCACTGGCAAGGAGTGTGGAGCACTTCGCTGTAGCACAGGCAGATGTCACGCAAATGCTTAGTGCTGCAATTCAGTCACTGGCTTCCGTGATCCCATCTCTGACTGCTCTCATGCAGACTCAGATTGAGGCCACACAAGCACTGACTGCTGCCATTGTCGCTGGTCTGGCACATTTCCCCGGGGCTCTCACCGCGCCGCAGCAGGCCAGCAATCTGTGCTCCAGCAGATTGCTCCGGATGCTGATGTGCTGCCCCCTGGGAGTGCCAGTGTGTCAGTCGAGCAGGGAGTTGCTGTCCTCTCTCAAGATGACAGCATTCCTGCTGCCACCACTGTCACTTCCCCATTGCACTTGCCACTGCCTGTAGCCCAGACTGCTGCTGCCCATGCAGAGTTGGTGCAGTCTGCAGCCGGGCCCTCCAGGCCCAGAGCTGGTCGAGGCCATCCTTCAAGGGCATCTGCAGTCTCAGGTTCTGACAATCAGCAGCCTTCCTCCAGCCTTGCTGCAGCCACTGGGGCCCCATTACGGAGGAACAGTAGGGTGGGAAGGGGGGAAGTGCGCAAGGGAAGATCACCCTCAAAGGGCAAAAAGTAGGAGGTGTGACGAAATGTTGGTAATTTTTTTATTAAAGGCCGAGGTTCATGTTCAAACTTTTGTTTAGTGTTTTGGACATTATCTCCAGGTTGCGAGAACCAGTTATGTTAATTACTTTTTTTTTTGTGTTTGTTTCTATTAGTTTGTCGTGAAGAAATGACACACACAGAGTTTGTAAAATAAATAAGTTTTTTATTCAAAATGTACATGTTTGGTCTCTGGAATCATTGCTGCCTTGCCCGGCTTAGGGGTTGCGGGTTGGTTTCATTCATGTTGTTCTCAATAGCAGAAGCCATTTCCTCAGCAGAGGCCTAGAAGCGGCTTGCTATCAGCCATTGATGGACGGCCCTTGCAGTTTCTACATTGTGGGCCTCCCTCCCGCCTTGGTGCTGCTGATCATCATCCTCCTCCTCTTCCTCCTCCTCCTCTGGTGGTGTTCCAAGGCCTGGTGGCATTGGCTGGGTCCTGAGGATTGCCAGGTTATGCAGCATGCAGCACACAACAACGAAGAGGGAGACTCGCTCAGGCGAATACTGCAGGGCTCCTCCTGAGTGGTCCAGATAGCGGAACCGTTGCTTGAGCACGCCGACTGTCTGCTCAGCGATGTTCCTGGTGGCGAGATGGCTCTCGTTGTACCGCAGCTCAGCAGGGGTGTTGGGGTTACGGAGCGGTGTCATCAGCCAGGTGCACAGTGGAAAACCCTTGTCCCCGAGGAGCCAACCACTTGGCTGATGCGGTGCCTGGAAAAGTTCTGGCACAGCAGTCTGGCGCAGGATGAAAGCATCGTGGCTACTGCCAGGATAGCGGGCATTCACAGTGAGTGTCAGCTGTCTGTGATCACAGACCAACTGGATGTTTAAGGAGTGGAACCCCTTGCGGTTGCGGAAATCCTCTGCATTCTCATGCGGTGCACGCAATACCACATGCATGCAGTCAATGGCGCCCTGTACCATGGGGAAGCCCGCTATCTTCGCAAAGCCCAATGCGCGTTCATGCTGTTTGGCCCGGGTCATCGGGAAAGAGATGTCCTGGCGTCTCCTTTTATAGAGGGCATTTGTGACCTGACGGATGCAGCAATGGACCGCGAACTGGGAGATATTGGCGATGTCCCCAGTAGCTGCTTGAAAGGAGCTGGTGGCATAAAAGTTCAGAACCACTGTGATCTTCACTGCCACCGACAGAGACGTCCTGGTCCTCAGTAGAGGCTGCAGATCTGGCTGCAGCAGGTGGCAGAGCTCAGTGACCACCGCCTTGCTGAAGCGCAGACTGCACAAACACTGCTCCTCAGACAAATTAATGTAGGCGAATTGTTGGCGAAATACCCTGGGAGGGTAAGGTCTCCTGTACAGAGGTCTGTTGGCCCTCCTCCGTCTGGCCATGATTGCCACTCTCTCTCTGCGTCTCTGTTGCCTCTGAATCTGCTGGCGCAGGACAACACCCCAAATCAGTGCAGCCCCCATAGTCTCTTGGCAATCAAAGTAATGAAGGTCAAAAACAAAAGTACCTGCAAAGTGATGCTCAGTAGCCAAAACTACTTCACACAGCATTGACTCTATGCAGAAGTCTCTCTTTCTCTCTCTCAGAATCTCTCTCTCTGTCAGAATGAGTGGTGCAAAAATGTCTGCCACAGAAAAAGCCAGGAACAGGCCGCCTTTAAATAGCGCCCCCCCAGCCCCACACCGACCGGGAAACGTTCCAGTCGACCTGTTGTTGCTTGCGCCAGATGGAAAGGAGGGGGACGCCACTCAATATCCGGTCCGGGGCGCCACAAGGGCATTGCACGCTTGAATGACATCAAGATCTGCGGGCGCAGGAGATCAGGGCGGTATTCTTTAGTGCCGCCGCAAAATGTCTGGTCAATTTCGCAAGCGGCGCAGACATCGCCGCGCCCGGGCGCTAGTTGCTTTGCGCCCCATTAGCGCCCTGTTAAGGCGCTAACGGGAGGCGCAAACCAACCAAATTTTTCCCCCATAGAGTCATAACGGCACAGAAGGAGGCCCTTCAGGCCATCGAGTTCATGCCGGCTCTCTGCAGAGCCATCCAATCAATCCCATTCCCCTGCACTATCCCAGTAGCCCTGCAAGTTTATTTCCCTCAAGTGCCTATCCAGTCTCCCCTTGAAAACATTGAGGCCTAGAAATTCAGTGCCCTTAGCACCGATTTTGCGGCGCTAGAGGGCCTAGTGCTGCAATTGGCGCTGGTTCCTAAATTGCCTGGGGCCCTTCCGCGGCGGTAGACCGGTAGCGCTGCGCCGGCACCGATGACGTCATCGGTGTGCGCAGCGTCCCGGTTGCCATGGTAACCCGGCCCCAAGCCGAAATTCAGTTGCGCCCGCCTCGCCCGTGGCAGGCGCAACTAAGACTCTGGCAACAGAGTCTTCCCCCAGTGTGCGCCGGCGCATAAAGGTGGAGCGGCGGCCGGCCGCGTTCCCGGCGGCCGCCTGCCCGCACCTCCCTTCCCGGACTCCTGCATTCCCCCCCCGCGGCCCTGATCAGTGTCTCATGCGAGCCCGGCACTTCCCCGAGGTGCCGGGCTCAGATGTCGGGTCAATCCGCTGGACAGTTGTCGGCTGCAGGCAGCTCCTCCTTAACAGGAGGAGGAGGCCTGCAGTTCCCCCGCCTGCCGCACCGCATCGGGTGCCGCAGCGGGGGATTAGCGCCGGGAAACCCAAGTTCACGCCCGTTTTGAGGCGCTAAAGGAGGGTTTTAGCGCCCGCCGCCGTCTGGGCCCGGCGCACCCGAATTTTCATCGGGCGCTGCCGCATTACCGCTGGCGCAAACTTTCTGGCGCTACAGCCCTGGCAAGACCAGAACCCAATTTCTAGGCCTGAATGTCTCTGCTTCCACCACTTCCGTCGGCAGCGAATTCCAGGTCCTCACCACTCGCTGCGTAAAAAAGTTTTCCCTCACATCCCCCCTGAATCTCTTGCCCAAAACCTTAAATCTGTGTCCCCTAGTCCTTGTATCATCAACTAGTGGGAACAGCCTTTCCCCGTCTAGCCTATCCAAACTCGATGAGATTGTGATAGTATAGATAGAGCAGGATGGGTGGATGTGCAAGATAAATTGGTGTGAGTAAGAGTGTGCAGGAGTAGGGTAGGGAAGGCAGAGTGATAGGGATATGATGAGAGGCACAGCAGGATGAGGTTGAGTGTGGCTTTGTACTAATGTTTGGTGATCTACTGAGATCATTAAAAGGTTTGAGGCACTGCATGCAGGTCCTCCTGACCACATCCCTGCTTGTGCCCTCCACTGCAATTGTAAAGTCTGTGGGTTGTGCAGTTAATAAATACACAGACTTCAGAAGTAACAAACAAACAGGTCTTTACTATTCGAAGATCAGGGCGAATCTGCCCTAGTTATCCTGCCACAACACTTATATACTGGTGTGGTCACTGTCGGTATTACAGTATACAGAAGCCAAACAAGTAGTGCCACACCTAAAGTAGTTCTCTTAAAGGTGAACGGTTACATTCAATAGTTCCCTTAAAGGTAGACGGGTACATACACTACAATCCTCCCTTTTTAGCTTATTACTTACAGAGTCCCCGTTAAACATACATATCTTTAACTTCATATAACAATTTACAGATATAATCTCGGTGGGAACAGTTCACAGGTTCAGTCTCTGCGGAAACAGTTCATAGATTCAGTCTCTGATCTTGACTCGTTCCAAACAGTATCTCTTTGGGGTAGCCGGTTCACATGGCTAGCGTGACTCCTCCATAGCCTTTTTCTTGACGTAACAGCTTGAACTTTCGTCCTGTAGAACCAGCAGTGCGGACTTTTACAACCAACTGGCTGTCTTGCTAATTTCCGGTTTTTCAACTAATTTAGCTCCTTTCGTAGTGTCCCGCCTGAGATGGTAGAAGTGATACTATTTTAGACAGTTATTATCTTCTGCTTCTTCTTTTTCTTTTCTGCCTTTTTGAAACTCTCGGAGCTCCTTTCTCGGCTGCCAGCTGTAGCGCCACCAACTCTCTATGTTCCTTAGACCTTAAGTGCTTCATCCGGATTTCAGCACTTTGGGAGTTTTCATCACAAACTGGGCAGACCACATCCTCGTAATATTCAGTGTCACTCAACAGGTCATGGTAATATTCGGGTTCGTCCTGAGTTAGGCCAGCGAGAGAGCCTTCTTCTTCCTCCTCACCCATCTGGACGTTAGCTGACGGTGGTTCCTTCCCTAGACATCTTTCTTGAAAAGGCTTCTTCATGCATTCATATTCATCCCGCTCTTCCTGGGTTATCTGCCATTCCTTCACGACGGACCTCATTTGTGAGTTCAATACCTTCCCTTCCATCGGGAATTGCGTTATCAGGCTATTTAATCCTTCTACTGACGTAACTGTTTCCACATTCTTCTGTTCACCTTGACGTGATTCAACGTACTTTTGGCATCCTTGTAAAATCTGTGTTGCCACCTCAGCTATCTCCGTGACTTTTGAGAGCTCCGAACTCCTTCCCCCTGAAGATTGAAGCTCGTGTTCAGATTGTTCCCCTTGCAGAGTCTTGTCCTTCAGCATATGAAGGAGTTGGCTGACCGTTAACTCTTCCCTGGGAACACGGTGGATCAGAGTCTTCTCCATTTCATCCACCTTTTCCTCCAATGCTTCCACCTTCTGTTCCTCTTGTACTTTGGCTTTCAGCGCTCGGAAAAGTTGCGCCCTGATGCTCTCTAGTTCATGTTCAGGGACCATTCTTACAGTCTCTGAGTTTCTTACAGTTTCCTTTTCTTCCACTGAAAGGATTCCCAGTTGAATCTGTTCTTCAAGTTGTTGAACCTCGGTCATTGCCGCCTCATATTTGTCTTGGGTTTCCTTCAATATTTTTATGAGTTCTTGGACATCCTGTCTTTCATGTTCTGCCATGTTTTTCACCTCTAATTTCTCATCTATGGATGGAACTTCAACCGATGAGTCTGTCTTGGCCTTGAGCTCATCAAGAATTTCCTGCAGCCTTTGGACTTCTTGCTCATGTTCAACCTTTAGTTGTTCATATGCTTCTACTGAAACTAGCTTTCCGGAGGTTGCCGAATTAACCCCCTCCAGAATTGTAGCCTGGGCCTGTTCATACTGTTCTTTCGACTTCTCACACTCTGCTTGTAAGGAGTCGTAGAGAAGAACTGGAATAACATCCTGGCTTCCTGAAGATTCCTCTTCATTTGCTTCTTTCGCAATTTCCTGTTGGAGTTCAGCCAAGGCTGCTATGCTATCTGCCTCTTGAAGTCTCACTGCCATCAAATCTTCTTTATTCTTGCAGTCTATCTCAGCCATTTTCCGTTTACTTTCATTTAACTGAGTGAGTAGTCCCTTATTCTGGGCTGAGAGATATTGCACCCTCTCATGTAGACCATAGCACTCCTTCTCTGCTCGACATAGCTGGTTACTGCTGATTTGGTTCTGTGTTTCAAGTTCCAACATCCTTTGCTTAGCTTCTTTCAGTTTCGCCCCATAAGCTCCTCTTGCAACATGGCCACATTATTCACATCAGGTAAAGAAGCGTTTCTCTTTTCCATGTCCAAGATTTTTTTCTGCATCTCTTTAAGTGCACACTGCGATTCAGCTTCTCTTAATCTTGCCTGCACTAGCTCCGTCTCCAATTGCAGAACAAAATCCTCAGTGTAGTGTGGTTTGCCTTTATGCTGTATCTCTAGATCATGCAAATATTCTAACTCCTGAACATCATAAGGGAGATGTGATCGGTAATTTGTCACGATGGCTCTATGGACGCTCTTTGCTTGAGCTAGCTGCCTCTGCTGTCTTTCCAGGTTCTCCCATTCGGTGTCCCAGAACTTTTCCATTGTTTTCATCTCTTGTACGAGACGGTAACTCAACTGTTCTAATTGTTGTCGTACTTTGAAATAAGTTTGAGTCTGAGTTCGGTGTTCTTCCGTCGTGGATAAGTCCTTAACTTGAACAGGCTCAGACTTCTCTGTCAAACTGAAGTTCTGCTCTGAAGCTTTATTCCTCTCGGTAGCATAAGCCTTTATGCATGTCTTCGTTTTCTCCACCATAGATGGCAAGTCCATTTTAGCCTTGTCTTCCATATTTGCGTTGGTCTTATCGTCATCCGTTTCAGAATCTGAGTTGATAGCTTGCACCGAGTCCTCACTCATTATGGCTTTTAGATAGTGCCATTCCATGTCTATTCTCTTGATCCACTCCCGTCCTAGAAGTGGTGGTCCCCCCTCAGATAATACGTACAAGTTCATTCTTGGGTGTTCTTTACCCCTATCTCTCACCTTGACTCTTATCTTCCCCATGGGGTATACCTTATGCCCCGTGTATGTCTGCAATACGAACTTGGTATTTCTTAAGGGTATGTGAGAGAATAGCCGGTGGTAGTCCCTTTGATTTATGACTGATAGAGCTGATCCAGTGTCCAACTCCATTCTTACTTGGACTCCAGCTATTTTTAGTATGACCCAGATAGTTTGTAGGTCAGCTTCCTTACTCACATTGTGAATTCTCAGACTACCCAGCTCCTGGCTGTTTGGGTCTGAGTCTGAATTCTGTTCATCTGAACTCTTCTCAGCCACCTTGTGTACCTTGTTGTACTTTTCTTGTGGTGGCTTCCTTTGGTTGTTGGTCTTCTTCCCTGACCGGCATACCTTAGCGATGTGACCCAGTTTGCCACATTTCCTACATTCTTGGTTCTTAAACCAATTCTGGTCGTGTGTTGTCTTCCCACAACGGTAGCATTTTATTGTGCTCGAAGTAATTTGGTCCACCCCTAGTGCCGCCGCCTTTAGCTGCATTTCCGCCGTTCCTTTCGCTGCGGCTTCGTGCGATGCAGCTATGAGGACAGCCCTGTCCAGTATGAGGTCATTTTCTTCCAGTAGTCGCTTCTGCGTTCCTTCTTTGGACAATCCGCATACGAACTTGTCACGCAGTGCCTCTGTCAGATTCCCTCCGAACTGGCAGTATTTCGCTAGCCTACGCAGTTCGACCAAGTATTCCGCATTGCTTTCGTCTTTCCTCTGCGTTCTTGCGTAGAATTTGAATCGTTCAGCCAGCATCAACAGTGTGGGGTTCAAGTGATCCTTCAGCACTGCTACCATATCATCGAAAGTCTGATCTGCCGGTTTAGCTGGTGAGAGAAGATGCTTCAACAACCCGAATGTTTTCGCACCCATCATGTTAAGTAAGGTTAAAGCTTTTTCATCCTTAGCTATTTTGTTAGCCTTACAATGTATCTCAATACGTTCTACGTACGTGGCCCAGTCTTCTATCTCCGAATTGAACTCGTTGATGTCCGCCCGCTTAGGCATCTTCCTTTCCTTGGGTACAACACAAGTATTTCTTTAAATATCCTTATTTATTTGTTTATTTCTAAGATGGCGGGTTTCCCGCGAAAATGGCGGTTTCCCGCTCTTTCCTTCTCGCCCCGCCCACTTCAATGGCGGTTTCCCGCTTCTGTCGTCTTCTCCGCCTAATGGCGGCTTCCCGCGTTTCTTCCCGGTGGAAGGGGTACGCTTCCCCCACAGCGGACAGGTTCAGCCGCTGGGCTGGCTTCCACACAGCTCCCCTTACTTGGCTCTGTCTTTTCCTCCCGCCCGCACGGCTCTACCGGCACTGGGTACACCCCGTTAACGGAGGACAGTTCAGCCGCTGGACTGGCTCTCGCGCAGTCTCTCTCTCCGTACCCGGCTCTGTCGCTCTCTCTCCCGCACGTTCGGTTCCACCGGCTCTGGGTACCCCGTTGGTGGAGAACAGCTCAGCCGCTGGACTGGCTCTCGTGCAGTCTCTCTCCCCTTGCTCGGCTCTGTCTCTCTCTCCCACCCGCACGGTTCCTGTTCGCCTCCCAGCCCTCTTGCAGACCGGTGTTTCCCTCCCCGGCTGCGGCTGGGTTTCTCTTCCCGCGCCTACTCCCAGTCTCAGCGCTTCGTGGCTGCGGTCGCTGCCCGGCTTTTCCCGCCGATCGAGGTCCGACTGTCTCACGACGCCGTTGGACCCGACTTTCTGACCGACTCCGTTCCCCCTCGCCCGTGGTCGAGTGCACAGCCCGTATCCTCCGGATATTCTCTACACCTTCCCCTACTCACAGTCTCCGCGGCCGCCTTGTTTCCAGCTGATCGGCTCACTCCGCACCGTGGTAGAAGGGTAGTCAGTGCCTGTTGCAGATGGAAGCTTTTATTGCTAAAGTCTTCCTCCTTCCTCCTGCTGCAGCCTCGTATTTTCTTTCAGCAGCACGACGAGGGCGGTTGCCTCTCTTCGACGCTCTTCGTTGCTTTGGTAGTCTTGCCGCAGGGTACGATCGGACTCGTCGCCACTGTAAAGTCTGTGGGTTGTGCAGTTAATAAATACACAGACTTCAGAAGTAACAAACAAACAGGTCTTTACTATTCGAAGGTCAGGGTGAATCTGCCCTAGTTATCCTGCCACAACACTTATATACTGGTGTGGTCACTGTCGGTATTACAGTATACAGAAGCCAAACAAGTAGTGCCACACCTAAAGTAGTTCTCTTAAAGGTGAACGGTTACATTCAATAGTTCCCTTAAAGGTAGACGGGTACATACACTACAGCAATGTGCAACCAGGCTGTGTTGATCCCCTGGGGAGGTCTCTTCTGTCCATGAGAAGGGAAGAGGACCTCCCTGCATGCACTGACTCCCTCCATAAGCATATGGAGGTAGTCATGGGAGAGCCTGGGTGCAGCCCTGTGCCTTTGTGCAGTCATTGTCAGTGTTTGCAGCACTCCAATGCTGTTGAACACTGACAGCATAAATGTCAAGACAAATGTGGCCATGGTCCCTTTAAGGAAACCGGCTGATGACGCGTCATCAAATGACGCCACCAGACCGGCTTCCTCTAATTGGCACGGGAAATGCGCTGGGTGTGCTTAATAAGCCCTATCAACGGAAAGTCATTTTACACAGCAGGATGGAGCCAGCAGCGGGGCCACGATCCGCCACCGACAACGCCCGCCACAGATCCGCCGAGACAAGTAAAATCGCAACCTAAAAAAATGTTTACCTGTGGCCTTTTCTGGCCACTCTGCTGTCTCCCACCGGGTTCAGCTGGTGGGTTTGGTACCCTGTGGTCTCCCGCGATTTGAAGTTAAAATCACGTTCCAGCATTAGTGACGTCATCGGGCCATAACTTTCACATTGTAATTAGTCCACAGGCGGAAGGCCTCCTTGATGCCGGAATCTCGACAGTTAAAATGGCGGCGGTGGGGGGGAGCGGAAACACTGTGGCAGCACAGTGGCTTCCACACTGATGCCCTCACCATTCACACCAGGCGGGCTGTGTTAAAATCGCGTAATGAGTTTGAGCAAACTTTCATGCTGTAGCTTGCGCTCTATAGCCCACAGGTAACATTAGCAATGCACCTTTAGGAAGGAAGGAAGGGACTTGCATTTATATAGCACCTTTCACGACCTCAGGATGTGGCAAAGGGCTTTACATCTAATAAAGTAGTTTGAAGTCTAGTCACTGTTGTAATTTAGGAAACGCGGCAGCCAATTTACACACAGCAACGTCCCACAAACAGCAATGTGATAATGAGGTAATCTGTTTTATTAAATGATGTTGGTTGAGGGATAAATATTGGCCAGCACTCCCCTGCTCATCTTCAAATAGTGCTATGGGATCTTTTACATCCACCTCGGAGTGCAGATGGCGCCTCAGATTAACATCTCATCTGAAAGACGACACCTCTAACAGTGCAGCTTTCTCAGTGAGGAGTGGAGGGATAAATATTGGCCAGAACACCGGGGAGATCTCCCCTGCTCTTCTTTGAAATCATACCATGGGATCTTTTGCATCCATTTGAGAGGGCAGACAGAACCTTGGTTTAATGTCTCATCTGAAAGACGGCACCTCCGACAGTGCAGCACTGGAGTGTCAGCCTAGATTTTGTGCTCAAGTCTCTGGAGTGGGACTTGAACCCATAACCTTCTGACAGAGGTAAGAGTATTAACATCGAGGCACGGCTAACACTGAAGCTCCACACTGAAGATAGAGTTCAATACACAGAAGAGGTGTGTAAAACCTCTCTACTGTCATCTCATGCTGATTTGTGGGGGATTGTGGGATCTGGTTTATGCACAAACAACTTTGTTGCGTCTGCTTTGGTGTTGATCTGGTCGAGGAGCAGATATGTTCATTGAAGTAGGGGATGGTCTCTGGCTCAAAGCAGGCTAACATTGACTACTCCAGAAACTGTTGTCCAGAAGCAAGAGATTGATCTTCTTTTCCAAATCAGGCTACAATATTTCATCAGTTCATTGACTTCTAAAATACTGACTTTGCTGAATAGTACAACCTGGACTGAATTTAGTTTTAATTGTTCCCATTTTTCTGACAGATTTCCAGTCATTATGGCATCCATTTGTCTTGGTTATGACTATCAAATTGTGGAGGTTGATTTTTAGGAACAAGTTTGCTTCTCTTACAAATGGATGGTGGCTGTTTTAACAGAGCTATTGACTTGGTCGTCTCAGTACAGATTACAACATATCATTTGTCAGTCCACTGTCTGATTTTGTCATTATCTGCCTGTAGCAATTGAATTGTTGATAGTCTTTTAGATGGAGACTTAGCCATACTGTCGAGGCTGGTGTTATCAGTAAAATAAACGTCACTTTTGGCGACATCCACCAGATCATGGATAAAGACAAGAAATGGACCAAGGCTATGAACTGTTCCCCAGGGGACTGTTGCAATATAAATAAAGATATTTGTAATTAGATCCTCTGTGGAAGTCATAACTTTAGTTCAACCGTTCACTTGATATTCCATAAGAGTCCAACAATGCAATAATATTAAGCAATACCCTACCAAATGTTTTAGAGATACCTAGAGCTTAATATTCTAACTTCTCACTTTACAACAGTGACTCCATGTCAAAAGTACTTAATTGGCTGTAAAGCGCTTTGAGACGTCCGGTGGTCGTGAAAGGTGCTATATAAATGCAAGTCTTTTCTTTTTTTCGTCTTTGCCATTTGTAAGCTCATTTAATTTATGAATCATAAGATCTGTTTTGTTCTGAAGCTGAATTGACTTTGTTGCAATTAAGGAACAGCTTCTCATTCACTGTAGCCTCCACAAGCTTTGTCAAGCTCAGCAGTAAAGAAAGAACTTACATTTATATAGCACCTTTCACGGTCTCAGGACGTCCCAAAGCGCTTTATAGCCATAAAGTGCTTATTTTTTTAAGGTGTAGTCACTGCTGTAATGTAGGAGTGCAGCTGTGAGTTTGATCCTTTTTGTGGATAGGCATAATGTTAAGTATTTTTCACTCAGATAGGCAACACCAATTAATAATTATAGCTGAATTGCATTACATTATATGATGAAATTATCAAATGCTGAATGGATGCTTTGGAAAAATTTGCAATTGCAAGATTTTTATGTAGAAGATACATATATATATATATAAATTAAATAGAACAAGACATCTTCTATCTCACTGACCAATTAACTTGGCCTTAATAAAAATAAATCAAATCAAATGAGTACTCAGAAACAAGTGGAAGAATCATAAAATGGTTACAGCACAGAAGAAGGTCATTCGGCCCGTCGAGCCCGTTGAGAGTAAGTATGAAAATAATCTAAGGAACAACAGCCAATATGGCTTTGGAAGGGGAGATGTTGCCTGAGCCATCTCAAAGAGGTAATATCCCACATTGTTGAAGGGGAAAACATATAACTTTATCAAAAGAGCTTTGCTAAACTACGCACAAGAGATTCCTTTACAACTCTCAGGGGTATCAAGAGTATATATGGATGCAAATTAGAAACTAGTTAAAAGAAATAAGCAGAGATTGGTAGGGGAGCTAGATTGCAACAGTGGGAAGTGCCCTGGGGCCCTACTGGGACAATTCTCATTTCTTACATATAAATGAGCTGGAATTGCAATCTAGGTACAAGTAAGTTAAATTCATGGATGATGCCAAATGAGACGGGATTGTCTTCGTCAATATCTCACAACTGAACTGGTCAGTGGCAAATAATTTCCATGTAACTTTAAAATAAAGTTAAAGCAAGACAAATGGAATGTACCACATATTGGAATTAGGAATAAGGGGTGCCTGCAGTCCATGCGTAGATAAAACTTGTGAAGGGGAAAGCTGAAAGAGACCTGGTGTGTTCATCGTCTTGTCGCTCGTCATATCTATTATGTCCGTGTATGATTGAGACACGGACAGCAGGAGTTGAACAAAACAAGTCTTTACTGAAAGGAGTCAATCGGGAAACTGAAACTACAGAGGCTTACTAGCGCCTTTTATACAGGGCTGGTCACTGCCGGTACTGCAGTCTGAGACCAGTTATTCTCTTAAAGGTACATACACAACAATTCCTCCCCTTTTAGATAAACAGTACATAACATTCATTTAACAACTAAATGATAACTAATTACGATCACAATTACAGTTGCTAGATACATTGGTTAAGTTTAAGCAATTATAAGTTCAGTCTTTGAGGAGGCTTCCTGATTCTGTCTGGATAACGCCTCTTTGGGGTATCAGGTTCCTCTGGCAAGGTTGAGTCGGGATCAATGTCGTTGTTTGGTTCATCTGCTTCCAATATCACCGATTCTGCGGTAGCTGCAATTGGTACGTCGATTTCATTGCCAGGTGTATCAGATCGTGGTGTGGAATTGACGTTTTCCAGTGACTCTAGAATCTGGTCAGCATGACGTCTTACAATGCTCTCTCCAACGTCCACGGTATACATGAGAGGTCCTTGCCGTGTACAAATCGTTCCTGGCTGCCATTTCTCAGTGCGGTAGTCCCGGGCCAAAACTGGTTGACCTATCTTAAAACTCCTGGTCGGCCTTTCATTCATATTCTGAAACTGCCTGTTCTCCACATCTCTTCGGACGTTTGGCTTAACCAAATCCAAGCGGCATCGTAGTCTTCGATTGAAGAACATCATGGCTGGAGTTTGGTTGGTAACCGCATGTGTCGCATTCCGGTAGGCAAACAAGAAGTTGTCCACCTTGTGTTGTAGGGGTATATCTTCATTACACATTGCCTTGATAGCCTTCTTAAATGTTTGAACAAACCTCTCGGCCAATCCATTAGTGGCTGGATGATATGGGGCAGATGTGTAACGCTTAACACCATTGTTCTTTAAGAACCTCCGGAACTCTTCAGACACAAACTGTGGTCCATTGTCAGAGCAAATCTGTTCAGGCAGCCCATTCCTGGCGAATATGGTTCGTAAAACTGTGATAGTTTTTTCCATGGTGGTTGAGGACATTTTTATTACCTCTGGCCACTTTGAATGTGCATCCACCGCAATTAAAAACATCGAGTCCATGAAGGGACCAGCAAAATTAATGTGCACCCTTTGCCATGGAGATGAGAGCCACTCCCAAGGATGTAGAGGAGCTTGTGGTGGGGCGTTTTGGACCTTCTGGCATCCTGCAAAGCTCTTGGTCATCTCTTCGATTTCTCTATCGATTCCCGGCCACCACACAAACGCTCTGGCTAAGTTCTTCATTTTTACCCCACCCAGGTGACCCTCATGAAGCTCATTGAGCATTCTATTCGTCAACTTAGGTGGAATTACTACTCTGGATCCACACATCAAGGTTCCTCTGCACACTGACAGCTATTCTCTTCTCAGCGAGAATGCTGGCAGCAGTGGTTCGCCATGTGCTGGCCATCCCTTCACCGTTAAATCATAGACCCGTGATAGTGTCGGGTCATTCCGTGTTTCCTTTTCTATGTTTGCATTCGTCATAGGGAGACATTCGACTATGGTCGAGTGGAATAACTCCAGTGGATCCACTGCAAGGTCTTCTTCTTCCACCGTCGGCAACGGTAGGCGTGACAATCCATCAGCCTTCCCATGCTGTTTAGTTCCTTTGTACTCGATGTCATATTGGTGTGCCCCTAGGAAAAGGGACCACCTCTGCAGCCGTTGCGCTGTCATTATCGGTACGCCCTTCTGAGGGTTGAAAATGGAGACAAGAGGTTGATGATCGGTTAGTAGAGTAAATTTTTGACCGTGCAGGTAGTGATTGAACTTCTTCACCCCCCACACTAGGCTGAGGGCCTCTCTGTCAATCTGGGCATAGTTACGCTCGGCAGAAGTTAACGAGCGTGACGCAAAAGCTATCGGCCTCTCTAAACCATCAAGGAATTTATGTGACAGTACCACCCCAATGCCGTAGGGAGACGCATCACACGCCAGTCTGATCGGCAGTGCTGGGTTGTAGTGAGCCAATACTTCTCTTGAAGTGATTAAGTCCTTACTCTTCTGAAAGGCCCGCTTACAGTCATTGCTCCATTTCCATGCTACTCCCGTTCGTAGCAGGGCATTCAGTGGGTGCAGGATTGTCGACAAATTCGGCAAAAACTTATGGTAGTAATTCACCAATCCGAGGAATGACCTCAGTTGCGACACATTTTCAGGCGCTGGGGCCTTAACAACCGCTTCAATTTTGTCAGGGGACTTATGTAACCCCTCTTCATCAATCACGTGGCCACAATACGATATCTGTTTCTTAAAAAACTCGCACTTGGGGCAGTTGGCTCGTAGCCCATGTTCCTGTAGTCTAGTGAGCACCTGTTCTAGGTTGTTAAGGTGTTCACTGTCATCTTCACTTGTCACAAGGATGTCGTCCAAGTAACACTGAGTCCCCGGAATCCCTTGCAGGACTTGTTCCATCGCTCTTTGCCATATCGCCGGAGCCGATGCTACTCCGAATACCAATCGATGATACTGGTAAAGACCTTTGTGAGTGTTTATCGTGAGATACTTCCTAGAGGATTCTTCAACCTCCATCTGCAAATATGCTTGTGCTAGGTCAATTTTTGTAAAATGCTTCCCTCCAGACAGTGAGGCGAAGATGTCTTCTATTCTTGGAAGAGGATATTGTACTGTGTGAAGGATTGGGTTCACCGTCACCTTGAAATCCCCACAGATGCGAACCTTCCTTGGCTCCTCAGACTTATTGCTTAACGTTTTCTTCATGACAGGAACGATGGGTGTCGCCCACTCGCTCCAGTCGACCTTAGACAACATGCCTGCCTTCTCCAGATTCTCCAGCTCTGCCTCGACGGCTGGGCGAATTGCATATGGTACCGGTCTTGCTTTGAAAAACTTGGGAATTGCATTCTCTTCTATTTTTATCGAGGCGGTTACGCCTTTAAGAGTGCCCAGTTCTTGTTGAAATACCTCTTTGGCGTTAGCTAAGATTGTTGACAATCGTCCAGGAGTGACGTCTTCATCTTTTTTACCATCCACCGTCATTGCATGAATGGAGTGCCAATCTAAGCTTATCTTCCTGATCCATTCACGTCCCAATAACGGTGGTCCACCATTTTGCAGTATGTAGAGATACAATTTCCGTATTTTCTTGCCGTTGTATTCGACAGGCACCCTTATTTTTCCTCTGGGGTATACTTTTTGCCCGGTATACGTCGTCAAGATGATGGATGTCTCTCAAGGGTATGTGTGAGAATAGCCGCTCATAGTCTCGTCGATTCATGATGGTTAGCGCTGATCCTGTATCCAATTCCATTTTAACTTGGGACCCTGCTATCGTGAGGGTGACCCAAATGGTTCGGTGATCCTCTTTTGTGATTGCATTGTGAAGTTTGAGACAGCTTAGTCTCCTGTTCCCGGATTCACTATCGCTCATCTGGTCTTTGGAACTACTGTCCGTCATCTTTTGTACTTTCTTGTACGGTTCCTTAGTAGCCTTTTTGTTGTCGCTGGTCTTCTTCCCAGACCTGCAAACTCGTGCAATGTGTCCCATCTTTCCGCATTGCCTGCATATTTTGTCCTTGGACCAGCAATCCTTCTGGTCATGGTTAGTTCTGCCGCAGCGATAACATTTTGCAAATCCCCGTGTCATTTCATGGGTGCCGTATTCCTGTGGCTTTTGTTGAATTTCTGCATCTCCCCTGGCTGCTGCTTCATACGATACTGCCACGCTGAAAGCCTTATCTAGCGTCAGCTCTTTCTCTGAGAGTAACTTCTTCTGTGTTCCTTCACTCAGGAGTCCACAGACAAATTTGTCCCGTAGTGTATCTGCCAGTCCTGCTCCGAACTGGCAGTGCTTTGATAGCTTGCGTAGTTCCGTAAGGTGCTCAGCATTGCTCTCATCTTTATGCTGAGTTCTCCTGTGGAATTTAAATCTTTCTGCTATCAACAGCGGTGCAGGGTTTAGGTGTTCCTGTAGGACAGCAACAATTTCGTTAAAACTCTTCGCCTTCGGTTTGGCTGGAATAATCAGGTCCCACAATAGGCCGTACGTTCTAGCGCCCATTAAGTTTAGCAATACCGATGCCTTTTTCTCATCGGCTATTTCGTTTGCCTCGCAATATACCTCGACTCTTTCCACATACGTGGTCCAGTCCTCTATTGTATTATCAAAGGCAGTGATACAGCCAGTCTTCGGCATCTTGAAAATCTAAAATGGCGCCTCCCGTGCTTTGCCTTCTTCCCCGATTTAACAAAATGGCGCCTCCCGCGCTTTGCCTTCTTCCCCGCAGATTAAGATGGCACCTCCCGCGCTTTGCCTTCTTCCCCGCTGTTGCTAGCGCTGCTTTCCGCGGTTTCCGTTGCAACCTGCAGCTCCTCGCGGTTTCCTGCGCGTTTAATATTTCTTTTTTTTATTATTTTCCCGTCGTGGAACAGCCCTGTGGGACTCTTGCCTCCCTCTTCTCGGGGCTATACGCAGCCCGGCTTCGTAGCACCGGCCGCGCCCTGTGTGCTCCACCCTCTCTCTCTCCTCTTCCCGACAACGCTGCTCGGCCCCGTTGCAAGCCACCCGCTCGAGTTCGCGACCGCCGCAGCCCAGGAAGGATCAGTGTACTACCTGCCACCAGCCCGATTAGCTGAAGCACCGTCGACAGGAACCAGGCCCCGATTTCGACAGCTTCTCCAGCAATCTTCAACTCCGCTAACACAGGGGCGGATGCCCACGGTTGATGCCCGTTTCTACTGCTTCTTTCTTCCTTCTGGCCTCGACCTCTGCTCACTTCGCTGCAGGAATGGATCCAAGGAGGTGGTGCAGACTGTAGGTAAGTTCGTATCTGCTCGTCGCCAGTATTATGTCCGTGTATGATTGAGACACGGACAGCAGGAGTTGAACAAAACAAGTCTTTACTGAAAGGAGTCAATCGGGAAACTGAAACTACAGAGGCTTACTAGCGCCTTTTATACAGGGGTGGTCACTGCCAGTACTGCAGTCTGAGACCAGTTATTCTCTTAAAGGTACATACACAACAATATCTAAACAGTGTGAGGTGGCAATAAACAAAGTGAGTAGAATGCTGGGGAATATTGTCAAACGAATTGATTTCAAAACCCCAGTGAAGCTGCAGAGTACCTTGGTCAAGCCACTCCTGAAGTACTTGGTACAGTTCCGATTGCTGTGTCGTAAAGGAATTATCCAGGTCCTAGAAGCAGTGCAGTGGAGAGCAATGAGGTTGATCCTTTGTGCCAGAGGGAGGAGCTATAGGGGATGACTTGATAAGCTAGAGCTTTTCAGTTCGTAAACAGATGTCTAAAGCAAAACTTCATTTGGGAAGGAAGATACTTAATGGGATAAAGTAATGCCGCAAGGAAACTATCAAATGCATCAGGACAGCAGAACAAGAAGGCACAGGATCAGGACTGTCAAGGGAAAATTTACAACAGACATCAAGAAGCACGTCTTTACACAGAGAGGTTGAACAGTTGTCCTTGGACATTGTTAGGTAATGTGGTTGACTCTTAACTGCCCTCTATAATGGCCTATCAAGTCACTCAGTTGTCACCACCACCTTCTCAAGAGCTATTAGGGATGGGCAATAAATGCTTGCCTTGCCAGTGATGCCCACATCCCATGAATGAATAAATAAAAGGTAGATGTGCCTTGAAATGTGGACAAGGCAGTTTGAATAATCGTTGTCTGCCTCTTCTGCATTCAATCTTGCTGTACATTTATCCTCTTGTCTTTTTCTTCCTCCTCCAAATAGCATGAAATAGAGAAATCCCCATAGGAATTCCCACATTCTGGTTTTTAATTGAAATAATGAAAAATGTTAATACCTAAAACCTAGGGGAAAGGCGTTCAAAACCTCAACTGTCTAAACACTTCAAAATGCAACTCATAGAAATTCATTGTTAAAGTCCATTTTGGGAGGTGACCATGGGACAAATGCAGCTAGTCCCCTTTTAAAGGTCCACTTGCTATCTGCCTTGAGCCAGCTTGACCCTCATTGCCCATTGCATGTCGGTGAAATGAATACACAGTACTTTTTTTAGGTGGCAGTTGTAGTTCAGCGGTAGCACTCTTGCCTCTGAGTCAGAAGGTTGTGGGTTCAAGATCCCAGCCTAGAGACTTGAGCACAAAGTCTGGGCTGACACTCCAGTGCAGTACTGAGGGAGTGCTGACTATCGTCTTTTTTTCCACATGAGAAAATCTTGCATTTATTATACAGGCATTTGCATTCAATGTAACACCAAAATGAAGCTCTTGCATATATTGCATAAAATAGGATTTAGGCTGATCTACAAGGCCAGACGGAAGATGGCACCCTGTGCAAAATGAGTAACGATTGTTTTCCCAGCCTCCATTCGCTTGTCCCACACCAGCATTACTGGCCAGCGTCCTTACAACTTATGTTCATTACTTTATAAATATGCAAAAATGAAACAATAAGATGTGTTTTGAAGAATTGAGGTAATTGTAACGTTCAGATTTTTGTTTAAAACTGTGCACGTTCTCTATTTGTAGTTTACCACAAACTGTCTGGGAGCTCTGGGAGGTGACTTCACTTGTAGAATGCTCCACAGAGTCACAGTAATTTTGAACTGGTTCATTCAACCACAGTGGAAGCTCACAGTGTCCTGACAATTCCCACAGGTTGACTTTCAGAAGGTGTGATGGATCTCTGAAGTGTGACTTCCTGCAGCTGTGAAGAGTTGGCTTGCTGTATGTTGACTAGTGCAGTGAGCAGGTTAACAATAGAGTGAACTTGCACTGTCATTGACAACTCACCCCAGCCAAATTACTGTCTGTGAAAAGAGACTGAAAAGCTTCCTAGAAAATTTGGGTGCCTTGTGGTATTGAGCAAGTGCCTTACTCCAGCATGCTCTGGGTGCACTGTGGGTTCACAAAAGGCCAACATCACCATCTAGCATCTAGTATGCCATGAGTCATCCAAGTTTCCCTCACACCTTTATCTGTTGTTCCAGCATTCACATTCCAAGTCATTTTGAAACATTTCCTGGCAATGTTTGTGTTTCAGTGCTTTTATACATGACACGTATGGAAGACGTGAATGTGGCAAGGCTTTCAATAATATGTTCCAGCTTGATTGAGTCCCCTGCTGAGGCATGGGTGTACATGGGTTGCAGTATCAGTGCTTGGATCGACAAGAATAAAATTGTTGCTCCCTAATGCAAACACAAAGGTTTTGCCTTAAGATATAATGCTGGAACACTTTTGAAGGAATGAGTGTGAGGAATAAGAATGCCCACATTTTTGTAAATTTGGAAGAGTAATAATTTGTATCCATTAAAATCTGTGATTTTTCTCATTTCTGGCACAATAGGGCCAACTTTCCTGTAGGGTTAGGCCGCCTGGTGTAGCCTGGGCAGGTAGTGGAGTGGGGGGGGTGGGGCGGCGGTGGGGGGATGACTGAGCGGGGGAGCTATATTACTAACTCCCCCCCAACCCCTCCTACCTGAGGCCACTTCTAGCATTTTCTAACAGAAGTGACATCAGGATGCATTACATCTGCCCAAATATGGTATATTATAATTAAATATAAATAACTATATGATGCCATTTGACATAGTTCTCATTATTTGTGCCTTAGCAACACTGGCCAAAAATGCATTCTTGGCATCCAGCATTGCTTTGGGGCACAATGGAGCATTTGATTTTTAATCGCCCACTTGATCAATTGCATTAGTTGCAGTTGTGGCGGAGCCACTAAGGGACTCCAATCAATTGTATATAATTCCCTTTAATAATATGTTGGCTGCAGCCTGAGTCTGTATCTTTGTTTTCACTGTTTATATGTACAGAGCGCGATCACTTTAATAGCGCGGGCAAACGCGGTGACGTCACACCGTTCATCACGTGATCCCCAACCGGCGGGAAAAACGTGATGACATCATGACGTCAGCCACGGGACCGCCCTAGCAGTCCTCGTGGAGCCTCCGAACTGACTAGACCTATATTCAATGTTCTCCTGTAGTTATCCGTTAAACTCTGTTACTTTTCATTAAATCTCGTTTATTTGATCGCCTGAGTGGACCTCAGTCTTTTGGATAGGAGCTAGACATTCCTACACAGTGACAATTTTTTTAAAGATTTCAGCCATTCAGTAATTGTTTCTTCTCCAGCCAGCAGTGCCTGTGGTGGAAAACCGCGCCGAGACACCACACCAATTGCCCTCCCCTCTACCCGAGTGGGCAACGTGAATGGTCCTGGCACCCCTCCCTAAATAGTTTGATTGCCCTGACCCCAGGAGTTGGGCTGGGGTTCAGGGGAGCAGGCAAGGGCCAGGCCGCAGTCTCACCCTGCTGATAATTTGTCGCCATTGTGGCAGAGAGGGGATGCTAGGCTAACATAATTTGTGAAAAAAATGGGCGCGAAATGAGCCTGTGCGGTGCCCGTTTTTTAGGTGCAAGGTAGGCAGGAAGCTCAAGTTCGTTATGTAATTGAAGTGCACTGCCTGCCACATTGGTAAAGGCCAAAAAAATCATTGTGCTGTGGCCATGCCTGACACATAAGCCCTTTGTCTAGGCAAATAAGGGGGCCTAAATGGTTCTGCCGATTCGCTATTGTCCGTTTTGAGCTACCACTGAAGATTAATTTTATCCTCATGTTTTAGGGGAAAATCAAACACACATGCACAGATGGAAGGACGTTGCTTGGCAGTGCCTGTCAAAATGTGAAAGCAAAACACAAACAAGGGATGGCAAATTGGCTGAAAGACTTTTAGTAACAGCAGGAACCTCTTGCATTTTGTTTGGATCAGCCTTAAAGTCTCCCTTCCTTGCACATCTGAAATAAATGCTTTTAGGGCAATGCGTTTAAATGCCTCGTGACTGTGCTACCTTTTCTAAATCGTGAAGTAGTGAGACACTGAATCATAGATTTGAAGATTATTTGCTGTGCAAACCTCTCACGACCTACAGTTTATTCAGGTTTTTTTTAGGCGATTCAATTTATTACAAAACTGACATTGTTAAAATTGAACCCTATGTGGGGGGAATGTGGGACTAATTGGATAGCTCTTTCAAAAAGCTGACACAGGCATGATGGACTGAATGGCCTCCTTCTGTGCTGTAAGATTCTATGTAGACCTATAAGGGCGCTAGACAGCAGCATTTGCTCATCCTGATTGTACCTTCTAATATTTACTTTGTTCTAAATTGCAATTGCATTTTAATCAGTTATTAGTTGAATAAGAAATGGCACCTTTCTATTTGTATTGATGGTATGGGATGCCTCAGGCATGCCCCATTAGTTAGACTTCTTCCCTCACCTTTCAGCTCAAAAATGTTTTGCCCTGCAGGTTGTTGGAAGTGCGAGCTGATAATGGCGCGGTGAGGACAGCAGAGCATCTGGGACCTTGGTGAATGATGGGACCAACAGTCTATCTCCTAAAACCAATGAAATTTCAGGACTGAGAATGAAACAGATGAACGACAGAGAAGGAAATAGGGTGAACAAATCAATTCAGAAAGAGAAATAAAGAGACAGGAAAGGAAAGATTGGATTAAAAGAGTGAGAAAAAAGAGATAGAAAGGAAAAGTAAGAAAAAAAAGTTAATTACATTGTTAAAAAATCTCTAACAACAATTTACTACCTGCAGGAGTGAGACGCTATAGTTTAAATTGTTCCCTTTCTGGGCCGGAGAGATTAAGTATCATTACAGGAACATAAATCTCATCATCAACAAGATACGTACGCTGTTAAGTTCCAGCCCTAACTTTCTGTGGCGAGTTTAATTGGCAATTAACGTGCAAATGGAGCAATTTCATGAAATTCATGGGGAAGTTGAGGGTGAGCTGCTGTTTTTGTGAAGCAAACGGCGGAGCAGTGCAAATCGTCCAGCAACTTGTGGAGATTCGCAATTCACTGGGTATCTCTTCCTCGCCACAAGTTGCTAGATGATTTACACATTAATAACGGTGAGCGTCATTAGCCTTGCCGTTATTTTGGCAGCAAAATCTGGGCCATTAAATATCCCCAGTTCTATTCTTTTTTAAATTTTAGTGTGGATTATTAAAATGTATGGTTTTCCTTTGCTGGTTCTCTCCTGTTCCTCCCTCCCTTCCTTTATTCCCTTAATTCCTACTCCATACTCTAATCGTTGTATATCCAAGGTGACAGCTATCGTAGGTGGAGCCACTCCACTACATGTCAGTCTCGAGTTATGGACTTGTTCCCTCACTACCACTGAAGATTGGAGCGTATCCATCTACTGCAGCTGCCACTTGTAAATCAATGTGCAGTCTAAGCTAATGTGCCAAGAAACTTGGAAAGAGTACAACTGATATAAAGCCATATGATTAGAAAAGTTGGGATTAAAGAGTGATTCCATAGACACGAATTGCCCTGATCAAAGTGTGCCAAGAAATGTATGTGTATAAGTGTACAGCAATGGCTGGGCCACAGCTGATTAAGAAGCCGCCATCAGAAATAATTGGTAGATATAGGCATGAATGTAGAAAGTACACTGACATGTATTGGGAAGTCTGAGGTATTTTTTAAAAAGACTTCAGTTCTTTCAGTCCTGCCTCATTCCTCTGAGCAGTGCCGTGGGAAAAACCACTAGTTGTTCTTTTAAGTCCTGAGGTGAGTATCAAAGACAGGCACAGATAATTCATCAAATAAATCTTGATAAAAGTTCTTCATATTTGAGATTACATGTGTGATAATGGGCTGGATATTAACAGGAGCAGGTTACTGTTTAAACATAAGGGCCTAGAAATTCACTATGGCCCCGCCAGCTGGCTAGCGCCCAAAAGTTAGCGCTGGGCGCGGAGCCAGTTGCGACCGTCAGATATTCAGTTTTTGCGCCCCAAGTCGGAACCGGGCGCTATTCCAGGGTGTGCCCGCCCCCGCTTGGGGCGCTGAAACTGAATTTCAGCGCTCTAGGCGCCGCTGCGCCACCCGCTGCGGAGCGGCAGGCTGCGGTACTGCAGGCCTCCTCCTTCTCTTAAGGGGGAGGTGCCTGCAACGGGGAGATCGCCGCTGGATAGTGCTGGCAAATGAGCCCGGCACCACGGAGAAGTGCCGGGTTCACGGAAAGCAGCCGGCAATGCCGCGGGGGGGTGGGTGGAGGAGGCCGGGGAAGGAGGTGCGGGCAGGCGGCCGCCGAAAAAGCGGCCGGCCGCACCTCCGCCTTAATGCGCCCCACTAAGGCTACAGTACGGCCCCGTTTTCTGGTCACTGTTTGCGGCCGCTGCGGAAGAGGCGGCCGCAACTAAACATGGGGATCGGGCCAGTATCGGGGCGGAACCGGGGCACTGCGCACACCGATGACGTCATCGGTGCCGGCGCAGCGCTAACGGCTACCGCCGCCATTACCGCTGCGCTGAATATCAGCGCAACCTCCTGTATTGGCGCAGAAGCCCTCTTTAGGCGGTAACTGGCCGCAAAGCTGCCGGCGCCTTAATGAATTTCTAGGCCAAGGGGTCGCCAATTTAAGAAAAAGATGAGAAGAAATTTGTTCTCACAGAGGGTCGTGAGTCTTTGGAACTCTCTTCCTCAGAGGGCGGTGGAAGCAGAGTCTTTGAATATTTTTAAGGCAGAGGTAGGTAGATTCTTGATAAGCAAGGGGGTGAAAGGTTATCGGGGGTAGGCGGGAATGTGGAGTAATCAGATCAGCCATGATCTTATTGAATGGTGGAGCAGTCTCGAGGGGCCAAATGGCCTACTCCTGCTCCTAATTCATATGTACGTATGTTCGTATGTTGTGTAGGTGAGGGGTTGGAGATTCAGACGGGCCGGGTATCCCTGCATGCTGTGGACTTTACCTCCACAGTGTGCGTCTTCTCATTGACAGGTTCCCCGCCCGAAGGTCAGCCTGATTGACAGGTTTGGCTTCCAGTCAGGCGGGGAGGACCAGGCAGAACCAGGTAGGTCTGATCCACGAGCTGGGGGGTTTGCAGGGTCAGATCCTGAGGGTCTGATCCCTGACCCCGGGGGCGGGTCCAATCCTGGGGGTCTTTGTACGGGGGTGGGTCTGATGGGGGTGAGCTTGGGGGGCCGGCGGGGGAAGCACTCCTGCTGCTCCAGGCCCACAAGCAGTGCTGTAAAGGCACTTACCTTCTCCCTGAAGCTGTCCTCGCCTCCCTTGTGCTGCCGAGTTTCCCGAGGCATAGGAAACCCGGCTGCCCACTGTAAAGCCGGCAAAGCAGGTTAAATCAGAGGCTGCCAGTCTCATTAAAATATTTAAATTACTAACCCGCCTCCTGGAAGTGTGTTGGTTGCCCGCCCCTTGTCCCACATACATGAAACCTGGAAGTGGGCAGGTTGGAGGCAGGTTGGGATTGGGGTTCAGATTTTTCAAATTTTAAGATCTGTCCCGACCCCAACCCAGCCATTTCTGTCTGTTAAAATTTAGCCCATCAATATGTTTACAGAAAGGCAACATAAGCTTGATTGAAAAGTGACGGAGCAACGTTGACAAAGAAAACAAGTCAATCCGTGATACAATTTACCAGAAGTATTGTGCCTTTTAACTTAATTCCCAGTAGGTTCAGTTCTATTGAAGGGCTCCATCATAAACCTTGGCCGTGATTTTCCCTACCTCGGCGGGTCTGTGGTGGGCGAGGTTGGTGGCAGCTTGGGACCTCGCTCCATCCCGGCCTCTTACATGACTTTTCCCTGATTGAGCTTGTTAAGCCTGCCCAGCGCGTTTCCTGGTCCAATTGAAGGTGGTGGGCCTGATGAGGTCATTTGATGACGTGTCATCAGCCGGTTTCCTTAAAGGGACCATGTGCAAATTTACTTTGACAGCTGTTCTGTCAGTGTTCTATAGCATTGAGGTGCTGCAAACACTGACAAGCACTGCACAGAGGTGCATGGCTGTACCCAGGCTCTCCCATGGAGAGAGTCTTATGGAGGGAGTCACAGCGCAAAGGGAGGTCCTCTTCCCTTCCAATGGGTGGAAGAGACCTCCCCAGGAGACCAACACAGCCTGGTTGCACATTACACAGGAGGACACAAGCTGTAGTGACGCAAACCTTTCAATGATCTCAGTAGATCACCAAAAGTTACTGCAAAGCCACACTCAACCTCATCCTGCTGTGCCACTCATCACATCCCCATCACTCTGCCTTCCCTACCCTACTCCTGCACATCCTTACTCACACCAACTTACCTTGCACCTCCACCCATCCCTCTCTATCCAAATTATCACTTCCCTATCCCACTAGCCACCCCTCACACTCACCCTCATCCTAGTCCTTTCATACCAACTAACAACACACAAGGGTAGGCACTTGGGTGTTTTAGCCAATGTTCATGTGAAGTTTCTGTTAATGTGCTGTCAAACAGTGAAATCTTTATTTTCAACACTCTGTGTTCTTGGACAGATTTGTGTGCACCTTTGGAAATGGCTTAGTGAGTTGCAGTGATGGTGAGAGATAACGGCAACCCCCGCAATGCTGATGAGTGTGAAAGGAATGGCTTGGGCATTGTAGGGATGCTTTATGTTGTTGGTGTGGGGTGGTACCAACCTGGTGCATCATGTGGCAGCCAGAGTGTACAGCATCAAGTGAAGTAAATCTGGCTATGGTGAGGCCATCCCTGGCATCCTGGGCAGCAATGTGGTTGGGTGCTGATGCCCTTTGTCCTGTGCAGCATCAGTTGATTGCGGAGAAGGTTGGTGTTGTGGTTGGTGCTACTGGTGTGCCTGGTGATGCTGGTGTTACAGCTGATCATGGCCAAATTCTAAGGACCAAGGTGAGAGAGTATAAACCGTACCCATGCTGATTAAATAGATGGCAGGTGAACCTGAGTTGACAGAAGCAATCTGTCAATGGTGAGAGAGGTTGTTCCAATGAGGTGACACTGGATAGAGAGTTTGCTCCAAACACTTGCAATTTGCATAAAGCTCAACTTGTCTTCCAAATGCAGTGAGCAACAGCTTCTGAGCTTGGAAAGTGAACAGCTGAGAGGTGGGAGCTTTTATAGCGCATTTCAAGCTGTCAAGTAATGAGATGATTCCATGACCATTCAACTCCCGCCCAGCTTAACTCACATGACCCCTGAGCAGCATGGACCCCATGGGTGAGCTGGTAAATTCTAAAGGTGAGCTCAAAATTGTTGTTGATCCTCTGTTAACAAGGTCATAATGATCTGAATTGCCTCCCCCGCCGCTGCGTGTCGGGTCTGCTCAGCGCTGACAGACCCGACATTTGGTAAAAGCGCGTGGTGATGGGTTGACAGTGGAGTCCTGACCCACTGTTAAAAAAAAATACTTTCCCACCTGACCCGCCACCGATCGCACCCACTGACCCCTCGGAAAATTCCCCCCTTAACACATCTTTTCTCTCTTACATTTCCAGCATTTTGTGTTTTCAATTTCAATTTCCCCAGTGTGGCAATATGCAACTGGCTTGATGACCCAGCTAGTCTCTGCCTGTGCTTCCGTTTTGTACGTTCCTCTGTTAGCATTCAACAGCTTTCTGTTTAAAAATATTCTTCTCACATACCCAGGAGATTATTATTGCTTTCTCAGGCCTATGCATCTTCATATGGAAATAGGCTGGTTTGAAACAGATGTGTGTCTTTTTTTAGGTGTTTATTTTTATTTAAAAGAATACTCTATTGTTAAATATGTTTTCCTTCTCTTTACAACCATCAGTCAGTGCACTAATCCCTATCCCAGAGGTTGGAAGGCAACCTATTGTCTACCATTTATAGGTGTCACTCTTGGAACTTGTTATATAAAGCTTAATCAGTATGTATTCCTCAATTCTAATTCAACTATTAACTGACAATCATTTTTTGTCTTATCCCAGGTCTAAGATGATTGTCTGATAACTCTGGAGGTTTTAATAGATTTTAGATCCCATTCTGGCCATATATCTTATTGATGTGCATGTTATTGCAAAGTCATCTAAATTGTAGGCCTGAATTATTAAAGAGATAGGCCTGATAAATATCTGGATCACCCCAGTATAAAGACTATTCTTGTTGCTCAGTAATGCATGATACATATTGTTGCCTTCCAATCTTTAACTTGAAATCCAGATTGGTCAAATAGTAATTCTGGATGATGCTCCAATGGTCATTTCTTTAGCCACTCTGTCTGAACATAAGATTTATTGGTGAAGCTGTTTAAACTCTGCTTTGGAATAGGATGATAAATTCCTCTCCTTTTTTTGAACAGGAATTTATGAATAATAATTTCACTCCATTTTATTATGGGAGATCGTAAAAGCAATATTGTGTGGCCATATTATTTTGTACATTTGTACTTGGAAGAAGGAGCGGCATCAGCAAAGTGCTGACCTTGCTAGAAATATTTATTTGAAAGAGGTGTATGAACAAAAGATCAAATACTGTATTCTGAAATGTGGTTGATGTGAGAATAAATTTGAATTTCCTTGCTTGCCAAACAAGCTGAGTTTCTCCTTTAGAGTGAAGTGAAATACTTTAAGGAGGAGACAAGGCAGGTTGTGTCTTGGCACAATAGACTTGGAAGGAAAGAGCTGCCTTATGATGAAATCCTTACTGTTTGTAGATGAGTGAACCAGAATACTGTTAATAGGGAATTCTTTTGAACCAAAATCTACAGATCATAAAGTAGCCAAAAGCAAGAGGTTGCCCTTGGTAATTGTAATTTTCTTAATGTTTTCTCATTTATTTGTTCTAGGGATGTGAGTGGTGCTGGCAAGGCTGAGGTTTATTGCCCATCCCTAGTTGCCCTTGAGAAGGTGGTGATGGGTCTTCTCCTTGAACCACTGTAGTCTTTGTGGTGATTTTGCTCCCACAGTGCTATTAAGTACAGAATTCCAGGATTCTGACCCAGCGACAATAAAGGAAGAGGGATATATGTCCAAGTCAGCGTGGCATGTGACTTGGGGGGGAACTTGGAGGCGATGGTGTTCCCATGACTTTGCTGCTCTTGTCCTTCATGGTGATAGAGGTCACAAGGGAGGGAGGTGCTGTTGAAGTGACCACTGAAAAATAGGAAAGGTTTCGAAACACTTGCGCAGTAAATCCGGCGTAAATTTTAGTCCTTTTTGTTCCTGGGGCAGAACAAGCACCTGGTTTTCTGATATGTGCACTTGGTGCATTAAGTTCCGCGACAGGATTGTTAACAACCAAAATTTACCACTTTGTCTCTATAATTATAAGATTTGTGTCTAGTTGCATGACATCTTTAAGGTGTAACACCTCAAAAGTATCACACTTTAGAGTGTCACACCTCTGGGTGTCACATCTCAGCAGGGCAAAAATTAGTAATTGGCCGATACGAGGATTTACATATCAGATATCAATAACCTGCTTGCCGATGCTCAGTTTGGGTACCGCTATGGCTAGTCAGCTCCAGATCTCATTACAGCCTTGGTCCAAATATGGACAAAAGAGCTGAATTCCAGAGGTGAGGTGAGAATAACTGCCCTTGATATCAAGGCAGCATTTGACATCAAGTGTGGCATCAAGGAGCCCGAGTAAAATTGAAGTCAATGGGAATCAGGGGGAAACTTTCCACTGGCTGGAGTCATACCTAGCACAAAGGAAGATGGCTGTGGTTGTTGCAGGCCAATCATCTCAGCCCCAGGACATCGTTGCAGGAGTTCCTCAGGTCAGTATCCTAGGCCCTACTTCATCAATGACCTTCCCTCTATCATAGGATCAGAAGTGGGGATGTTCGCTGATGATTGCACAGTGTTCAGTTCCATTTGCAATCCCTCAGATAATGAAGTAGTCCATGCCTGCATGCAACAAGGCCTGGATAACATTCAGGCTTGGGCTGGTAAGTAGCAAGTAACATTCGTGCCACACAAGTGCCAGACAATGACCATCTCCAACATGAAAGAGTCTAGCCACCTCCCCTTGACATTCAACGGCATTACCATCGCCGAATCCCCCACCATCAACATCCTGGGGGTCACCATTGACCAGAAACTTAACTAGACCAACTACATAAATACTGTGACTACAAAAGCAGGTCAGAGGTTAGGTATTCTGCAACGAGTGACTCATCTCCTGACTCCCCAAAGCATTTCCACCATCTACAAGGCACAAGTCAGGAATGTGATGGAATACTCTCCACTTGCCTGGATGAGTGCAGCTCCAACAACACTCAAGAAGCGCGATACCATGCAGAACAAAGCAGCCCACTTGATTGGCACCCCATTCACCACCTTAAACATTCACTCCCTCCACCACCGGCGTACTGTGGCTGCAGTGTGCACCACCTACAAGATGCACTGCAGAAACGCGCCAAGGATTCTTTGACAGCACCTCCCAAACCCACGACCTCTGCCACCTAGAAGGACAGGGGCAGCAGGTGCAAGGGAACACCAAAACCTGCAAGTTCCCCTCCAAGTCACACACCATCCTAACGTGGAAATATATCGCTGTTCCTTCATCATCGCTGGGTCAAAATCCTGGAACACCTTCTCTAACAGCACTGTGGGAGTACCTTCACCACACGGACTGCAGCGATTGAAGAAGATGGCTCACCACCACCTTCTCAGGGCAATTAGGGATGGGCAATAAATACTGGCCTTTCCAGTGAAGCCCACATTCAACAAATGAATTTAACAAAATGACCAATTAACCACTCGATTGGCTAAATTTGAAGGAATTAAAAGCAGTTTGATTTAATCATTGCTTACCAATGAGGAATGAATAAGAAGCATAAATCTGCACTCAAATTACTATTTTTTAAATTAAACTGGCAAGTAGCAGGAAGCAACCAATTTTGTGAAATTAGTTTGAAACATCACCTTGATTTTATCACCTACCTGAAAATTTACCAGTAAAAGTCATACTTTTAACATCACCAATGAAACAATGAAGACTAAAATGCTGATTGTTCCCCTTCTCCTAACTGCCCACATACTGCAGCACCCCCCGCCCCCCAGTTCTCCCAATCCCCCAGTATCCTGAGTGTTCAGACACCACCGTGGGTCTCCCAACCTCCTCCAGTACGCTAAGGCACCAGCCTCATCTCCAGATCTCCCAGGCCTCACACCCCATCCCACGGCTGTGCTCCAGCCTCCCTGTGAGTTCTTCCCACCTACATTCGCGACTCTTCTGACGCCCTCCGTCACTTTAACAGTTTCCAGTTTCCTGGCCCCAACCGTCTCCTTTTCACTATGGACGTCCAATCCCTCTATACCTCCATCCCCCACCAGGACGGCCTTCGGGCGCTCCGTTTCTTCCTTGAACAGAGGCCCAACCAGTCCCCATCCACCACCACCCTCCTCCGCCTGGCTGAACTTGTTCTCACATTGAACAACTTCTCCTTTGACTCCACTCACTTCCTCCAAATTAAAGGCGTTGCTATGGGAACCCGCATGGGCCCTAGCTATGCCTGCCTTTTCATGGGATATGTGGAACACTCTTTGTTCCAGTCCTACTCAGGTCCCCTCCCTCACCTCTGTTTCCGGTACATCGATGACTGTATTGGTGCCATTTCCTGCTCTTGCCCTGAACTAGATAAGTTCATTCACTTTACTTCCAATTTCCACCCTTCCCTCACCTTCACATGGTCCATCTCCGACTCTTCCCTTCCCTTCCTTGACTTCTCCGTCTCCATTTCTGGTGATCGGCTTTCAACAAACATCCACGACAAGCCCACCAACTCCCACAGCTACCTGGACTACACTTCCTCCCACCCCGCTTCCTGTAAGGACTCTATTCCATTCTCCTAGTTTCTCCGTCTCCGCCGCGTCTGTTCTGATGATGCCACCTTCCATACTAGTGCTTCCGACATGTCTTCCTTTTTCCTCAACCGAGGATTCCCCTCTACCGTGGTTGACACGGCCCTTGACCGTGTCCGTTCTATTTCCCGCACTTCTGCTCTCACCCCTTCCCCTCCCTCCCAGAACCACGATAGGGTTCCCCTTGTCCTCAGCTTTCACCCCACCAGCCTCCACATTCAACGGATCATCCTCCGCCATTTCCGCCACCTCCAACGTGATCCCACGACCAAACACATCTTCCCCTCACCTCCCCTTTCAGCATTCCGAAGGGACTGCTCCCTCTGCGGCACCCTGGTCCACTCCTCAATCACCCCCAACAGCCCTTCTCCTTCACCTGGCACCTTCCCGTGCAAGCGCAGGAGATGCAACACATGCCCTTTTACCTCCTCCCTTCCCACTGTCCAGGGTCCCAAACACCCCTTCCAGGTGAAACAGCGATTTACTTGTACTTCTTGCAATTTAATATACTGTATTCGCTGCTCACGATGTGGTTTCCTCTACATTGGGGAGACCAAACGCAGATTGGGCGACCGCTTTGCGGAACACCTCCGTTCAGTCTGGAAGGGTGACCCTGAGCTTCCGGTCGCCTGTCACTTTAATTCACCGCTTCACTCCCACTCTGATCTCTCTGTCCTCGGGCTATTGCATTGTTCCAATGATGCTCAATGTAAGCTCGAGGAACAGCACCTCATCTTTCGATTAGGCACTTTGCAGTCTGCCGGACTCAACATTGAGTTCAACAATTTCAGATAATTATCCCTGCCCCCATTTTTCATGCAGTATGATTTTTGCCATTCCCATTTGCAACATTTTATCTTTCCTGCCTCTTACAAAAGTACAGAGTGTTCTTTCTGTAATGTATGTACCTTTAAGGGAGAGAACTACTTTTTACAGCTCCTGTATACTGTAGTACCAGCAGTGACCACACCTGTATATAAACCCTGAGTAGTGATCTGTACAGTTAGTTCTAGAGTAACCCTCATTCAGTAAACACCTGTTGATCGTTTCCTGCAGTCTCTTGTCTGATTATTGAAGGACACAACAACAAGATACACGGATCTAACATTGGCGAAGAGCAGATTCGAACCTACCTGCAACTCTGCATCACCTCCCAGGGATTCGCTCCTGGAGAACAGTGGAAGGAGGTCGAGTCCGGAAGCACAGGCGTCGACCACGGGCAACCGCCCAGTAATCGAGCGGAGATTTGAGCATCGCAGGGGAGGCTGTCGAGAGCCAGGCTTGGCTTTCCAGTCATGGTGGTGCAGCGAAATGGACTGGCAACAGGTACTGCGCAGACCCTTCCTGGACAGCGATGGGCTAGAGCCCGACCGAGAGGCACAGAAAAAGGCCGAGCAGCGTCGACGGGGGAGAGAGAGAGAGCAGAGCGCAGCCGGTATTCAAGGGCCGAGCGGCGTCAACGGGTGAGAGAGGCGCGCAGGAAAACGCGAGGCGCTGCCATTGACACGAGGACCGCAGAGAGCGGCATTGGCAGCAGCGCAGGAGCAGCGCACGAAACCCACAGGGCGTCGCCATTTGCCATGAGGACTGCCGAGAGCGACGTTGGCAGCAGCGCGGGAGACGCCATTTTAAGCCGCAGCGGGGAAGAAAGGAAAGCGCGGGAGACGCCATTTTAAGCCAGTCTAACCACACCCAAAAATGCCGAAGAGTGGCAGTATCACAGCGTTCGACAATGAAGTCGAAGATTGGACGACATATGTCAAACGCATAGAAGTATACTGCAAGGCGAATGAAGTGCCAGATGACAAGAAAGCGCTGGTATTGTTGAATTCAATGGGTGCAAAAACGTATGGCTTACTACGAAACCTAGTAACCGCAGAGAATCCAGTAGAAAAGGATTTTGAAAACATAGTGTCAATCCTACAGGACCACTTAAACCCCACACCGCTGCTGATAGCAGAAAGATTTAAGTTTCACAAAAGGAACCAGCATAAAGATGAAAGTAATGCTGAGTATTTAACGGAACTGCGCAAGCTATCGAAACACTGCCAGTTTGGAACGGGACTAGCAGATACTTTAAGGGACAAGTTTGTGTATGGGCTTCAAAGTGAAGGAACCCAGAAACGGCTTCTATCAGAAAAGGATCTTACGCTGGACAAGGCTTTCAGCATTGCAGTATCACACGAAGCAGTAGCACGGGGCGCTGCAGAGATACAACGGAGACCGCAAGAATATGGCACAAATGAAATGTCATACGGAACAGTGAAGTGCTATCGCTGCGGCAGAACAACACACAACCATAACGATTGCTGGTTCAAGGACAAAGTGTGCAGACAGTGTGGAAAAGTAGGACACATAGCAAGAGTCTGCAGGTCGGGAAAGAAAACCAGCAGCAAGAAATCTCCACAGGAGAAGTACAAGAAGGTACATAAGGTGACGGAGAGTAGTTCAGATGAACAGAAGAGTGATACAGACTCCGGAAGCAAGGAGCTGGGTTGTCTGAAACTACATAATGTGATCAAAACGGAGGATCACCAAACTGTCTGGGTCACACTCAAGATAGCAGGAGTCCAAGTGAAAATGGAATTGGACACAGGATCAGCCCTAACAGTCATAAACCGAAGGGACTACAAGCGGCTATTCTCACATATACCCTTGAGAGATACAAAGATTGTCTTGAAGACGTACATGGGGCAAAAAGTCTACCCCAAAGGAAAAATAAGGGTGAACGTTATATATAACGGCAAGGAAACACCAAAAATGGACCTATATGTATTGCCAGATGGAGGACCACCACTACTAGGACATGAATGGATCTGGAAGATACAGCTAGATTGGTATTCCATACAAGCACTGACTGTAGATGCCAAAAAGGATGACGACGTCACACCTGGACGACTGTCAAAAATGCTAACTGACGCACAAGAAGTGTTCCAGCAGGGACTAGGAACAGTAAAAGGCATAACAGCGATGATCAAAATAGAGGAAAATGCCAGCCCAAAGTTTTTTAAGGCCAGACCGATACCTTATGCGATCCGCCCAGCCATCGAAGTAGAGCTGGAAGGTTTGGAACGTTCAGGAGTACTGTCCAAAGTGGACTGGAGCGAGTGGGCTACACCCATTGTTCCTGTAATGAAGAGGTCGATGAGTAATACGCCTGGGGAACCAAAGAAGGTTCGCATCTGTGGGGACTTTAAGGTGACAGTGAACCCAGTCCTTCACACTGTACAATATCCGCTTCCGCAGATTGAAGATATTTTCGCCTCGCTATCTGGAGGGAAACGCTTCACTAAGATTGATCTGGCCCAGGCGTACCTGCAAATGGAGGTAGAAGAAGCCTCGAAACAGTACCTCACGATCAACACTCATAAAGGTCTCTACCAATACAACCGGCTGGTGTTCGGGTTAGCATCAGCTCCGGCTATTTGGCAAAGGGCAATGGAACAAGTCCTGCAAGGGATTCCAGGGACCCAGTGTTATTTGGACGGCATCCTGGTCACGGGCGAAAATGACAGTGATCACCTCGCCAACCTGGAGCAAGTGCTCACTAGATTGAAGGAATATGGGCTCCGAGCTAATCGCCACAAATGCGAGTTTTTCCAGAAGCAGATCTCGTATTGTGGCCACGTTATTGATAAAGAGGGGTTACATAAGTCCCCTGAAAAGATTGAGGCAGTAGTCAAGGCTCCAGCACCGGAAAATGTGTCACAACTGAGGTCGTTCCTCGGGCTGGTGAACTACTACCATAAGTTCTTGCCGAATTTGTCTACAGTACTACACCCACTGAACACCCTACTGCAAACGGGGGTACCATGGAAGTGAAGTGACGAATGTAAACGAGCTTTCCAGAAGAGCAAAGCATTGATCACATCAAAAGAGGTGTTGGCTCATTTCAACCCAGCACTACCAATTCGGTTGGTGTGTGATGCATCACCCTATGGCATTGGAGCGATGCTGTCGCACAAATTCCCGGACGGCTCGGAGAGGCCTGTAGCCTTTGCGTCTCGGTCACTAACCTCAGCCGAGCGTAACTATGCCCAGATTGACAGGGAGGCCCTCAGCCTAGTGTGGGAAGTGAAAAAGTTCAATCACTATCTGCACGGGCAGAAGTTCACCTTGCTGACTGACCACCAACCACTTGTCTCCATCTTTAATCCAAAGAAGGGCGTTCCGGTGATGACTGCGCAACGGCTACAAAGATGGTCCCTTTTTCTAGGGGCGCACCAATATGAAATCGAGTATAAGGGCATGAAACAGCATGGAAACGCTGATGGGCTATCACGCCTGCCACTGCCTACTGCGGAGGAAGTACCAGCAGTGGATCCTGTCAAAATATTTCATTCGACTATAATTGAATGCTTGCCAGTAACTAACGCTGGTATAGAGAAGGAGACCCTAAATGACCCGACACTGTCTCGGGTATATGATTTGACGGTGAAGGGATGGCCAGCACATGGCGACTCACTGTTGCCAGCATTCTCATCCAGAAGAGAACAGCTGTCAGTATGCCAGGGGACCTTGATGTGTGGATCCCGAGTGGTAATTCCACCCAAGTTAAGGGAGAGAGTGCTCAATGAGCTTCACGAAGGTCATCTGGGAGGGGTGGAAATGAAAAGCCTTGCTAGGGCTTATGTGTGGTGGCCGGGGATCGATCAGCAAATCGAGGACCTGACAAAGAGCTGCTCAGGATGCCAGATGGTCCAAAATGCACCACCACATGCCCCTCTACACCCATGGGAGTGGCCCTCATCTCCATGGCAATGGGTGCATATTGATTTTGCTGGTCCATTCATGGACTCAATGTTTTTAATAGCCATGGATGCGCACTCGAAATGGCCTGAGGTGATCAAAATGTCCTCCACCACCACGGAGAAAACTATTGCAGTCCTACGGACCATTTTTGCCAGGAACAGCTTGCCAGAGCAGATTTGCTCTGATAACAGATCACAGTTTGTGTCCGAAGAGTTTCGAAGATTTATGAAAAGGAATGGGGTAAGGCATTACACATCCGCCCCGTATCATCCAGCCACAAATGGATTGGCTGAGAGGTTCGTACAAACCTTTAAAAAAGCAGTAAAGGCCATGTGCGATGACGACATTCCACTGCAGCATAAGGTGGACAATTTCCTGTTAGCCTACAGAAATGCGACACATGCAGTCACCAACCAAGCCCCGGCCATAATGTTCTTTAACCGAAGGTTGAGATCTCGTCTGGATTTGCTCCTACCAAATGTACGAAGAGATGTTGAGAGTAAGCAATTCCAGCACATCAATGAGAAGCCGACAAGGAGCTTCAATGTAGGGCAACCAGACTTGGCCCGCGACTACCGAACAGAGAAATGGCAACCAGGAATGATATGCACACGGCAGGGGCCACTAATGTACACAGTGGATGTTGGGGAGCACATTGTGAGACGCCATGCTGACCAGATCCTAGAGTCACAGGAATGAGTCAACCCCATGTCTCGGCCATACATACCTGGTGAGGAACCCAACGTACAGGTCGCATCTACCTCAGAAACAATAGCATTGGAAGCTGATGAATCAACTGACGACAGGGAGCTAGAATCGCCTCCACACCAAGAACGAGACACTCGGGAAAGGCGTTATCCAGAAAGAATCAGGAAGCCTTTCCAAAGACTGAATTTATAAATAGACTATTTTCAGCTAATGTTGCATGTTAAAAGTGTTAATTGTAATTAGTTTGATATTTAATTTTTAAATGAGTGTTATGGTACTGTTAATCTAAAAGGGGAGGAATTGTAATGTATGTACCTTTAAGGGAGAGAACTACTTTTTACAGCTCCTGTATACTGTAGTACCGGCAGTGACCACACCTGTATATAAACCCTGAGTAGTGATCTGTACAGTTAGTTCTAGAGTAACCCTCATTCAGTAAACACCTTTTGAATCATTCCCTGCAGTCTCTTGTCTGATTATTGAAGGACACAACAACAAGATACACGGATCTAACACTTTCTATTCCTTCCTCCCCTCCTAAACCCACCGCCCCCCCCTGTCTCTCCACCTGCTTAATATCTGTTACATCTCCAGCTTTTTCCAGTTCTGATGAAGGGTCCCAGACCTGAAACGTTAACTCTGTTTCTCTCTCCACGGATGCTGCCTGGCCTGCTGAGTATTTCCAGCATTTTCTGTTGTTATTTCAGATTTCCAGCATCCGCAGTATTTTGCTATTATATCCCTGTGAGTTCTGCCTGAACCACCACCAACGCCTTCCCCATGGCCTTGACTGCAATCCCACTGAGTGCTCCCACACCCCATGCCCCGCTATTATTCCCAAGACCAGCTCTCCCATGTTCCAATCCCAACCCTTTGCTTCCTCTTGGTTGCAGCGTACCACCCGACCCCACCCTCGTATCTCCTGGCCTGACCCTAACCGCTACCGTATCTCCGAAATGTCCATGTTTCAGCATCTCTATAATAGGTCTTGGCCATGTGTCGTGCCACTGCAGGTCAATCCTAATTCGGGCATGTTTTTGCTGCGGCGCCAATTACAAGCTCAGTTGCAGAAAACACTTTTGGCGCAGTCCAGGTTATTTTTCCTTCCACTAGCACATTTAATTTTAATCAGCAGCCTGTTTTATGATGCCCATGTTCTGTTCTCTCTGTCCGCTGAACATTGAAGGGAGATTCCAGCTGGTTACTGTAACAGCTGACTGACTGCACAAGAGGGAAGTGTTTAGCTCACCAGTGCCATTTAATAGTAAGAGTTTTGGATTGAATTGCTGTTAAGGCACAGGCAGTTGTTAGAATAACCAGCCGGAAAGTTCCTTCACCCCTGGGAAGTTTGACTGAGGCAAAACGCTTTAAAACACACCACGGATTAAAATTAAAGTGCCGGTGAATAGAGGAAGTGGTGGGGAAAGTTACCTAGGGTCAAAGTCATGGGAAATTGTTCTGCAATAAGTCTCTTCCCTAAATTATGTTAATATACATTCTGCATCTCATGGTGCAACACTCCTGTCACTTAGCAACAGCATACCTCCTAATTTGCCATGAGCAGTGTCAGGGATCTCCACTAATATACTGAGGCCCAACACCCCATCATAGTTCAAAGTGTCACACGTGAAATGTGTATATCACACTTTCATCCAATTGGCTCGTATGTCATATTCATGAAACAGGACAGGTCACACAGACCAGATAGGGTACCTACAATGCACAGGGGCCATCTTTCAGATGAGATGTTAAAGCGAGGCCCTGTCTGCCCTCTCAGGTGGTCATAAAAGATCCCACTGCATTATTTTGAAGAAGAGCAGGGCAGTTCTGGCCAATATTTATCCCTCAACCAACAAATAAAAACAGAGTATCTGGTAATTAGCAGAGATTCTGGTAATTGTTTGTGGGAGCTTGCTGTGTGCAAATTAGCTGCCGCGTTTCCTACATTAAAACAGTGACTACATTTCAAAAAGTGCTTCATTGGCTGTAAAGTGCTTTGGGGCATCCTGAGGTCATGAAAGGCGCTATATAAATGCAAGTCTTCCTTCCTTTCTTCCTTCCTTCCTTCCTTCCTTCCTCCCTGATATTCAGGAAAGATAGGCAAAAAGGAAAGGGAGGAGGGGTAGCATTACTGGTTAAAGAAGGGATTAACACAATTGTAATGAAGGATATTAGCTCTGATGATGTGGAATCTGTATGGGTAGAATTGAGAAATACTAAGGGGAAAAAAACATTAGTGGGAGTGGTATATAGACCTCCAAACAGTAAGGCGGAGGTTGGGGATGGCATTAAAAGGGAAATTAAAGAAGCGTGCAATAAGGGCACAGCAGTCATCATGGGTGACTTTAATCTACATATAGATTGGGCTAACCAAATTAGTAACAATACTGTGGAGGAGGAATTCCTGGAGTGTTTACGGGATGGTTTCCTGGACCAATATGTCGAGGAACCAACCAGAGATCAGGCCATCTTAGACTGGGTATTATGTAACGAGAAAGGATTAATTAGCAATCTTGTTGTACGAGGCCCCTTGGGTCGGAGCGATCATAATATGATCGAATTCTTCATTAAGATGGAGAATGAAGTAGTTGACTCAGAAACTAGGGTCCTCAATTTAAATAAAGGAAACTACGATGGTCTGAGGAGCGAGTTGGGTAGGATTGATTGGGAAATGACACTCAAAGGGTTGACGGTGGATAGGCAATTGCAAACATTCAAAGACCGAATGGATGAACTACAGAAGTTGTTCATCCCAGTTTGGCATAAAAATAAAACAAAAAAGGTGACTCAACCGTGGCTAACAAGGGAAATTAGGGATAGCATAAGATCCAAGGAGAGGACATACAAATTGGCCAGAAAAAGCAATAATCCTGAGGATTGGGAGCAGTTTAGGATTCAACAAAGGAGGACAAAGGGATTAATTAAGAAAGGGAAAATAGAATATGAGAGTAAGCTTTCAGGGAACATAAAAACTGACTGTAAAAGCTTTTATAGATATGTAAAGAGAAAAAGATTGGCGAAGTCAAGCGTAGGTCCCTTGCAGTCAGAATCGGGGGAATTTATAATGGGGAGCAAAGAAATGGCAAACCAACTAAATACATATTTTGGTTCTGTCTTCACAAAGGAGGACACAAATAACCTCCCAGAAATACCGCGGAACATAGGGTCTGATGAAAGGGTGGAACTGAAAGAAATCAGTATTTGTAGGGAAATGGTGTTAGGAAAATTGATGGGACTGAAGGCCGATAAATCCCTAGGGCCTGATAATCTACATCCCAGGGTACTTAAGGAAGTGGCCCTAGAAATAGTAGATGCATTGTTGGTCATCTTCCCGAACTCGATAGACTCTGGAACAGTGCCCATGGATTGGAGGGTAGCTAATGTTACCCCACTATTCAAAAAAGGTGGTAGAGAAAAAGCGGGGAATTATAGACTGGTAAGCCTGACATCGGTAGTGGGGGAAATACTAGAGTCCATTATAAAAGATGTAATAGCAGAGCACTTGGAAAGCAGTGACAGGATCGGACAAAGCCAACATGGATTTACAAAAGTTAAATCATGCTTGACTAATCTACTGGAATTTTTTGAGGATGTAACTGGTAAAATAGATAAGGGAGAACCAGTGGATGTGGTGTATTTGGACTTTCAGAAGGCTTTTGATAAGGTCCCGCATAAGAGGTTAGCATGCAAAATTAAGGCACATGGGATTGGGGGCAAGGTATTGACTTGGATAGAGAACTGGTTGGCGGACAGAAAGCAAAGAGTTGGAATAAACGCGTCGTTTTCCGAGTGGCAGGCAGTGACTAGTGGGGTACCGCAAGGATCGGTCCTAGGACCCCAGCTGTTCACAATATATATTAATGATCTGGACGAGGGAATTGGATGTAATATCTCCAAATTTGCAGACGACACAAAGCTGGGTGGGAGGGTATGCTGTGAGGAGGATGTCGTGAAACTCCAGTACGATTTGGACAGGTTGGGTGATTGGGCAAAAACATGGCAAATGCACTATAATGTGGATAAACGTGAGGTTATCCACTTTGGTGGCAAAAACAGCAAGGCAGAGTATTATTTGAATGGCAATAGATTGGGAGAAGGGGAAGTGCAAAGAGACCTGGGTGTTCTTGTGCACCAGTCGCTGAAGGTAAGCATGCAGGTGCAGCAGGTGGTTAAGAAGGCAAATGGTATGTTGGCCTTCGTAGCAAGAGGGTTCGAGTACAGGAACAAGGATGTCTTGCTGCAGTTGTACAGGGCCTTGGTGAGACCGCACCTTGAGTATTGTGTGCAGTTTTGGTCACCTTACCTGAGGAAGGACGTTCTTGCCATGGAGGGAGTGCAGCGAAGATTCACCAGGCTGATACCTGGGATGGCAGGAATGACGTACGAGGAGCGATTGTGTCATTTGGGCTTATACTCACTGGAGTTTAGAAGATTGAGAGGGGATATCATCGAAACCTATAAAATTCTGCAGGCCTGGACAGACTAGATGCAGAAAGGATGTTTCTGATGGCCGGGTAGTCCAGAACCAGGGGTCATAGTCTAAGGATAAGGGGTAAGCCATTTAGGACTGAAATGAGGAGGAATTTCTTCACCCAGAGAGTGGTGAACCTGTGGAATTCTCTGCCACAGAGGGCGGTGGAGGCCAGTTCATTAAATATATTCAAGAAAGAGTTGGATATATTTCTTGAGGCTGAAGGGATCAAGGGATATGGGGAAAAGGCAGGGACAGGGTACTGAATTCGGATGATCAGCCATGATCTCATTGAATGGCGGAGCAGGCTCGAAGGGCCAAATGGCCTACTCCTGCTCCTATCTTCTATGTTTCTATGTTTCTCCCTTCCTTCCTTCCTTCCTTCCTTCCTTCCTTCCTTCCTTCCTCCCTCTCTTCCTTCCTTCCTTCCTTCTGAAAAAAATGTTAAAAAAGAAAGAAACCCAGTCTTCTGGCCTGGGCTGAGGATTTTAAGCAGTTGCCAGTCTACCTCCAGACTTTGCCTATTTGCAGCATATCCCAGTCTGACTGTAGGGATGTGCTTGCCTGGGAACTCCACTACCGACCCTGCAGATCTTCCCCGAGAATAACTTGAATACAGAGTCAAGAAGGCTCCCGAGACGGTCCGGCACTAGCGCGCTCTCCCTGCTTCGGGCGGCCCGCTCTCGCCGCTCGCTCCCGCAACCGGAGCGAGGTGTTCGGCGAGTCGGGTGGAGGCAGCGCAGCGCATCGGGACGCAGCAGCAGCCACGTCGACCCGCTAGGGCATGTCGGCCGGCTGCTCCTCAGCGGGAAGGCAGTCCTGGGAGGAGGGGAGCCGAGCATGGCGGCCAGAGGCCGGACCAGAAGCGGGAGAAGCAGGCCCGGGCCGTCGGACCGTGGAGCCGGCGACGGTGAGGTGGAGGCCGCGGCGACCGGAGGATGTGTTCGGCGAGTCGGGTGGAGGCAGCGCAGCGCATCAGGACGCAGCAGCAGCCACGATGACTCGCAGTCCGACTGGGAGGAGGGGAGCCGGGAATGGCGGCCAGAGGGTGAGCGGGAGAAGCAGGCCACCACACGTGGAGCCGAGCCGGCAACAGTGAGGAGGAGGCCGCGGTGACAAGGAGGATGGAGCGGCTGAGGGACATCGTGCTCCCACTGCCACTGGATGCCAAAGAATTGACTTTCTGAACACAGCGCTGTAAAAATAGCTGACGTGTCCCTACGGGGAGTAAGCATTCCATTGTACTTGTACTGGTTACATATGGCAAATAAAATTGAATTGAATTGAATTGAAATGCCCCCATAACCCCCCAGCCCAGAGCGATCCTCCACCCTGCATATTGAAATAATTTTTTTAATGTTTGAAAAATGTGTTCAGGGTGTCCAGGCCACAATCCTGGCCTGGACCCCAGGGTAGAGGCCCCTTCTGCCGATTGTTGATCTGGGGTCTGGTACATGGTTCTGTTTTGAGCTGAGGACACAGGAGCTTGGGAACTCCCAGTGTTAGCAGTTCCTGCTGCTGGCCCTATCCTCCTTACAAAACCCATGGAATTCCTGACATAAAGGATATCCAGGTCTCAGCTAATTTCCAGTACACTCCTGCCATGGTGGTAGTGTGCAGGAAGGGCAAGGAAATATTATCCTTAGTGTGACTTTCTAGAAAAAATATATAGTTATAATTATATCAGAAAAGAAAACTGTCTTCTGTGTAGAAGTTACCAATCCATCCACATGAAAATATAGACTGGTAAATCTTGATGAAGATCTTGGCTCATAGGTTCGGAACTGAATTGTATTATCACAAATAAATCCTCCTTCCAGATTAAATGGGATTTATGCAGCATATAATATTTGCAGAGTGTCATAGAGTCATAGTCATAGAGTTTTACAGCACAGAAAGAGGCCCTTCGGCCCATCGTGTCCGCGCCGCCCATCCATCCCTGTCCAGTCTAATCCCATTTTCCAGCATTTGGTCCATAGCCTTGTATGCAATGGCATTTCAAGTGCTCATCCAAATGCTTCTTGAATGTTGTGAGGGTTCCTGCCTCTACCACCCTTTCAGGCATTGAGTTCCACATTCCAACCACCCTCTGGGTGAAAAAGTTCCTCCTCAAATCCCCTCTAAATCTCCTGCCCCTTACCCTGAATCTATGCCCCCTTGTTATTGACCCCCCTGCTAAGGGGAAAAGTTCCTCTTTATCTACCCTATCTATGCCCCTCATCATTTTGTACACCTCAATCAGGTCCCCCCTCAGCCTTCTTTGCTCCAAGGAAAACAACCCCAGCCTGTCCAGCCTCTCTTCATAGCTGAGGCGCTCCATCCCAGGTAACATCCTGGTGAATCTTCTCTGCACCCTCTCCAAAGCAATCACATCCTTCCTATAGTGAGGCGACCAGAACTGCACACAGTACTCCAGCTGTGGCCTCACCAGCGTTTTGTACAGCTCCATCATAACCTCCCTGCTCTTATATTCTATGCCTCGGCTAATGAAGGCCAGTATCCCATATGCCTTTTTAACCACCCTATCTACCTGTTCCGCTGCCTTCAGGGATCTATGTACATGTACACCAAGGTCCCTCTGACCCTCTGTACTTCCTAGGGTCCTACTACTCATTGTGTATTCCCTTACCTTATTTGTCCGTCCAAAATGCATCACCTCGCACTTTTCAGGGTTAAATTCCATTTGCCACTTTTCCGCCCATCTGACCAACCCGTTTATATCGTCCTGTAGCCTGAGGTTTTCCTCCTCGCAATTTACCACCCCACCAATTTTCGTGTTATCTGCGAACTTACTGATCATCCCTTTTACATTCTCATCCAAATCATTTATGTAGATCACAAACAACAAGGGACCCAGCACCGATCCCTGAGGTACCCCACTGGACACAGGCTTCCAGTCACAAAAGCAACCTTCGACCATCACCCTCTGCCTCCTGCCACTCAGCCAGTTTAGGATCCAACGCGCCAAGGCAATGAAATGAAAGTGTGTATCCTCAAGTATGTTCCTATAATGCCTTGCGTTTCGGGCCACAGAGAATACTTTTGATGAGTGGAGTCGAGAATATCTTCAGATAGATGTGGAAACATGTGAGTATTGGGCCTTCTTGAATGCTGCATTCAAACTATGCACAGCCATGCAACTGTCTGAATACCCTACCGGCAAGGGCATTGTGCGATTCTATCAAAAAAAATGTTTTTCATTAAGTAGGTGAACTTGGCAGGCCATCGCCTTTTGCATTGATTTCCTGTTCTTTTGGGAACTATTTTTGCAGTGATGATTAGTCCAGGAAACCAGGGGAGTGCAGCACTATGATATGTTGGCAATGTAATCTACATGATACTCTCCTTTTCACATGCAATCAATTAGAGTTTAGATCACTATCACTTGGAGATAATGATTAACTTTGGGCCCGTGGCAGATTGTAAAATTAATTGGGAAAGGGCCGAAGCTCCCCGGGTATGAAAATAATGTTTTCCCTCAGTCTTTATTAGGTTAATTCTTTCGAATAGCTAGAAGGGTGTATCAAATATTTAGGGATTAAGATAAATACAAGTGCTTCCCCCTGTGGCTCAGTGAATTTATTGTGTTAGCTGCTGTGCCATACCCAACAGGAAGATCCTAGGTTCAGTTACTGGTGCATCTTCTCTTCTTAGGCAGTCCCTCGGAATGAGTTCTCAGGCGGCTGATGAGTCCAATGCGGGACCTACAGTCTCTGTCACAGGTGGGGCAGATGGTGGTTGAAGGGGCGGGTGGGTGGGGTGCTTGGGTTGACGTGCGCTCCTTGCGCTGCCTGCGCTTGGCTTCCGTTTGCTCCCAGCGAAGAGACTCGATGTGTTCGGCGCCTTCCCGGATGCTTCTCCTCCACTTTGTGCGGTCTTGGGCCAGGGTTTCCCAGGTGTCAGTGGGGATGTTGCACTTTTTCAAGGAGGCTTTGAGAGTGTCCTTGAAGCGTTTCCTCTGCCCACCTGGGGCTCTCTTGCCGTGTCGTTGCTCCGAGTAGAGCACTTGTTTTGGGAGTCTCGTATCGGGCATGCGGACGATGTGACCTGTCCATCGGAGCTGATCGAGTGTGGTCAAAGCTTCGATGCTGGGGATGTTGGCCTGCGCGAGAACACTGACATTGGTGCGCCTATCCTGCCAATGGATTTGCAGGATTTTGCGGAGGCAACGTTGGTGGTACCTCTCCAGTGGTACCTCACTGGTGCATGCTGAGTTAGTAGATCTCAGCCAGCGCCAGTGGTAGAGGCATCGCAATTGTCCTCAGTACCCTTTCAATACAGAGGGGATACCACTCCTGATTGCTATCCAGTGACCCTTACTATAAATGAGTATGTGTGGATCATCTACAATTAAGCAGCTTACCAGCACTCACCTCACATGGACAATGGCCACTTGGGCGAGGTGCTAGAAGGCTGTGAGCGTCTATGGCATTCCTACTCCAGCAACACCATCAGGGAAGGGAGTTGGAGAAGAAAATAATGGCAGAGAAAACAGATAGCTAGAAATATTAGACAGCTAATTATGTTGGTTATTTCCAGAGACTTGAGCACACAATCAAGGCTGACACTCCCAGTGCAGTACTGAGGGAGTGCTGCACTGTCAGAAATGCTGTCTTTTGGATGAGATGCTAAACCAAGGCCCCGGCAGATGCAAAAGATCCCATGGCATTATTCGAAGGAGAACAGGGGGGTTCTCGTCAGTGTCCTGGCCAATATTTATTCCTCAACCAACATCACTAAAAAGAGATTGGTCTAGAAATTTGTTTAGGCCAGTTTTTGGGCCCAAATGGGCGCTGGGAATGATCCCTGCAGCCGAAGGTGGAATCCTGAGGATCACCGGAAATTATTCTTTGTGCCTCATCTAAATAATCACGGTGATCTGCCAGCACCTGTCGCACCTCCCCCGCCAACTCGCCCGACTAGCGAAGCGGATTTCGTGCCGCCTACCTTGTATGTTGTTCACTGAAATTGGACCTTGTTGCATCCGATTTACAGGCGCAACAAGATCCAATTTCTACCCCATTATCTGGTGTTTTGTCATTGCTGTTTGTGGGACTTTGCTGTGTGAAAATTGGCTCCATAACAACAGTGCTTACACTTCAAAAGTACTTCACTGGCTGCGAAGTTCTTTGAGACATTCTGTGGTCCTGAGAGGTGCTACATAAATGCAAGCCCTTTCGTTCTATTAATCTTAATTCTTGGGTGTGAAAATATATATATTCCAGCTCAGACTGCCCACTCATTTCACTGTTGGCTAGAGTTAAGATTGTAAAATGATTAATGTTCCCTAAACGTCATTAATGTTTATGATTCACTTTAATACAATAACCTTGGTCAAAAATCCTGAAGGAGTGACATGTATAACAATAGGATTAGTGATGCTTCAATGAGAAAGAGATGATGGCAGTCTGCCAAGGTCTAACAGAGGGACTACACCAGACTGGCCACTGTGCCAATGGTGCCTGCTATTTCTGAGTCTTAATCAGCAGTTTCTTTGATCTTGCGCAACCCTCAAAGCTTTACAGTAAAATTAGGCTTTCAGTCATACATAAGGAATGACCTAATTGGCTATTTCAGACATGTGCTTCTGAGACATTATCATTACCGACAGATGCTCCTACTTCTAGAAGCAATTGAAAGACCTGAAGTAATTTTTTTTTGAACAGGTATATGTAAATTTTCTGAGGGGTTCCCCCGATCCTCTGCTGTAACTTTGGCGGAATATCAGCGGAACTCCCAGGGAAACGTCAGAAATAGCTACAAAATAAATGTCCGTTTACACTGTGTCACTGGGGGTTCTACCGACCGTCTGCCATAGTTGTGGAAGGAGATCAGGAGAACCCTGCAAAAATTCTTCCCCCATATTTTCTAACTACCAGAGTCACAGAAATAAGATTTTGTAGGCATGTTGGATTTATTCTATAAACATATAGCAGAAAAGAACAGAAAAAGAATGCCCTGTTCTTCGAAGGCCTATATTCAAAGTTCTTCTTCAGGTAGTTTTGTTGAAGACTAAGGACATTAATCAGCGTTTGGTCCTGCTGTCAACTGACAGCTCATTCTCAGTTCAACTGTGGCAATCACAAGAATACCAGAAGTATCGAGGTGCAATATACATTTCAAAACCAAATTATTTTCTTAAAATGAGATACCAGCTGAAAGCATGGCAGATTCTGACTAAATTGGTAGTGTATGAAACACAAAATCTTGGAGAGGCTCTTGCTGTCAAAAATTGATTTAAATTGTGGGGCTTTGCATCAATGTGATCGGCCCATGTAAGAGAGGGGGCAGAGGTTTGAATAGGACACCACCAATTATCTGGGTGTCTCAGAAACAACACGCCTCTGTGAGAGATCATTCGAAAAATCAAATATATACATCACAGACTGGCGTTAGGGAAGGAGACTCACAGCAGATTGAAGTGTATTAAAAAAAATGAATAGATTGAAATACATTTGATTTTCAGTGTGTTCATTAATCGGGCATTTCCTGTCAGCTATTTTTGAAGGTGGCTTAGTCAAACTTGGTTTGACATCCCTGATGTAGATTAAACAATGAGTGTGCATGTTTCAGCATATTTTCTGATTGATTAGCCATAATTTGCAAAATAATGCGATTATTCATCGGGGGATTCAATATATGCCCACATTCATCGGGGGATTCAATTCAATTCAATTCAAATGCTTTATTGGCATGAAAGTTTACAGGGAACCATGTTGCCAAAGCTTACATAACAAAAAGTACAGGTTTCCAACATTCTGTAGGTGTCAAACGTTTTTGACCCTCATTGGGTACAGACAGTATTAATTTAAACAGTCGTTGACCCTCGTTGGGTGCATTCAGTATTAATTTAAAACAGTCGTTGGGTACATTCGGTATTGATTTAAACATTTTTAGCGTATATATGCTATGGGTGTGCTCGTTAGTCACTCAATGTTCCTCAGGTTGTGACATGTTGTTACATATTGGGCACCAAGATATGGTCTGTCTCCCTCTCCCAGGACTATTCTTAATTTTGACAGGTCATCCAATTCTTTGAAATCTGGGGTTGTAAGGCTGAGCTTGTCAAAATATATGTTTCTTGTCTCGTTGAATTTTTCGCATTTTAGGAGGAAGTGCACCTCTGTCTCAACCTCGCCGGCCAGACAGTGATCACATAATCTATTTTCTTTAGGTTGCCAGGATTTCTTGTATCTTCCTTTTTCAATTGCCAGTTGGTGGTCGCTTAGTCTGTATCTGGTGAGGGTCTGTCTCTGTTTTGTGTCTCTGATGGTCGAGAGATAGCCTGCCAGTTTATATTCTCTTTTTAGGGCCCGGTAGCATTCTAATCTGCTTTGGCTTTTGGTTATTGTGTTCCAATGTTCCAGGTAGGTTTCTTTGCATTGTTTAATGATTTGGTTCACTCGGATTGGTGTTTGGGGAGCAGTGTTGGTCTGGGACTGGTCAGGGTCCGGCTGGGTAGGAGAACATAGTTTCAGTAACAACTGACTCAGGGGACTCGTTTCTGGGTTCAGCTCTTGGGTCTGGAGGGCTTTAAAATGAAGGGTGTCTGGGGAACTAGATTTGAGGTGATTTAGAAAGTTTAGTGCTCGTTTTTGGATGTTTATTATCAGTGAGTATCTGCCTAGTTCGGCTCTACATGCATTTGTTGGTGTTTTCCTTTGGGTGCGAAGAATGCTTCGGCAAAATTCTGCATGTAGCGCTTCTATTGTGTGTTTTTCCTATTTAGTGTAGCTATGGTGATTGAGTGGGCCCCATACTTCACTACCATACAGCGCAATGGGCAGGATTATACTATCAAATATTTTAAGCCAGATTTTGATTGGAATTTGGATGTTGTAGAATTTTCTTTTTATTGCATATAGGGCTCTTCGGGCTTTTTCTTTTAGTGCATTCACTGCTATGTTGAAGCTCCCTGATGCTGTAATGGTTAGACCAAGGTAAGTGTAGCTCATAGTGTGTCCTATGATGGTATCACTGAGAGTAAACTGGTATTTGTTTTCCTGACATCTGGGCCTTTTTTGAAAAATCATGATGTTGGTTTTCTTTAGATTTACTGTCAGGGCCCAATTTTGGCAGTATTTGTCGAGTAGGTCTAAATGTTGCTGTAATCCCTGTTCTGTGGGAGACAGCAGAACCAGGTCGTCCGCATAGAACAGGGATTTCACTTCCCCATCTAGGAGAAAGAGACTCGGTGACTCGCTTTGCTCCAGCTTGTCTGCTAACTCATTTATGTATATGTTGAACAGGGTCGGACTCAAGTTGCAACCCTGCCGGACGCTTCTTCTCTGGGTGAAGAAACCGGTGCGTTTGTCTCCAATTTTGACACCGCATTTATTTTTCAGATACATCGATTTAATAAGGTCATAGACTTTGCCCCCTATTCCACACTGAAGAAGTTTGTAATAGAGCCCTTCGTGCCAAATAGAGTCAAAGGCTTTCTTGAAGTCAATGAAACAAGGGAATATTTTCCCATTTTTTGTTTGGTGTATATGTTTTCCAATGAGAGTGTGAAGGGTATAGATATGGTCGGTGGTGCGGTGTTTTGGAAGAAAGCCTATTTGATTTTTTCTAAGGATATTATGTTTATTAAGAAAATCCAGTAATCTGCTATTTAGAATACTGCAGAATAACTTCCCTAGACAACTGTTGACACAGATGCCACGGTAGTTGTTTGGGTCTGATTTGTTTCCACTTTTATATATGGGAGAGATGAGTCCTTGGCACCAGATATCTGGAAAACAGCCCGAACGTAATATGATGTTGAATAACTTGAGTACCGCACCCTGCATCTCCATAGTGCTGAACTTGAGCATTTCATTTTTGATGTTGTCTGGACCACAGGCTTTCTTTAGGTGGAGAGATTTTGTTTTTGTGGCCAGTTCTTTCCAAGTGATTGGGGAGTCCAGAGGGTTTTGGTTGTCTTTAATTGTTACTTCTAATGTGTGGAGTTTTTCTGTGACATGATGTTGACTTGAGTTTGATTCGTTTACTGGGATGTCTTTGTAGAGGTTTTCAAAATGTGTTCTCCAGATGTCACCATCTTGGATTGGTAATGCTTGTAATTGAGTTGTACTCAGGTTATTCCACATATCCCAGAATTGATTTTGATCAATGGAGTTTTCAATTTCTTCAAGTCTTTTGTGGGTATAGTTTTGTGTTTTGTTCCTAATGGTGTGTTTATATCTTTTGAGGGTCTCATTGTATCTAATACGCAGGTCTGGGTTGTTTGGTTGGCGATGCTTTTGGTTTGATATTTTTCTCAGGTCTTTTCTGGCATTTTTGCATTCGTGATCAAACCATTTCTCATTTTTTTGTCTTTTGTAACGTTTCCTCTGCTGTTTCACAAGGTCGGCTTTTACAGCTGCCTCATGGAAGATCCTATTTATATCGTCTATGGCCATGTTTACACCATCTCTGGTGATCTCATATAGATTTTCTTTAAATTTTGATATTTTACTTGTGAGATCAGGTGAATTTAGTGCTGTGATGAATTTATCTCCACTGTCTGGGGCCCATCTGTATGTCTGGTTTCGTTTATGAAGCTTACTGGGTTCCTTTTTTGTGTCTGTAGTTTGGGCAGAAAGTTTAAGGTACACATTTATTTGGTTATGGTCTGAGAGGGGGGATTGTTGCCTGACAGTGAATGCGTTGATATCGCAGGGGTCCATGTCAGTGATTGTATAATCCACCACACTAGACCCAAGAGTTGAGGAATAGGTGAGTCTCCCTAAGGAGTCCCCTCTGAACCTACTGTTAACTATGTACAGGCCTAAGGCTCGGCAGAGTTGCACTACCTCCCTGCCGCTTTTATTTATTTCACAGTCAAGGTTGTTCCGATTTGTGATGGCTGGTGTGACATATAAAGGGGTCTGGCCAAACACATGGTTGTTGCCCTGTGGGTCTATGAAGTCAGGTTCACATCCGATCCTTGCGTTTAGGTCCCCACATAGTAGCACCTTTCCTTGGGCCTGGAAATGGCTGATTTCCATGTGGAGAGTTTCAAATAACTCCTCTTCAAAATATGGCGATTCTATTGGGGGTATGCAGATCGCACATAAGTAGACATCTTTTTTTGCTATTCCTATGTTTTTATCTAATTTTAGCCATACATGTGATTTCCCCTGTTTTACCGGTGAGATGTGTTTGTCCAGTTCTCCTTTATACCACACCAAGATTCCCCCGGAGGTTCTGCCCTTGCGTACCTTAGTGTTCTTTACTGAGGGCACAATGATTTCATGGTACATTGGAGGACAGTGGGTGGGCACGTCCTTTTGACACCATGTTTCTGTTAACACAATTATATCAATGTCTTTTATAGATTTTAGGAATTCAGGGTCTGTACTCTTCAGCCCAAAAGTTGAGGAGCGGAGACCCTGGATATTCCAGCAGCTTATGTGGAAAGAACGCATCTATATAGTTAAAAAAAAACAGAGCAAAATGGACCTATTTTGTGGGACGGGTGTGAAAACATTAGTTTCTATAGATGTACAATGCTAAATGACGATTTAGTATAGATTCCATATGGCATGCACATACTGCTACTTAATAATAGTAATAAAATAACAATAATAATAATTTAGTACATTCTTATCCTGTTTTCCATTAGGGTGCTTATCATCGTCATGATCCTTCCCAGTTCTTGGTTTACAGTCGTCTGTGGTCTAAAGGGGGGTCTGGGGTCAGGTACAATAGCACGGTTCTGTTGCTGGTTTTGTATAGGGGGGTAGGGGACAGTGTTGGTCCTGTTTGGGTTAGGGCTCCCATTGGCAGAGGGGGTGGGAGGGGTGCGTCCTTTGGCAGTGTTTATGAGGTTTTTTGCGAAGATCCACATCCGCTGTTTGAGTAGATGTAATCCGTCATAGAGGTCCCGTGTGTTGATATTTGGGTGGTGGGCCAGGTAGACGTTGGGGAGGTCAGCACATCTTCTGTCGATCTCCCTGTTGGTGTTGTGGATTACATGGGCTAGGGTGTCCTTTCTGGGCAGTAGAGTGGAGATCACAATCCGCGCATCGGGGAATTCCTTGCTGGCCTTCTCCGCCATCCTGCTCACTGCTCTAGCAGTGTCTTCCTGTAGGGTGTGCAGGCCGTTTGTGCTTGTGTGGATCACAAGCCATTTCGGGCTTCCAAGGGTTTCTTTGTTCAGGATCTTCATTGCCTGGCCTGTGGTGCTGCACCGTTTTTTCAGGGCTTGATGACCTGGGAACATCCTCTGGGGGTCCAAAAACTTCCCGTTGGAGTCGGTCAGCAGGACCGCCTGAGGGGCTGGCTTTTCAGACTGGGTAGCAGTAGTCTGGGCAGGACTCAACTGAGGGCTGGTTGTTGACTGAGTTGCTGGGGTAGGCTGTGTGGCAGGAGGGGGGTTTGGGGCCTGCAGTGTGTTCCTGTTCTGGTCGCAAGGCAAAGAGGGTGTGGTCTCCTCGTGTGGGGGGACATCCAACGGGTTCTGTGTCCCTGTTTGTGTTGTTTTTGTGTCAGCAGGTTGTTGGAGCTTAAGGGGTTTGTGTTGCCTGCTGAGTTCATTTTTCTGCCTTTCTACAGCCTCCCTCATTTTGTTTAGCTGAGTACGGAGTTCTTTGATCTCATCTTTTTGCCCCTCCACGATCTCTCTCAACTCGTGGATGGTGGACTCGTTTTCCGTTTTCAGCTGTTTGAGCTCCTCCTTCAGTTTCTTGGCCTGTGTTTCCCTGTATTCGTTGAAATCGAGTTCTAGCCTGGACAGACTCTCCTTCAGCAGTTGGTTTGTTCTGAGAGGTGTGGGAGGGGTAGAGATGGCCAGGGGGGTGTGTGTCTCTGCTGGACTCTCTTCTTCTTCGTCTGCTTGGCTCTCTTCATCCTCTGTTGGGCTCTCATCTGCCTCATTTCCATTCGTCCTCTTTGCGCCTGCCTTAGCTTTCAACTGGGGGAATTCCTTTTGAAAGGAGTCCAAATTATCTACATTCCCCTGTATCATGATCTTTCCTTTGTTATAGTAGCTTATAGTTAGTAGGGGGTCATCTTTATCTAGATTTCTATCTTTACATATTTTCAGTCTGCCTCCCTTGCCAATACCTTCACTGAAGACGTGTGCGTAATTTTTGCATAAAGTATCCTTCCATGAGGGAACGGATTGAGTGTAGAATATGAGGTTGTTCTTCTTCCTAGTCTCTTTCTGTTTGACATAGTCAACGTAGAGGATCTCTGGGTTATCTTGTAGTGTTTTTTCCTTGTGTTTATCCTTTGCCCTTTCACTTTTGCAATGCTCAGGATATGTCACTTCCCTGCTCTGTGTCATTGCAGTCGTTTGTTTTTTTTTCGTAGCTAGATAACTTTTTTTTTGTCGTGTTCCACCTTATCCCACTTTTAGGTCCAAAAATTGAAAGTTTTTCAGGGGTTCATCTTAGATATAGCTGGTTTCTCTCGTCCTGCGGCCTGTTTCTCTCTCCAGGTCCCGCGGTCTCCGGGCTCTGTCTCTGGGCCTCACTCTCGGGGTTTTCTCGCTCTTTGGGCCTCGCTCTCTCCCGGTTTTCCCCCGAGTTTCTGTTTCTGTGTCTCTCTCTCTTTCTGTATCTGTGTCTCTGCCTTGCTCTCTCTCTCTCTCTCTCTCTCTCTCACTGTCCTGGTTCGGGCCGCTCCTCCCGGTCTGGGTCTGGGGGCCGCTGTTTCCCGGTGTCTCCGGGCTGCTCCCCCTCTCCGACCCCGCGGTCTCTGGGCCTCGGTTCTCGGGTTCACCCTCCCCAGGCCTCGTACTCACTGTCCTGCTTCGGGCCGCTCCTCCCGGTTTGGGTCTGGGGGCCGCTGTTTCCCGGTGTCTCCGGGCTGCTCCCCCTCTCCGACCCCGCGGTCTCTGGGCCTCGGTTCTCGGGTTCACCCTCCCCAGGCCTCGTGCTCAATGTCCTGGCTCGGGCCGCTCCTCCCGGTCTGGGTCTGGGGGCTGCTGTTTCCCGGTGTCTCCGGGCTGCTCCCCCTCTCCGACCCCGCGGTCTCTGGGCCTCGGTTCTCGGGTTCACCCTCCCCAGGCCTCGTGCTCAATGTCCTGGCTCGGGCCGCTCCTCCCGGTCTGGGTCTGGGGGCCGCTGTTTCCCGGTGTCTCCGGGCTGCTCCCCCTCTCCGACCCCGCGGTCTCTGGGCCTCGGTTCTCGGGTTCACCCTCCCCAGGCCTCGTACTCACTGTCCTGGTTCGGGCCGCTCCTCCCGGTCTGGGTCTGGGAGCCGCTGTTTCCCGGTGTCTCCGGGCTGCTCCCCCTCTCCGACCCCGCGGTCTCTGGGCCTCGGTCTCAACCCGGCTCCTCGGGCCTTTCCCGGACTTCAGGCTCCGTGCTGCGGCTGCTGCTCGGGCTCTGCTTTGGTGCCTCGCTATTCCGGTTTTTCCCCGGGTTTATTTTACTCTATCTCGCTGTCTTTTCTTTTTTTCCTTTTTTTTTTCTTTTTTTCCGAGTTTTTTTTTCTCTTTGGCGCTCTCTTTGGCGGTCTTTTTCTTAGGTGCTTTGGTACTTAAACTAAACTAAACTTAAACTTAAACTAAACTAAACTAAACTGAGCTAACTTTGACTAAAGTTAAATTTAACTTTTAGAACTTAAATGACAAAAAACCCTAAAAAATTCAGCAGCCCATCTTCAGCGTGTCTGCTCTCTCCAGGCCCCTCCCTCCCACACACACACACAAATATTTATTTATACTTTTGGTGATTTTTTGTGCTTGACTGTGTTGTCAAATGCCACTGAGAAGGAGCATAGGGACATAGGAACAGGAGTAGGTTTTTCATCCCTCGAGTCGTTTCATTCAATCAGCTGATCTGAACCTCAACTCCAATTATTCACCTTGGTTCCATATCCCATGACCCACTAACAAAAATCTAACAATCTCGCAGACTTGAAAATTTCAATTGTCCCAGCATCCAGAGCCGAGCGAGATTTCCAGATTTCCACTACCCTTTGTGTGAAAAAGTGCTTCCTGATTTCACTCCTGAATGGCCTGGCTCTAATTTTAAGACAATGCCCCTTTGTTCTGTATTCCCCCATCAGAGGAAATAGTTTCTCTGCATCTACCCTATTGAATCTCTATATTATTTTATACACCTCAATTGGATCACCCCTCATCTGCTAAACCCAAGGTAATATAAGCCACAATTATGTAACCTGCCCTCATAATTCAACCCTTTAAGCCTCGGTAATATACTGGTGAATCAGCGCTGTACCACCTCCAAAGCCAATATATCCTCCCTGAGGTGCGGTGCCCAAAACTGAATGCAGTACTCCAGATGGGGTCTCATCAAAGCTCTATACAATTGATGCATAGCTTCTTCCCCTTTGTATTACAGCCGCCTTGAGATAAAAGCCAACATTCTGTTCGTCCTTTTGATTGCTTTTTGTACCTGTGCATTAACTTTTAATGGTTTGTGTACCTGTACAATCCAAATGCCCTCACAGTTCCTAATCTCTTGCCATTAAGAAAATATTCCGATTTGTCCTTCTTGGATCCAAAGAGGATGACCTTACACTTTCGCACATTGAACTTCATCTGCCACCGTTTTACCCACTCATTTAGTTTGTCAATGTCCCTCTGTAACTTCCTCCTCTCCTCTACACAACTTACTGTGCCATCTAACTCAGGATCATCTGCAAACCTGGATATATAGCTCTGCATTCCTTCATCCAAGTCATTGATATGGTGAAAAGCTGAGACCCCAGTACAGATCCCTAGGGAACAACACTTCCAACATCCAACCACTCAGAGTATATTGGCCCGTAATTTGCAGTCAGCGGTGAAGCAAAGGCGTTCGCCGTTGGCCTCGAAGTAAGCTTCGCACAAAGGTCTCGCGAACTCTGTGTCGAGAAGTTCGGGTTTTCCGACGCATAATTCAAATCAACGTAGTTTAGTGGGAATCCCATAGTGCGAGCTGCTGTGATGTCAACAAGCTGTCTGAGCAGCCAATCAAAAGCAGAATTCTCACAGACAGTGATCCAGGAAGTGGGGCAACTCTTAAAATTCTTAATCTACAAAATGTTATAGAGAACAAAGCAAAGATTGAGGCTCTCATATGAGGAAAAGTTAAGCCTGAAATAAAGATGAACAAACTTTTTAAAAAATTAAAGTTTTTTAAAAAATTTCTTATAATTTTAATTTTTATTACAATGGATAAGTTTGACATTGCACAAAATTAAAATTAGTTTTTCAGGGCCATAACATTTGTTCAGCAGTCAATACGCTGTTAAAACCCCAATTACACCTATTCCCTCTAGGTCTAAGTTTTAATGGGGTATTAACAGCGTAATTATGGCGGAAGTGCCAACATTTTCATCAGTTTCCACAATTTGAGAGTTTTCACTGATTGCTGGCTCTGTGGATGGGGCGGGGGAGGGGGAGGCACAGTGGAGGAGCAGTGAATGACAGACTGCAACTTAAGGATTTCCGTATTAGGCTGCGCATGCACGAAATTCTGGAGTTGCGGTCAGTTTCAAAAGCAAATTGACGGCAAATGCTGCCATTTCGCCGTCATCAGGACTGTAAATTCCGGGCCACTATCTTTGTCCATACTTTCTGTCTCCTACTTTCCAACCTATTACCAACCCATACCACAAGGTTACCTCAAATCATCTGTATTTACCTTTAGAAAAATAGAATCTCTGGGGGCGAAATTCATTATAAGAACATAAGAACATAAGAACATAAGAAGTAGGAGCAGGAGTAGGCCATACGGCCCCTCGGGCCTGCTCCGCCATTCAATAGGATCATGGCTGATCCGAATCTAGACTCACATCCACTTCCCTGCCCTCTCCCCGTAACCCCTAATTCCCTTATCTGCTAGGAAACTGTCTATCTCCATTTTAAATTTATTTAATGTTGCAGCTTCCGCAGCTCTCTGGGGTAGCAAATTCCTACCCTCTGAGTGAAGAAGTTTCTCCTCATCTCAGTTTTGAAAGGGCAGCCCCTTATTCTTAGATTATGCCCCCTAGTTCTAGTCTCACCCATCAGTGGAAACATCCTCACCGCATCCACCCGATCAAGCCCCCTCACAATCTTATATGTTTCGATAAGATCGCCTCTCATTCTTCTGAACTCCAATGAGTAGAGTCCCAACCTACTCAACCTTTCCTCATACGTCAACCCCCTCATCTCCAGAATGGGTGCTAACTTCTGAAAAGTTTGAGATTTAGTGCCAGGCACTAATGAATCTCGCTGCATGCAAAATTCAGTGTCATCGCTCAAAGAAAGGATGGGAGCGCTAAATCAAACGCTAATGACCCAGCTCAGTGGCGTTAGACTCAAAGCGCTTACCAATATCAGGTGCAGTCTAATCGCTAGTCATCATTGCCACAGGCTCTTTCCCGTTCTTAAAGGGGAGGTTCAATCATTCTCAGCATTGCTGGTTCTGCAGCTGTCTCAGCAAGCAGCAGAAGGCCAAGGAGAAGGAACCGGACCACTGAAGGAGGTTTCATTATGGCAGATCAACAGCCCAGGGAGAGAGCTCACAGATTCTGCGACCAGACATTGGAGGCGTTGGTCTTCGCTGTGGGGAGATGAAGGGTGGTGCTGTACCCGGCAAGTGGCAGGAGGCCCTCGCCGCAAGTCTTCCGTGCCACATGGTTGAGTTGCCCAGCAGGTCTCAGGCAGCACTGTGGTCCCCAGGGCACCCACACAGTGCAGGAAGAAATTTAACAACCTCACTCGGGTTGTCAGGGTGAGTCAATGCTTTAACAAATGCTACATACCACCATCTGAACCGCAGTCTGTACACACTGCCCAAAGCACCACACCCTCAGCACTCACCCACCAACAACCTCCACCTACCAACACTCACACTTACATCTCACACCTTGCATACAATGACAGCTATTCAACTATGGCAGGCAGGTCTCCCAAACACATTGCTCCACACTCACTCACACACTTTCCTTTCTCTTGCAGGCCAAGGTCGCTCACAACAGCAGGGAGCAGGAGCTCACAGGCGGGGACATCCTGACACCCAACCACTTTCTGAGCTGGAGGAAAGAGTGCTGCAAATCATTGGGTATCAGGTGGTGGGTGTCGTGGCCACTGGCGACCTTGACCCCTTTGGGGACAACAACGGTATGTTCACCCCTACTCCTTCTCACATCCCACTTCCCCCTCACCCCACGAGCCTTTCCCACTTTCCAGCTATTCATGCTGTATGCATGCCTTTCTCCCTTCCTGCCCCCCTCCCCTCACCTTAACCCGACTCTTGTGCCTTTATGCTTTCAGTTAATGAGCAAGCCCCTGAGCAGCCTGTCCCTGATGGTGTCATAGAGAGTGAGGCGGAAGAAGAGGACGAAGAACACACCCCATCACTGCATGTCTCACCCACAGGCAGCAGCTGAGATACTGGCACTACTCATTTTTTAGAGGCTAGTATCGTAGTGGGATCTGCACTGGGTGAGGCACTGGCGACGAGTGGGTGGCAGCAAGGCCAGGGGGAAAGGGTAGCTCAGGAGTCAGCTCCTCGGAGGGCGAATTTGTGCAGATATTCTGCTGCACAGGACTCAGATGAGGACCTCGATGGGGAGGCCCTTAGAAGAAAGGTGATAGGCATGCACACAGAGATGATAGATGCAACGGCAAGGGTGCCTGCGAGCCTCTCGGCAATGGTAAGGAGCATGGAGGAGTCTGCCTCCAACATTGCACAGAGCTCTGTGCACACCATGGAGCCCATCATTTGCAGTCTGCAAAGGATGGTGGACTCCCAGAGAGACCGTGGTGACCCAGACCTGATGCCGCGTGTGATGGGCAATGTCGCAGCTTCCATTGCAGCACAGGTGAAAACCACGCAATGTCTTAGTGCTGTAATGCAGTCTATGCTTGGTGCCATCGATTCTCAGACTGCTCTCATGCAGTCTCAGCTTGATGCCACACAAGCTCTGCCATCGTGGCTGGGTCAACCAACGTCCACCGGGGCTTTCACGGTGTCGCAGCAGGCCAGCCATCTGTACTCCAGCCGATTGGTAGTGATGCTGAGGTGCTGCCCCGGGGGAGTGCCAGTGGGTCAGTGGAGCAGGAAACTGCTGTCCTCTCTCAGCATGACAGCATTCCTGCTCCCATGACTGGCACTCCGCCATTGCCCTTGTCACTGCCTGTCTTCCAGCCAGCCCAGAGTGCAGCCGCCCATGCTGAGGTAGTGCAGTCTACAGCCAGGCCTTCCAGGCCCAGAGCTGGTCGAGGGCGTCCTGCAAGGCCATCTGAAGTATCCCGCACCAACACTCAGCAGCCTTCCACCCGCCATGCTGGAGCCACTGGGCCAACACTTCGTAGGAGCACTAGAGTAGGCAAAGGCACTGTAACGAGGGGCACTAACAGATTGCAGAAGGCTGAATAGATAATATTGTTGTTGTAAATATGTGTTCACTGATTATTGATAAATTTATTAATTGGCTTTGGATGATTTTGTGATATCTCTCATTTCAGCTTTGCGCTGTGATATGGCCTGCAACAGGGATGGAATGATGGGGATGTGGTGAGCAACGGGGATCTGGGGTTTAATTTATTGGAACCGCAGTCTGATGAGGCGGTCATGGACTGTCCTTCCAGAATGCCAATTGAGTGGCTGCCTCCTCCCTCGCTCCTGTTCCTCCTCTCCCTCTTCCTCCTCCTGAGGTGGTCCTGCAATCCCTGGTGGCAGGGGCAGGGCTCTCATGATGGCCTAGTTGTGGAATATGCAGCAGACGACGATAAAATGGGACACCTGCTCCGGCGAGTACTGGAGGGCTCCTCCTGAGTAGTCAACGCAGCGGAACCATTGCTTGACCACCCCGATGATCTGCTCAATGATGTTCCTGGTGGTAGCATGGCTCACATTATATGAATGCTGAGCATGTGAAGGAATGAGTCATACCTATTCAGAAAAATACACCATCCTATGAACAGAATTCTGACTTTATTAAAACATGACAAACTGGGTTTAAAAATCTAAAAGCCTCGACACAAAGCTGTAAACAGAATACAGGCTTTTGAGATAAGATAAGTTGTTAAACCAAAGCTGTAAACACCATACAGGCTTTTGAGATAAGAATCAGTTGTTGACACTGAAACAATAGCCCTATTCAAGCAGAGGATTAGAGCTTCCAGAAAGTCTGAGCTTTGGAAAGAACACAATAAGCTATGCCCAGTTAAATTGTTTTAATTGTTTGTACCTACGATGGTATGAGGTGCGAGTTGGGTAGGATTGATTGGGGAATTTCACTCAAAGGGTTGATGGTGGATGGGCAATGGCAAGCATTCAAAGATCACATGGATGAACTACAGAATTTGTTCATCCCAGTTTGGCATAAAAATAAAACATAAAAGGTGACTCAACCGTGGCTAACAAGGGAAATTAGGGATAGCATAAGATCCAAGGAGAGGACACATAAATTGGCCAGAAGAAGCAGTAAACCTGAGGATTGGGAGCAGTTTAGGATCCAACAAAGGAGGACAAAGGGATTAATTAAGAGGGGGAAAATAGAGTATGAGAGTAAGCTTGCAGGGAACATAAAAACTGACTGTAAAAGCTTTTATAGATATGTTAAGAGAAAAAGATTGGTGAAGTCAAGCGTAGGTCCCTTGCAGTCAGAATCAGGGGAATTTATAATGGGGAACAAAGAAATGGCAGACCAATTACATACTTTGGTTCTGTCTTCACAAAGGAGGACACAAATAACCTCCGAAAGATGTCGGGGAACATAGGGTCTAATGAAAGGGAGGAACTGATAGAAATCAGTATTTGTAGGGAAATGGTGTTAGGGAAATTGATGGGATTGAGGGCCGATAAATCCCCAGGGCCTGATAATCTACATCCTAGGGTACTTAAGGAAGTGGCCCTAGAAATAATAGATGCATTGCCGGTCATCTTCCAAAATTCGATAGACTCTGGAATGGTACCCATGGATTGGCGGGTAGCTAATGTTACCACACTGTTCAAAAAGGGTGGTAGAGAGAAAACGGGGAATTACAGACCGGTAAGCCTGACATCAGTAGTGGGGGAAATGCTAGAGTCCATTATAAAGGATGTAATAGCAGAGCACTTGGAAAAAAGTGACCAGATCGGACAAAGTCAACATGGCTTTACAAAAGGTAAATTATGCTTGACTAATCTACTGGAATTTTTTGAGGGTGTAACTGGTAAAATAGATAAGGGAGAACCAGTGGATGTGGTGTATTTGGATTTTCAAAAGGCTTTCGATAAGGTCCCGCATAAGAGATTAGCATGTAAAATTAAGGCACATGGGATTGGGGGCAAGGTATTGACTTGGATAGAGAACTGGTTGGCAGACAGAAAGCAAAGAGTTGGAATAAATGGCTATTTTTCTGAATGGCAGGCAGTGAATAGTGGTGTACTGCAGGGATCGGTCCTTGGACCCCAGCTATTCACAATATATATTAATGATCTGGACGAGGGAACTAGATGTAATATCTCCAAGTTTGCAGACGACACAAAGCTGGGCGGGCGTGTGTGCTGTGAGGAGGATGCCGAGAAACTCCAGTATGATTTGGACAGTTTGGGTGATTGGGCAGAAGCATGGCAGATGCAATATAACATGGATAAATGCGAGGTTATCCACTTTGGTGTCAAAAACAGGAAGGCAGATTATTATCTAAATGGCAATAGATTGGGAGAAGGGGAAGTGCAACGAGACCTGGGCATCTTTGTGCACCAGTCGCTGAAAGTAAGCATGCAGGTGCAGCAGGCGGTTAAGAAGGCAAATGGTATGTTGGCCTTCGTAGCGAGAGGGTTTGAGTACAGGAACAAGGATGTCTTGCTGCAGTTGTACAGGGCCTTGGTGAGGCCACATCTTGAGTATTGTGTGCAGTTTTGGTCGCCTTATCTGAGGAAGGATGTTCTTGCCATGGAAGGAGTGCAGCGATTCACCAGACTGATGGCAGGAATGACGTATGAGGAGAGATTGGGTCGATTGGGCTTGTACTCGCTGGAGTTTAGAAGAATGAGAGGGGATCTCATCGAAACTTATAAAATTCTAACAGGACTAGACAGACTAGATGCTGGAAGGATGTTCCCGATGGTCGGGGAGTCCAGAACCAGGGGTCACAGTCTAAGGATAAGGGGTAAGCCATTTAGGACAGAGATGAGGAGGAATTTCTTCACCCAGAGAGTGGTGAACCTGTGGAATTCTCTGCCAAAGAAGGCAGTAGAGGCCAATTCATTAAATATATTCAAGAAGGAGTTGGATATATTTCTTAAGGCTAAAGGGATCAAGAGATATGGAGAGAAGGCAGGAACAGGGTACTGAATTTGGATGATCAGCCATGATCTCATTGAATGGCGGAGCAGGCTCGAGGGGCCGAATGGCCTACTCCTGCTCCTATCTTCTATGTTTCTATGTTTCTATGTTTTAAACCAACACTTTGTAAACAGGCACATGAAAGAGCACAATGGTATAATGTTAAGGTGTCATAAACCAACACTTTGAGAAACAGAAACACAGAACATTAAAGAACCATGGCCTAGAAATTCATTTGGGCGCGCCAGCCGTTAGCGCCTTAGGAGGAGTAGATCTCGAGCGCTAGGCACTTAGTGCCCGGGCGCAGCGCGATCTGCGCCTCGCCCCAACTTCAGTACACATTTAGCGCCGGCGCAAAGTCTTAGCGCGCGCCCTGCTGCGCGCGCAGATCATGACATCATTTACTAGTGCAACGCCCTTTGTGCGCCCCGAACCAGAACTTCACTCGCGCCAGCCCATTGTGCGCCGGGCGGCCCTAACGACTGTGAAGTGGAACGGTACACAGCCGAGGTGGGCCGCGGGGAGCGCTAATTAAAGGGCACTTACCCTGCAATATAAAGGCCAGCCATTTTGCAGCATTCACTCTTGTGCAACGGTTTTTTGGAGAGAGACCAAGGAGGAGAGCTTACTGGTTTGGACCAACACTAGGACAGGTATTTTTGGCTCAGGCCAGAGCTTAGCAAGTATCTTTGCCTTCATTGAGAGCTCAGTGTTTGCCAGCATATAATGGGGGCTGCATTGGGTGCCAACGCTGACTTTCAGCCTTATGCCAGAAGGGCTTACAGACGCCGTGAGAGAGTGGCAGCCCTGGCTAGATGCAGAGGGGGCAACAGGCGTCGCCAACTGAGGCCTTACCCACCCAGGGTATACCGCCAGCAGTCCTCCTATCTGACCATGTCTGCCGCGATGTGTGTTAGGAGGCTGCGATTCAGAAGGGAGGTGGTTGCAGACATCTGCCAGCTGCTTCACAGAGATCTGCAGCCACAGCTGATGCGCAGGGCGTCTCTGTCGGTGGCAGTGAAGGTGACGGTGGCGCTCAACTTCCAACCCACCGGCTCCTTCCAATCCGCTGCTGGGGACATCGCTAACATCTCCCAGTTCGCCGTGCATTGCTGCATCCGCCAGGTGACCGAAGCCCTTTTCAGAAGGAGACATCAATTCATCTCCTTCCCCATGACCCTGGACAAGCAGCAGCAGCGTGCAGTGGGATTTGCAAGAATAGCGGGCTTCCCCATGGTGCAGGGTGCCATTGACTGCACGCATGTGGCTTTGCGGGCACCTCTGGAGCATGCTGAGGATTACCGCAACCGGAAGGGCTACCATTCCCTCAACGTACAGCTGGTGTGTGACCACAGGCAGCGCATCCTAGCTGTCAATGCCCACTTTCCAGGCAGCAGCCACGATGCCTTTATCCTGCGACAGACAACTGTGGCTGACATGTTCCAGGCACAGCCTCACCCAAGAGGATGGCTTATCGGAGACAAAGGCTATCCTTTGTGTACCTGGCTCATGACCCCGCTCCGCGCGCCCACGACCCCTGCTGAAGAGGCATACAACGAGAGCCATCAAGCGACTAGGAACATCATAGAACAAACAATCGGCGTCCTCAAGCAATGGTTCCGCTGTCTCGATCGCTCCGGGGGAGCCCTCCAGTATTCGCAGGAGCGAGTCTCCCAATTCGTCGTCGTTTGCTGCATGCTGCACAACCTGGCTATCCGCAGGACTCAGGCACTGCCACCTCACGTTGGACCACCACCTCAGGAGGAGGAGCAGGAGGAGCATGAGGAGGAGGAGGACGAGGAGTACCAACCCAGGAGGGAGGCAGAAGGTCCAAGGGCCGCCCGTCGGCGGCTTATTGAACATCACTTCTAGGCCCCCTGTCAGGGAATGGCTTGTGCCAATGAAAGAACATGATTGCAGCCGCTCCGCAAGCCCTCAGCCGGTTAAGGCAACAAACACTTCAAAGATCAAACATGGACAATGTTAATAAATAAAATGCTTTATTGTACAAACTCAGGGCCCTTCCCACATGAAAACCAAAAACAGACGAAACCCCCAAAAAACACTCCAACACATTACTCGCTCCCACAACCTGGAGAGGATTAACAAAACAGTGCAACTAAAATGGCCGTCATCTTCGGCCTTCGTTAAAAACAAACATCACATCCTCGGCCTTCAAAAAACAAACATCCAATTCTCGGCCTCAATAAACAAACATCCAATTCTCGGCCTCAAAAAACAAACATCCAATTCTCGGCCTCAAAAAACAAACACAACTGGCCACACATTCGACTTTTTGGCCCGCTAGGGCGATGCCTTGGCCATCTTTGTGTGGCCCCTGCCCGCCCTGCTGCTCCTCCTCAAAGTAAGGCCATTGGCTGCTGCAAGGCTGGGGGCAGGCTCCAGAGGGGCACACGTCGTGACGGCAGATGCCCTTGGGGGTCGGTCTAGTCGAGGTCTGGCCATCGAGCGGGCGGCTGTTGAATGCTGCAGCTGTGGCTGGCCAGCATCAGTCGCTGCAGCAGCTCCTGGCAGCTCCACTGGGGGAGTGGCAGTGGCGGCTGGAGGAATGGGGGCAAGCTGGCGGATGGCAGGTGCTCGCTGGTCGCCTGAGACACTGGCACTCGCCCGGGGCAGCACTGCAGCATGCGCACCAATCTGCCGAGGGACAGATCGCTGTGCTGCTGCAGCGCGCTGGGTGCCCTGGCGATGCCTGGCTGACACAGCGAGTGTGGCAGCAGTGAGTGCCCGTGTTGACCTGTTCAGTGACCTCATCAGAGCATCCAGTGACTGCACGGCACCACTGATCAGCTGCCCACTCGCTGCCTGAGCTGCCCCGAATGCCGCCCGACTCGCTGCCTGCTCTGCCCCGAATTCCGCCAAACTGATGGCCTGTGAGGCCCCGACGTCGGTCACACTCCGAGAGAGGGACTTGATGGCCTCAGGCAACCGTGCCACTACCCCCATGAGCTCCGTGTGCCGGCGCTCCGAGTCCGCGGACAAGTCCTCGAGGCGTTCCATCTCCTCGGCGAAGACCATCTCCGGACTGGAGGCCGGACTCTCCCTCTGGGGAGAAGGCCGCCGAGCTGGCCGACCCTTCCTGCGTTGCTGGACGCCGCTGGGCCCAGCAATTGGACTCCCCTCCGACCCTTCCCCCCTCTGGGGAGAAGGCCGCTGAGCTTCCACCCCCCTCCCATGTTTCTGCAGGCCGCAGGTCCCATGAGCTCCCCTCCCCTCTGACACTTCCGCCACGCTCCCCTCCAGGGAAGACGTGTCCCCTACATTCGCATGGGTTGCCGCGGATGAGGGTTCCCCTGATGGGCCGCCTTCCTCTTGCTCCTCCTCCTCCTCCTCTTCTGAGGGGCTGCCACTGGCAAGTTCAGGGACCTCCTCCTCACCATCTGAAAGCAGGAAGGCACAAGAGTAGCTTTAGAGTGAGGAGAGGGCGTCAGCGAGGGATGCATGAGTGGTGGCATTCAGCGCATTGGTCGGACAGTGGCAAAGGATGTAGATCTGATGCGCAAGTGGGACGAGAGAGGTCCAAACGTTGATGTCCTTACCATTGGTGCCCAGAACAGGGTCGGCATCTCCACATGCAACGGGGCCAATCACCCGGCCACCCATGATGCGCTCCACGCGATGTTGCAGCTCGGTGAGCGGCTGGATCTGGGGTCGGCCTCCCCCGGTCGCAGTCCGGCTCTTCCTATTATTGGCCAGCTTGGCCTGCAAGAGAAAGGACGGCCTCTAAGTACAGTGTGTAGCCCTGATCTTGTGTGCACTGCCTCCCATGGTGGAATAGCCTGGCCAGTGTGTCGCCCTGATCTTGTGTGCACTGCCTCCCATGGTGGAATAGCCTGGCCAGTGTGTCGCCCTGATCTTGTGTGCACTGCCTCCCATAGAGGGATTGATTTAATCAAATTAAATTTAAAAAAAATTATAATTAATTACATAGAATGGAGCAGATGATGTGTTACTGTTGCGAGATGTGGGAGCCGGTAGACCCCATTGAGGCTAACGGTGATTACATCTGTGACAAGTGCCTGCTGCTACAGGATCTCCAGCTCCGTGTTGATGAGCTGGAGTCTGAGCTTCAGATACTGCGACACATCAGGAAGGGGGAGAAGTACCTGGACTCTGTGTTTCAGGAGGTGGTCACACCTATGAAGTTAATTAATTCAGATGTAGCCCATGGTCAGGGACTGGACGGTGTGACCACGAGTGAGGCAGGTACGGGGATCCAGAAGGTAGTGTTGGAGGAGCCGCAGCCGTTGCTCTTGTCCAACAGGTTCGAGCTTCTTACTCCCTGTGGAGACGGAAGCAGGGGCTGCAGGGAGGATGAGCAACCTGGCCACAGCACCGTGGAGAGGGGGGCCATTCAAGAGGGGGGAGTAAATAGAAATGTTGTAGTGGTAGGGGATAGTATTATTAGGGGGATAGATAGAGTTCTCTGCAGCCAAGAGCGAGAGTCCCGTAGGCTGTGTTGCCTACCCGGTGCCAGGGTTAAGGACATCTCCTCTGGGCTGGACAGAAACTTGGAGTGGGAGGGGGAGGATCCAGTTGTCATGGTCCATGTTGGTACCAACGACATAGATAGGACAAGGAAGGAGGTTCTGCTGAGGGAGTTTGAGCAGCTAGGGGCCAAATTAAAAAGCAGAACCACAAGGGTAATAATCTCTGGATTATTACCTGAGCCACGAGCGAATTTGGCTTGGACAAATAAAATAAGAGAGTTAAATGCGTGGCTCAAAGACTGGTGTGGGAGAAATGGGTTTTGCTTCCTGGGACACTGGCACCAGTACTGGGGCAGGAGGGAGCTGTTCTGTTGGGATGGGCTTCACTTGGCCAGTGCTGGGACTAGAGTCCTGGCGGATCATATAACTAGGGCTGTAGAGAGGGCTTTAAACTAACTAGTGGGGGGGAGGTTCCCAGAGAGCAAATAATACAAATGGCAACAGAGAAGGTCATAGACTTAGGTAGCAGTGGGGAAATTAAAAACCAGAGCGTGTCAGGAAGGGGTAGAAGGTGTGGAGTAAAAGGTAAAGTAATAAAAAGGGCAATAGCAGGAACTAAGTGTCACAAAACATATTTGAAAGTTCTCTATCTGAATGCACGTAGCATTCGTAACAAAATAGACGAGTTAAAGGCACAAATAGCTACATATGGGTATGATCTTGTGGCCATTACAGAAACGTGGCTGCAGGGTGACAATGCCTGGGAATTAAACATACCAGGTTATTTAACAATCAGGAAGGACAGGCAGGAAGGAAGGGGAGGTGGGGTGGCTATGTTAATAAAGGAAGGAATCACTGTAATACAGAGAAATGATATTGGGTCAAAGGATCAGGATAATGAAACAGTTTGGGTGGAGATAAGGAATAATAAGGGGAAAAAAACACTAGTGGGTGTAGTATATAGGCCTCCGAACAGTCGCAACTCGGTTGGACGGAGTATCAATCAGGAAATAGTTGAGGCTTGTAATAAGGGAACATCTATAATTATGGGGGATTTTAACTATCATATAAATTGGACAAATCAAATTGGGCAGGGCTGCCTTGAGGATGAGTTCATTGAGTGTATTAGGGATGGGTTTCTTGAGCAGTATGTAACTGAACCGACCAGGGGGCAAGCAACCTTAGATCTGGTCCTGTGTAACGAGACAGGATTAATTAAAAATGTCCTAGTAAAGGATCCCCTTGGAATGAGTGACCATAACATGGTTGAATTCCATATTCAGTTAGAGGGTGAGGAGGCTGTATCTCAAACAAGCGTGCTAAGCTTGAATAAAGGAGACTATGAAGGTATGAGAGCGGAATTGAGTAAAGTGGATTGGGAAAATAGGTTAAAGGATAAGACGATACATGATCAGTGGTGTACATTTAAGGAGTTATTTTACAAATTCCAAAAAAAGTATATTCCACTGAGAAAAAAAGGGTGTAAAAGAAAAGACAGCCATCCGTGGCTAAGTAAAGAAGTTAAGGATAGTATTCGACTAAAAACAAGGGCATATAAGGTAGCCAAATCTAGTGGGAGGATAGAGGATTGGGAAAACTTTAAAAGACAGCAAAAAATAACAAAATGATTGATTAAGAAAGGGAAGATACATTATGAAAGTAAATTAGCAAAAAATATAAAGACAGATAGTAAGAGTTTTTATAGTTATATAAAAAGAAAAAGGGTGGCTAAAGTAAATGTTGGTCCCTTAGAGGATGAGACCGGGAAATTAATGGTGGGAAATATGGAGATGGCAAAAACACTGAATGAATATTTTACATCAGTCTTTACAGTAGAGGACACCAAGAATATCCCAACACTTGACAAGCAGGGGGCTATAGGGGGGGAGGAGCTAAATACGATTAAAATCACTAAGGAAGTAGTAATTGGTAAAATAATGGGACTCAAGGCGGATAAATCACCTGGACCTGATGGCTTACATCCCAGGGTTTTGAGGGAAGTGGCGGTAGGGATTGTGGATGCATTGGTAATAATCTTCCAAAACTCCCTGGACTCAGCAAAGGTCCCGGCAGACTGGAAAACTGCTAATGTAACACCCTTATTTAAAAAGGGCAGTAGACAGAAGGCTGGAAACTATAGGCCGGTTAGCCTAACATCTGTGGTAGGTAAAATTTTGGAGTCCATTATTAAGGAGACAGTAACAGGACATTTGGATAATCATAATTTAATAAGACAAAGTCAGCATGGTTTTATGAAGGGGAAGTCATGTTTGACAAATTTGCTGGAGTTCTTTGAGGAAGTAACATATAGGGTGGATAAAGGTGAACCAGTGGACGTAGTGTATTTAGACTTCCAAAAGGCATTTGACAAGGTGCCACACAAAAGATTATTGCTTAAGATAAAAAATCACGGGATTGGGGGTAATATTCTGGCATGGATAGAGGATTGGCTATCTAACAGAAGGCAGAGAGTTGGGATAAATGGTTCATATTCAGACTGGCAATCAGTAACCAGTGGTGTTCTGCAGGGGTCAGTGCTGGGTCCCCAACTCTTTACAATCTATATTAACGATTTGGAGGAGGGGACCGAGTGTAACACGTCAAAGTTTGCAGATGATACTAAGATGGGAGGGAAAGTAGTGAGTGAGGAGGACATAAAAAACCTGCAAGGGGACATAGACAGGCTAAGTAAGTGGGCAGAGATTTGGCAGATGGAATACAATACTGGAAAGTGTGAGGTTATGCACTTTGGCAGGAAAAATCGTAGAGCAAGTTATTATCTTAATGGCAAGAAACTTGAGAGTACTGAAGTACAAAGGGATCTGGGGGTCCTGGTGCACGAAACTCAAAAGGTTAGTATGCAGGTGCAGCAAGTGATTAAGAAGGCCAATGGAATGTTGGCTTTCATTGCTAGGGGGATAGAATATAAAAATAGGGAGGTATTGCTTCAGTTGTACAAGGTATTGGTGAGACCGCACCTGGAATACTGCATACAGTTTTGGTGTCCATACTTAAGAAAGGACATACTTGCTCTCGAGTCAGTACAAAGAAGGTTCACTCGATTAATCCCGGGGATGAGGGGATGGACATATGAGGAGAGGTTGAGTAGATTGGGACTCTACTCATTGGAGTTCAGAAGAATGAGAGGCGATCTTATTGAAACATATAAGATTATGAAGGGGTTGGATCGGGTGGATGCAGGGAGGATGTTCCAGATGATGGGTGAAACTAGAACTAGGGGGCATAGTCTTAGAATAAGGGGCTGCTCTTTCAAAACTGAGATGAGGAGGAACTACTTCACTCAGAGGGTGGTAGGTCCATGGAATATGCTGCCCCAAAAAGCTGTCGAAGCTACATCATTACATAAATTTAAAACAGAAATAGACAGTTTCCTAGTAGAAAAGGGAATTAAGGGTTACGGGGAGCGGGCAGGAATTTGGACATGAGTCTAGGTTCGGATAGGTCATGGCCCTGTGGGTAGCGGAGCGGGCCCAGGGGCCGTGTAGCCTGATCCTGCTCCTGTTTTCGTGTGTCTAATGCTGTTAGATACAGGAGATAGTCCTGTCATAGTGGATTGGCGGTTAGGATCAGATCAGCCATGATCTTATTGAATGGCGGAGCAGGCTCGAGGGGCCAATTGGCCTACTCCTGCTCCTATTTCTTATGTTCTTATGTTCTTATAACCTGGCCAGTGTGTCGCCCTGATCTTGTGTGCACTGCCTCCCATGGTGGAATAGCTTGGCCAGTGTGTAGCCCTGATCTTGTGTGCACTGCCTTCCATGGTGGAATAGCTTGGCCAGTGTGTTAAGTGCAGAATGTGCAATTGATGTTCATGCCTGTCCCATAGCTGCTGGATGAGGGCTGGCCATTAGGGCTTTCAGGTCCCTTTGCCCATAATGTGAGGTGCACATGCAAGGATGAGGAGGACACTGGAAAGGGTACTCACCCTGACAATCCGAGTGAGGTCATTAAACTTTTTGCGGCATTGGACACCGGTCCTGGGGACCTCGCTGTTGGCTGACTCCTTGCTGGCGACATGCCTCCAGGCTCTCCGGTAGACGCGGACCGGCGTGTTCCTGCCATTGTCCGGGTACAAAAGATGGCACCTCTTCTCCACACCACCAACCAGCACACTCAGATCAAGCTCTGAGAAGCGCTGCGCTCGTTCACGGGCCTTCTGCATGGCTTCAGGCGCTATTTGGGTCCAGCAGCAGTGTTCAGGCCTAGCTGGAGGGCTCCACTATCCAGGGCATGGCAGCAGACCAAGTCGACCCTTCCCCCTTAAGAGCTGGCCGGCGCCAGGGTGTCTGCTGTCAATCACGAGATGGCCGCACCTGCGCTGCGCCCGGCCTCGGCGCTCTCGCTGAACACCTCCGGCTTAGCGCCTAAAGAGAGGCGTGCAGCACCAGTTTTAGCGCTCGAGCAAACTCTTAGGGCAAAGCTAATGAATATCGGAGAAGTGGCCTCGATTTTGTGCCGGGCGCAAACTTTAGCGGCCGCCCGACTTTACCGCCCCAAAAGTGGCTACAATGAATTTCTAGGCCCATATGCCTTCATAAATATGACATCAATAGATGCACCAAACAATCACATTGTTTTTGTGTTGAACTTGGAACACATAGGAGACACGAAGTCTGCTTACAACCAGCTAAAGTGACTTAAGAATTGAATAGAAGTCCTTTGTAAAAATGGCATCAAATAGAACCACTGCTGTCACATTGTTTTTATGATAAGTTTTGAACACCTACACAGCAGACAGAATTCTGCAAGCTACCAGCTGAACTGACTGTAAGAATAGCAGGGGTCAACAGAAAGACGACTAGAGATAATTAGCTTACATCAGCAGAAAACTTCAAAGGATATACCACTGAAAAAAGGGTATGAAATATAGAACTTTCAAATAGGAAGACAGAATTTGCTGGAAGGGGCAAAGTGATTCTCAGCTTCAGAGCCAGGCTCTGAAAGCCTACAACCCCTTGAGTCTCGGGTAATCAAAGGTATTTTGATTTTGGTGGATATCCTGGATTAAGACTAAGTAAGAAATGCAAAAATGTAACGAAGTTAAGATTTGAGAATAAGGATCTCTGAGAATAAGAATTGTAAGCTATTTGTATTTTGAACTGTTAAAGTTGCGATTGAATCACCAGCTGTAATTACATGTTGGTTCTTTAATAAATCTATACATTTTTCGAATTGTCTCACATAGTACTTCTGTATCAAACTCGCAAACTCAATCTCTGTGCACTCTTTGGTGAGGAGTTGCAGAATTCTGGGGGAGTTTTCTGGACCCACATAATATCCGGAAGGTTACAGTCTAGTCAAACTTATTAAAAGTGCTATCTGGAGGATGGTAACATCTTCAGGTCATTCCTTTCTTTTAGGGAGAGATAGTCTGGACCTTTAGACCCAATTAAGCGGCTTATAGGATTCGGCTATCTCTAACTTTAGCTGAAGGTGAACGTCTGGGGAATACGCCTGATCCGGGGTAGCCCAAAAAGGGCTAGGACTAGTAGTTATCCCCTCAAGCAGGAGTGCTGGGGTTGTGGAGGGGAGTCATGAGCCAGGTGGAGAGCAGATATCCCTTGTCTCCGACCAGCCAGCCACGAGCTTGCTGTGGTGGCTCTAAGAGTGCTGGCACACTGGTCTGGCGCAGGATGAAGGCATCATTGTTGCTGCCAGGATAGCGGGCATTCACATTGAGAATTCGCTGTCTGTGGTCACACACCAACTGCATATTAAGTGAGTGGTAGCCTTTGTGGTTACGGAAGACCTCACGATTGTTATATGATGCCCACAAAGCCATGTGGGTGTAGTCAATGGCGCCCTGCACCTCATCCATACCCTCTGCCTCCATGGATAAGTCTTCTTTTTGGTCCCTAATCAGCCCCACCCCTCCTCTTACTACCTGTTTACTATTTATATGCCTATTGAAGACTTTTGAATTACATCTTATATTAGCTGCCGTTCTATTCTCATACCCTCTCTTTGCCCCTCTTATTTTCTTTTTCACTTCACCTCTGAACTTTCTATATTTAGCCTGATTCTCAGATGTATTCTCGACCTGACATCTGTCATACATGCTCTTTTTCTCCTTCATCTTACTTTCTATCTCTTTCGTCATCCAGGGAGCTCTAACTTTCATTGCCCTGCCTCTCCCACTAGTGGGAATGTACCTCGATTGTACCCGAACTATTTCCTCTTTAAAGGCAGCCCATTGTTCCATTACAGTTTTGCCTGCCAATCTTTGATTCCAATTTACCCGGGCCAGATCCGTTCTAATCCCACTGAAATTGGCCTTCCTCCAATTAAGTATTTTTACTCTAGATTGGTCCCTGTCCTTTTCCATAGCTAATCTAAACCTTATCGTTCCTGAACACCTTATAGTCAGGAATATTTAATGCCCAATCCTGCCCTTTTTTGAGCTAGGTCTCAGTTATTGCCACAACATCATATTCCTACGTGACTATTTGCGCCTGCAGCTCACCAACCTTGTTTACTATGCTTCATGCGTTCACATGCATACACTGTAAACCTATCTTAGACCATCCTGTGTTCTCTCTTAGTCTTGCTAATAAACACTTGTGTGTAACCTTATCAGAAATCCTGTGGATGTCCATATATACAACATCTGTAAACACTCCCCTATCCACCATGTTAGTGATGACCTGAAAAAATTCAACTAGATTAATCAGACATGACCTACCCTTCACAAATCCGTGCCTCCTCTATTTGATCAGCTCATACTTGTCCAAGTGCTCAGTCACTCTGCCCCTGATGATAGATTCCAGTAACTTCCCCACAACTGACGTTAAACTGACAGGTCTGTAGTTACCTGGTTTCTCCCTCCCTACTTTTTTAAATAATGAAATGACATTTGCAATTTTGCAATTCAAACGCACTATTTTCAAATCTAGAAAGCTTTGGAAAATTCTGGCTAATGCATTTGCAATTTCCTCACCTATTTCTTTTAATATCCTGGGGCAGGAACCATCAGGACCAGAAGAAGAGTCTATCTTAAATCCCATTATTTTTTCAATTACCTTTTTTTTATTCATATTAAATCCAATAAGTGCCTACCCTGACTTATTTTTTTTAGGTTTCCTTGAACCACTGTTTTTTTATCCTCTTCCTCTACTGTGAAAATGGATACAAAGTACCCATTTAACAAGTCTGCCATTTCCTTATTGTCCTTTGGGGTCTCACCTGCATCTGTCTTTAATGAGCTCACATTCCCCCTTACCACTCTCGTTCTCTTAATATTTTTCTAAAAACTTTTACTGTTAGTTTTGATATCTCTTGCAAGTTATTTTATATTCCTTTTTGCTACTCTTATTACTTTCTTTGTATCCTTTGTTGCTTTTTATAGCTTTCTCAGTTGGCTAGATTACCACTTTTCCTTGCATTTGTGTAAAGAATGGAATATTTTCCACTTTTTATCAGTAGGACACCTATACCAAGTACAGAATGGCCCGATCTTGGATTAAGTATGGCACATCTTAACAACATTCATCAGTTCATTCTGTGTAGGACCCTTATGTCTAGAAGAAAGAGCAGTCCATCCCATTTCATCAGTTTAGGCAAGATTCAAACTCAGGCTTCAGATTAAAGGACAATGTACTCGACCATTGCAAGACTCAGATGGACAGTGACGTTGCGCACAATTGTGTTCAGTCTGAGCGTGCAGTGGGGAGGAGAATGGGAATTAATATATACAGGTAACTACCCTTTATCCGGACTTCCGAAAACCGAAACCCTCTAAAAACCGAAGGTTTTTTCGTTCAGCGTAAGTCGTGCGTACGAACGAAAAAACCTTCGGTTTTTAGAGGGTTCCGGTTTCGGAAGTTCGGATAAAGGGTAAGTCGTGCGCACGACCCCCCGCCGACCCCCCCCCCCCGCGGACCCCGCCGGCCCCGACAACCGCCGACCCCGCCAGCCCTGACAACCGCCGACCCCCCCGCGGACCCCGCCGGCCCCGACAACCGGCGACCCCCCCGCGGACCCCGCCGGCCCCGACAACCGCCGACCCCGCCAGCCCCGACAACCGCCGACCCCCCCGCGGACCCCGCCGGCCCCGACCCCCGCCGACCCCGACTGACTTACACTGAGCGTCAGCGTAAGTCGTGCGCACGACCCCCCGCCGACCCCCCCCCGCGGACCCCCGCCGACCCCCCCGCGGACCCCTGCCGACCCACCTTCCGAAATCCGAAATTCTCCTTTATCCGAAACTCGGCTGGTCCCGAGGTTTTCGGATAAAGGATAGTCTACCTGTAACTGTTTGATATCCAATACTCTCATTGGCAATTGAGCTTAAATGCATACTAAATGCTTACTTTGGCCCAAACAACAGTGGGGTGCTTTTACTATTGTACCCAATTGGCAGCCAAGTTTCCTGTTCACCAGCAGTGCTTAACTGTATCAGTCAACCTTGTCCCCCAAACTATCAATCACCTAAAGACAATAATGGATTTAAAGATGCGTATTGGCCCAACTTCTAGTGCATGACTGCAAAACAAATGCTGTCCGCTGAACATCATGGTGAAGTTCTCTTCATCTAAAACTTCATCCAAAAACTCAACATCCTCCTCACCACTGCTCGTTCAGACTGAACACAATAGTGCGCAACCTTGGTGTCCTAATTGACTTTTAATTGAGTTTCAAGCCCCACAGCCAATTCATCACCAGGACTGCCTTCCATCTCCATAACATTGCCTGCCTCTGCTATTACCTCACTGCCACTGACCTCTCAGCCATGCCACCATCTCTTCCATGCTCGACTTCTGCAGTGATTTCCTCATCAGTTTTATAAGCTCCTATTCATCTAAAACTATGTTGCCCATAACCTATCCCATACCAAGTCCGGTCAGCTAGCTCACACCCCCCATCCTTGACAATCCTTGCCATAGGCTCACCACCCCCCAGTGAAATGTGTATCCTTGTGTTCAAGTACCTCCGTGATCTTGCCCCTCCCTATCTCTATAACCCCCTCCAGCCCTAAAACCCTCTGAGAACTCTGCATTCCTCCAATTCAGGCCTCTTGTGCATTTCTGATTTCCTTCGCCCCCTCCATTGGCGGCCGTGCCTTCTACCGTCTAGACCCTAAGCTCTGGAATTCCCTCCCTAAACCTCATCGCTCCTCCTTTAAGATGCTCCTTAAAACCTACCTCTTTGTCCAAACTTTTGGTTATCTGTCCTAATATCTCCTTATGTGGCTCGATGTCACATTTTGTCTGATTGCGCTTCTGTGAAGCGCCTTGTGATGTTTTGCTACATTAAATGTGTTATATAAATGCAAGTTGTTGTTGAATTCAAAATTCTCATTTACAATTCTGTGCACAACCTTGTACCTCATCCCACCTTTACAAACCTCTCCAGCTCTAAATCCCAGCATGTGTCCCCTGCTCTTGTAACTCTAGCTTCCTGTGCATTCCACTCTCCCTTCAATCCATTTTTGGTGGCAGAACTTTTAGACCTCTCAGCCCTACATTTTGTAACTCTCTCCCTCAACCCTTCCATCTTGCCACCTCTGTCCCCATAAAATCTATCTCTTCACCCATGCTTGTGGTCACTTTCCCAGCTTTGTTACCAATGCCTGACATTCATTTTTATCTCCTTTATCATGTCCCTTGTGATGTTTGTACATTAAAGGCATTATATAAATCCAAGCTGCTGTTTTGCCTGACTCCTGTTCACCACATTAGATGCGATTTCCAGAAAGAACAAGCATTGTGTAGTGCCTTTCATTACCTCAGGATGTCCAAAAGTGCTTTACAGCCAATGAAGTACTTTTGAAATAACAACAGAAAATGCTGGAAACACTCAGCAGGTCAGGCAGCATCCGTGGAGAGAGAAACAGAGTTAACGTTTCAGGTCTGGGACCTCCTGCCTTCCATCCTATCACAGACCTTCCTTTTTGTTCTTTCCTCCCCTCCCCCTTTTGCTGTCTCTGCACCTGCTTAAAAACCTGTTACATCTCGAACTGTTTCCAGTTCTGACGAAAGGTCGTCGACCTGAAACATTAACTCTGTTTCTCTCTCCACAGATGCTGCCTGACCTGCTGAATGTTTCCAGCATTTTCTGTTGTTATTTCAGATTTCCAGGATCCGCAGTATTTTGCTATTGTAAGTACTTTTGAAGCGGAGTCACTGTTGTAGGGTTTTTTTTCCTGCTCTCTTGCCCGTTCTGGCCTCCTGCCAGGCTTCGTGCAAGAATTACCCTTGAGTGGTTCGACCCACCCCCCCTACGGTTCTAGACCTTGGACTTAGATGCAGAGAACAGTAGTGCAGAGAAGAGGACTCAATAGACCAGGCTGAATAGCACGAAATGGATGCTTTTATTTTTGAACAGTTTGAAGCATTACAAAATACATGTCATAGGCACAGATTAAAGTAACTACAATCATGCACAAATTTATGAACTTGACTCTATGGAAATGGGGAACACACGGCACATCGTAAAAGGGGAAACACATTACGATTTCCCTTAACTCCCTCCCCTATACCTAAACTAAGTTTCGACCTGGGGAACTTGGGATCATGCTCACCACTCTCGAAATCGCGAAAAGGGGTTCGCAGCCTTTTTGGCACCGCTTCCCGTCGTCACGTGGATTGGAAGCTTCTGGCGCAGTCGATATTCTCTCCTCCCTCGAGGCGGTGGGGTAGACCCAGCCTCGATGAGCGCTCGTCAAGGTTGAGATCCACTAGGCCTGTCGTGGATTTTTGTTCGTGGAGTAGACCTAGATGCAGGTTATGCACATGGGAGAATCTTGTGGCATCGATCGCCGGTTCTCCAGAGGGTTTCTTCTCCGTCGGCCTGGGTCGTCGATGATCTCCCGACCCCAGTACCCGGGCCACCCTTGTCGTCTTCTCGTCGTGGCCGAGCCTTGTTTGGCTGAACACCGGCCACGTTGTCCTTTTTCCGAAACCGTCCGTCTTTAAAAAGACGAAAACGTTTTCATCGATCTGCCGAAGTGGAAGAGGCGCCGATCCGGGCACCGTCCGCCCTTCGTTCGTTCCTCGTAGAAGAAAGTTCTTGAAGAAATGGAAGCCTGAAGTCGCCCAACAAGAAGCCGTAGCAGTGAAGAAGTAACTTAGATGGACTTTCAATCCATAGTCATACTCTTTTGGGACAGTCTTATCTCCCGCCAAATCATAGTCCTGTCTTTGTATTAATTTTGGCGGGCAGAGATCTCTGCAGGGGCGCTTTGTCTTGTAACGGAGCCGGTGATAACTTGAACTGGCCTTCCTGGCCGATAATGTCTGTTAATGTCCTTTGCATTGTCACCGCGGCTCGGTTCGCATATTGATCGGTCCGGACATTTTCCTTGATGGCTGCTAAACGGTTTTTCCTTTGTACAATAAATGGGTATAAGTGTTTTTACATTGTCCGCCCATATCTTGATGGGCCCCATCCTGTACTTATAATCCATTGAATATGTATGCTGTTGCTCTGAGTTTCGGTTCCCAGATACTGGCTTTCGCGGGTTTACTGTCTTCAATCCACAAGCCTGTCTAGCTTGCAGTAACAGAAATAAACTGGTTCAGAAACTGATCACGGGGCCTGGCGGCCATTTTGTATGCCCTTTTATCAAAGGTTTTTCTGTGCAAGCTTACTTTGGTCAATAAACAGTCTTATTTTATCCAGTTTTCTTGCGTGATTTTTGCTGAAAATTTTCGAATCTTACAGGCCCCCCTGTGATACTGATAGCTTGCTTAAAGTATCAATCCTTGATGAGCAAATTTTCCCTGATTCCCCACATCCAAACATTCCTGGCACTTAACTATCTATGCCCCTCACGACACATGCAGTTCCCATTTCCGGAGAAAATGAAAATTACCTCATGCACATTTGGAATCATAGACAGCAAATCTTAAACTATAACACCTTCACCTGTCAGATGGGCAGGGGTTGATACCCTTTTGCGCCATCTGCATACACCTTTTATTAATCAAAACTTAATAACGACTAATAACATAACAATACTTAATTCCTTATAACCCAAACCAAACGCAAAAGAAAACACGGATGTTCAAAAGAGAAACAAAAACCAAAAAAATCTTAAAATGGATGGACTCTTAATCTTCTACCAGCAGCTTAAAGTGGGGTGTCTTCTTCCCCCATTCGCACATAGCGTTCTTTCCATTCGCCCGCGTTCTCGTGCCTCTGGAGGCGTTTGCCTCTCTTACAATGCACGAAGAGCAAAAATATCACAATTAAAACCTGACATCCTACTAGGATATGGGATGCTATTCTAATCCAGGCTGGGATTTCTATGTTGGTGAACAAGTCCCACCATGGTGGGATGGTTATGTCCAATATGTCTTTTCCTATCTCTAAAGTCTTCTGCTCCAGTGTGTAGAAATGTTTCTGCGAAATTATAACGGCTTTTAAAATCTTGGTGAGGTGTTCGGGAAGAGGGGGAATGACATAACCAAAATGCGCGACAAATCGTTGTAAGTCTGTGAAATTCTCTTTGATAGTGATGTGTACGGTGGAGGGCGCAGGAATGGGAACAATTCGTTGTTGTGCCACTTGAACCTCGGCCCTGGGTTTGAAACAGAAACTGCTATCACCGACCGAACACCACTCGTGTTGTCCATATCGGTACTGAGGCGCTGCAGTGGTGACACAGTATGTCCCACCCCCGATATATGCTACCTGTGGGAGCACATGGTCCTCTGCCATTGCCTCCATGGTGCAATTCACCGGCTTCGCGCTCGCGGTTCTGAACCCGCACTGTGGTTTCAAAAAGGCATTCAAGTGCTGGGGACACAGGATGATGTGTGCTCCCCGGCTCCGACATCCCGAGAGGTCGGTGCCTGTCATCGTACGCTCCCATCTGATGACGTAAGGCGGGACCACTGCGCAACGAATGTGTGCGCCCCCCTGAATGACTCCAATGTTCTCTACTCTGTATACCGGGGCGGGCTTTGCTGCGGGACCCAACACCGGCATTCTTACTACTATTCCCATAATAGTGTGATTCAAATGTCCGCAGTCCACTGGAACTGGGTATGCTTCTGCAGCTAGCCTGAGCTGGCACGGGCTTAATGCATTCTCAAAAGGGTGGAGCGCTTGCAAGTGCTTGTTGCTGATCCAGGACGGGACCAAACCCTGTTTTAAATCCTCAAGATTACTGCGGCCCTCGCCCAATAACCACGCCCCGTACAGCACACAGGCCTCGTTTTGCGCAGCTTGATCGGACGCATTCCGATCCTCCTTAATGAGTGCATTTACCGTTCTCGCGTGTTTCTCCAGCTCAGCAATTATGTCCTTAAAGTGTAGTGTCATGGCCTGGTCCTCATGCAACTCAGAACCCACTACCTTGTTTTCGTCTGTCAATATGTTCCTTAACTGGGCTTTTAAACCGTTGATCTGTGTCTGCAGCTCCACGTTATCTAGAGCGTTGACAACAGATGTCCCGGTATTAAAAGCAGTGAATATGTCATTTACAGTACCCCTTCTTTGCCTCCCGACTCGATCCAAAACTTCTGGCGGTGTGGTGTATAATTTGTCTCTGTCGATGTCGGCAAAGTCAAATTCGTAAAATTGTCTAAACATACGGGTTAACAGGACCTGGTATAATTGTTCCGTTTCTTTGGGACACCACTCCGGCAATCTTACCTCAGTGAGATTTAAAATCACTGAGGCCACCGCGTAGTGTACCCCTTGGTACAGCACCTGACCGGTGGGTACCAATACTAAACCATTCCCGGGTCCCTTGGTGGTGGTTGGGCACCCTCCTTTCTGGGCTAGTGCTACCGGAAGCGTGGGCAGGGGCTTGCGTGGGCGGGTGATGAGTTCAGTGGCGTTCACCGGAATAGGGGAGTATGGGGCTCCGCACGCTCGAGTGCTAACATCCCATCTCATCCCCTTCCCTTCATCCTGCCACTGCCTCTGGAAGAAGATGGACACGCCCTTGGGGCAGACGTGTCTCGAACCCCACATACAGACATATATTCCCTCATCTGGTTCCCACCATTTGTCCCAACACACACGTAATTGTCCGTGAGTTCCCGTAATAGTCCGATGGGTATTATTACCCAGTCGCTCCCACTCGACCGTAGAGTTTCTCATGTCCTTTCCCAGCTTTCGTAGCCACCACCATTGCCTTGGTGGTACGTTCCCATTGCACACCAGACAAATCCTCTTTCCCACGGTAACGCTGACTCTGGGCGCTAGGATCCTCACTCGAGGGCACGTTAATGAAGTCTCTTGGTAGGCAAAACCGAAATTGCTGGAATATTCCGTAGAATTCGTTCCCAGCCAACCTGGCCATCTCCCTTGGTGGAAGTAGGTGGCGGTTTCCTCTACCTCTCGCTCCCCCGTCCCATCCGTTGCGATGGGGGCCGTGTCCCCGGAGCACCCAAAAATGATGACGTCCTTGGTGCGGCCTCGGTAGGCCCACCCGCACCCGATCGCCATGAACGCGACGACAATCCTTTCCATCGTATCCCAGGTTTCTGTAACCAACAAAATGATGTAGCCGGGCTCCCGATAGGTGCTGGCCTAAATTAATTGGACGCGCGGGTTCCTGGACCCCGCTCCCTAACAAACACACATACCGGGCAGACCTCAAAATTGTACTCTTAACACCATATACTTTACATTCCTTAAACTATGACCATAATTACCTAACTTAACTTATGTACAGCGCCGCCCTCCGTGGGGCAGCTTTCCGAATCCCTGTGAGGTCTGTCGTGTGCCACACCCTGCGGTGGGGCTGCATTGATCTTTGGCTTTGATCCCCCGCAGCCTGTCGCTGCTGAACGGGGATCATGTCTTCCTGGGGCTGCTTTAAACCGTGGTTGGGAAGGATGGGGAGAATCTGGCCAAAATTTTCTGGGCTGGGGCGCTCGAGCCGACCTACGAGGGGCTGCTTTGGGTTGGGCTCCCGGGGCCGATGGACCGGGGGTTGGGACTGTTACCGTTACAGCCTGTGGTTCCTCCACAGCTGCCGGCTCCAGCTCCCCTCCCTCAGGCTCCGCCCCCCCGGGGTCGGGATCTGTGGCTTCTGACTCCACCTCACCTGTCCCTACAGGTAACGAGTCTCCGCCCCCACTCCCTACCTCCCCCAAGCTTGAGTCGAGGGCGGGACTGCCGTCCTCTGACTCTTCCTCCTCCGTGATTGGGTCTAAAGCGAGGTTGAGCTGTTCGGGCTCTCCCCTGCCTAAATCCCATTCAAAAGATGAGACCTCCCACTCCAATGGGATGGCCTCTCCCTTCACGCAGGCTACTGCTCCAGCCTGTGTGGTCTGTGACTCTGTTACAGGCTGAGGATCTTTGTTCTCAGACCTGGTCCCCTTTGGTGGCCCTTGTGTACCCGGTTTAAACAGTTTACACTGGTTGATGTGAAACCATTTGGTACGTCGGGGCGTCTTCACTGCATAAACCATGGGGCTGGCCTTGTCTACAATGCTGTATGGCCCCATGTACAGTGGTTCAAAACTCCCTACCCTGGCGTAGTTTCGGACCATGACCTGGTCTCCGACTACCCACTCTTGTTGTTTCCGAGGTTCCAACAACAGTTTATTTCCCTGGTGCTGTCTTCCCATGTTTCCAGCCGCCTGTCCATAAATCTGTCTCAGGCGCTCCAAGAGGGTTTGGGCGAATTTGTCCCGTTTCACCTCTCGGAGCTGGCCCTCAGTGAGCACCGGGGCTAGCACATGGGTGGGTGTTCGCATGATCCTTCCAGTCAACTCGTGCGGGGAATACCCCGTGCTTTTGGACTGGCTGGCTCGGATCCCCATGAGGACTAAAGGCAGGACCTCCGCCCATTTCTGGGGCGAGCCCATTGTCTCTTTCCTCAGCTTTTCCTTGAGGGTCCGATTCATACGCTCAACAATCCCGGATGACTGGGGATTGTATGCTACGTGCCACTTTCCCTCAATGCCCAAGAGCATGAGGGCATTCTGCATTACTTGACCGGTGAACTGACTCCCTTGGTCGGACTCTACAAAACGGGGGAGTCCCCACCGTGAGAACACTTCCCGAATCAAGATCTTAGCAGTACCCAGTGCCGTAGCTGTTCTGCACGAGAAGGCTTCTACCCACTTGGTGAACACATCTACCAGGACAAGGCAGTACTTATAGCCTCCCTGGGCGGCGGGCAGGGGCCCTATGTAGTCGACCTGAATCGACTGCCATGGTCCCTCTACCCTCCTGATGTGCCCCATGGGCACCTTCCTTTTGTGGGGGTCTGGGTTGTTAGCAGCACACACAAGACAGCTTGCGCAGAACTCGCGGACATCGTCCCGAAGTCCCGGCCACCATCCCGCCTGCTCCACCCGTTGCCAGGTGACCTCAGGTCCGGGGTGTCCCGCTCCTGGACCCTCGTGGGCCAATTGCAGGAATTCCCTTCGGTGCTGCTGCGGCACAACCCACTGCTCCTCTCGGAACAGCATACCTTCTTTGACTGTGAGGGCTGCCGTACTGTACGGACCTTCTACCTGTTTGCCCTCTGTGATGGCTTTTAGGACTGCTTTTAGGGCGGGATCCAGGGTTTGGACGGTCTTTAGGCCTGGGGGCGGTGTCACCCCTGTGTTCCCGGGAATTCCCTCCCTGCCTTGGATCGCCGCCACGGGTCCGGGTTCGTATGGGTCCCAGAGAATGCCGTTGCGGGCACCCTCCCTGGCTAGCGCATCCGCCTGCTCGTTGCCCTGACTGCGGGGTTCTGTAGTGGAGTGAGCCTTCACCTTATGGATGAACACCTCTCCTTTCTCCCCCACAGCTGCTAGGATCTTCTCCAGCAAGGGCTTAACTGTTAAAAGCCGCCCGTCCGCGGAGGTGTACCCGCGTCGGGACCAGATGGCGAGGTACTCTGTACACGAATTGCACGTGAACATGCTGTCTGAGCAAATCGTGTATGGGGTTGGGAAAATCTCGGGGTGGGTAACCACGTACGCCACCGTGGACAGTTCAGCCTGCTGCGCGCTCATAGTGCTGGGGAGCTTAATTGCCAGGGCAATGTTTGCCGCAGGGTCATAAACTCCACACCCTGTGAGTCGCTTGCCGTCAGCTACAGTGCTAGAACCGTCTACGTAGATCTCGCGGCCTGTGGGATGTATCCCGGCCCGTAAACCTATGTTAACTTCCCATACCCCTTCTACGGAACATTGATGGGCTGTCCCGGGATATGCCATATTGGCTGCGAGCCTTGGCGCGCAGAGGCCTTTAACTTTGAGATCCATCTGGGAAAGGAGGAGGGTCCAGCGCGCAATCCGAGCGCTGCTTACGGTCCCATCCTCAATCCTCCCGTCCAGAAGCATCTTCGTGGGGGTGTGATGGGTGAGGAGCGTAATGGGAGAGGTCCCTGTGAAGATCACTGATCTGTTCACAGCCCAATGCGTGGCCAGGAGATGCCGTTCGCAATTGGAGAAACTCCTCTCCACATCCGTGAGCACCCTGGAGGAATAAACTACTGGTCTTAGCTTGCCGTGCCGCTCTTGGAGCAGCACTGCGCTCAGGCTGTCCCCACTAGCGGCTACCTCCAGAAAGAACTCCTCTCCCCCATCTATGGCCCCTAGGGCTGGCGCGGTCTGCAGATCTCTTTTCAACTTCTCGAATGCTGCCTGGCACCCCTCGTCCCAAGACTACTCGACTCCCTTGTGTAAGAGTCGAAGTAGCGGGGCCACTGTGGCAGCATAGTCCTCGATGAAATCTCTGCAGTACCCGGTCAATCCCAAAAAGGACCTTACACCCGTTACTGTGTTGGGAATCGGCAGATCTTGTATAGATTCCCGTCTGGCCTTATCTATGGCTCTTTCCCCAGCGCGGATGGCCAGACCCAGGAATTTAACTTCCTGCTGGCCGATCTGGGCTTTCTTTGGGTTTACTTTGAAACCCTTCCTTTCTAACAGTTCCAACAATTCGGCTAACAGTGGGCCGTGCTGCTCCCTTGTATCTGTGAACAGGAGTAAGTCGTTCACATACTGCACTATCTGGTTGGGCTGGCTGAACTCTTTCAAACTCCCCACCACGCACTGATGGAAAATGCTGGGGCTGTTGTGAAAACCCTGTGGTAAGCAGTTCCAAGTGTACTGTTGCCCTTTGAAAGTAAAGGCAAACTTGTACTGGTCCTCCCGCCGCAGCGGAATGGACCAAAAACCGTTCGAGATGTCCAGCACCGTGAATGTGGTCGCCGATGCTGGAATACTCCCTATTAAGTCTGCAACTGCTGCTACTGTGGGCGCGCAGGCTGGGATATTACTATTGAGGACTCTATAGTCCACCGTGGCTCTCCACGAATTGTCCGGTTTCTTTACCGGCCATAATGGGGAGTTCACGTGGGTGGCTATCGTCCTCAACACGCCCTGCTGTACCAATGAAGATATTGCTGTCTCCATGTCGGGTTCTGCCTCCTTGGGGAAATTATACTGCTTTTGGGGTCGGATCATGGGGTCCCCGTCTACACTGACTTCGAACCCAGTGACTCTCCCGCAGTCGTGCTTGTGGGTGGCGAACGCGGTCAGATTTTCTGACACACGCGCCTGCAAGTCCGTTGGGACGTTTGTTACCATGAGCTCGAGATCGTAACCTCCTGACGGCTTCATAGTGCACAGGGCCCCCTTTTCTTCCTTCCCCGGGATTACGACTACCTTACCTAAACCGCCCTCGGCTCCCCAGAGACAGTGATTTCTCAGGTCCACGAGGGTCCCGTGTTCCACCAAGAAATCAGCCCCGAGGATGCCTTTTCCCCCCCCTCCTTCCACTTCAATAGGATGCATGTCCATGTGGTGTGGAGCGCTCCCAACTGAATGGAGAGCGGGAGGGAGTACGCGCCAGCCTGTTCTCTACCTGTGAAACCCGCTACTAAATATGGAGCCTGGGCGGACAGAGGTGAGGCAAAAGGTTTGTCCGTGTAGATCACGGTACACGAAGCTCCCGTATCCAACAGGTAACTACCCCTTTGTTTCTCCACCTCCATCTCCACCACAGGTCTTCTCCAAGCGTCATAGCGGAGCGGACACAAGTAGACGGGCTGCGCGGGCATCAGTCATTTAGGTGTTTCGGCTGGGGTCTCGGGGGCGATAGGGCTGTTAGCAACCGCTACCTTCCCCTGCCAGGTCATCAGAGACCGCATAGTCTCCAAGACTGACTCGATCGCAGCGGGGTCCACAACCGCACCACCCCCTTTATTCGGGGCAAAGGCTACGGTTGGGTTCTGGACTGGTGTTGGGGCAGCGGCCTGCACTTGTGGTTGTGCTGGTGTTGGGTAAACTCTCGGGCCGTTGGCGATTCGGGCTTGGGCTTGATCTTGGGCTGCGGCGAACGCTCTCTCCCTCTTATCCTTCCAAGGATTCCTACAGTCCTTGCGCCAATGACCCTCCTTCCCACACCCGTAACAACTGCTATTGGCTTGGGGATGGCGATTTCCCTCCTGACGCCATTCCTTTTTAGCAGAGGCTGCGGGTCTCACCTCATGCACCTTTCCTTTCACAACAGGCGTTTTCTTGCCCTTGTTGTTTCTATAACTGATCGTGAGCTGATCTAGTACTACTTCCTCCGTGGAGCGGGCGTTAGTGGGGTCAAACCATGCTTTGGCCTGTTCCTTCACTACTGGCAGGCAACCTGCTACCAGGCACCGAAGCCAGTGAACCCTTTGTTCGCCATCCAGCCCGGCCCGGGCTGGCCCGCCCGGGCAGCTGCGCCGATACACTGGCCACAACCTGTCGGCGAAAACCCGTGGGGGTTCTCCCTCTAGCTGCACTGTCTTTTCTAAACGGAGGAACGGAGCTCCGTCCCCCTCTCCCATGATCTCCAGAATCTCATCCCGTAGCAACTCATAGTCCCTGTGTCCTCTCTTGCTCTCGTCAGGGAGACACTGGAGGAGCGAACTGTCCAGGGAGAACAGCAGCATTTTAGACCGTTCAACCCCGTCGCAGTCATTGACTGCTGCGGTCTGCTCCACGTCCCTGAAATGCACGGAGGGATCTCCTGACTCGGAGAGTTTTGGGATGTGACTTATCATCTCTCTTAGCTGTCGTGCGCTATGAGGCATTATGATCTGACTCTCAAGGGGTCCGTCATCGCCATTTTCTTCATTTGGACCGAGCCTCCGGTGTCTCGTTGGACACATCGGCGCTGGCCCCGACTCTACTGTCTGGGGTTGCTCTACCTCAGGGCTCTCTTCCTCTACCGTCTCCGTCTCCTGTCCCGGAGTCCAAGACTCCTCATAGGCAGGAGGCGCAGAGGGTTCGGGGGTTGGTACCCCAACTGCCTCTTGTGGAATCGGTCTTTTGGATTCCTTGGCTAGCAACAGCTGACTCGCTGGTGGATTTATGAGACACACCAACCCGTTTGCCTTCGCTAGGGCCTTTCTCAGGTCCTCTAGCTCCCGGCGGCAAGCGCTGTGGTCGGTGTTCTCAGATCTATCCTCCATGGCCATCTTATATGCTGCCCTGGCTCCCAGGAGCTTTTCCTCTTGGGCATCTACTTGTTTGGCTAGACGGAAACACCTCTCTCTCATTCTACCTTCACTGGCCTTGGCCTCAACGACCTGACATTTTAAATATTCTACCCGGGTTTCGTGGCAGCGAATTACAGAGCGGCGTTCCTGATTCAGCGCGTCAAGTGATTCAATCAGTTTTTGCCCTCCCGCAACCTTTTCCTCTATGTCTTTAAGCAAGCCGTTGATCTGGACTGTCTGTGCTGCAACTACCTGGTCCAAAAGCTGGACTTGCTTCTTGTAGCACATCAGCCAGACCGCCTTTTCTACAGATTTCTTATGCTCTCTACCCGCTGTCCACTTGATGGCTGCGTCTAGCGGGCGCCTATCCCTTAGTAGATCAGATATCCATTGTTTTGTGAGGTTGACTTTTCCGAAAACATAATCTGCTATTCTTTCATCCATCACATTTCGTTTATTCAGATCTTGATCTAACACACTACTTTCCTGCTGCCAAGGTCCTGCCGCGGTCGCCATTTCTGTAGTTTTTTTTTTCCTGCTCTCTTGCCCGTTCTGGCCCCCTGCCAGGCTTCGTGCAAGAATTACCCTTGAGTGGTTCGACCCACCCCCCCTACGGTTCTAGACCTTGGACTTAGATGCAGAGAACAGTAGTGCAGAGAAGAGGACTCAATAGACCAGGCTGAATAGCACGAAATGGATGCTTTTATTTTTGAATAGTTTGAAGCATTACAAAATACATGTCATAGGCACAGATTAAAGTAACTACAATCATGCACAAATTTATGAACTTGACTCTATGGAAATGGGGAACACACGGCACATCGTAAAAGGGGAAACACATTACGATTTCCCTTAACTCCCTCCCCTATACCTAAACTAAGTTTCGACCTGGGGAACTTGGGATCATGCTCACCACTCTCAAAATCGCGAAAAGGGGTTCGCAGCCTTTTTGGCACCGCTTCCCGTCGTCACGTGGATTGGAAGCTTCTGGCGCAGTCGATATTCTCTCCTCCCTCGAGGCGGTGGGGTAGACCCAGCCTCGATGAGCGCTCGTCAAGGTTGAGATCCACTAGGCCTGTCGTGGATTTTTGTTCGTGGAGTAGACCTAGATGCAGGTTATGCACATGGGAGAATCTTGTGGCATCGATCGCCGGTTCTCCAGAGGGTTTCTTCTCCGTCGGCCTGGGTCGTCGATGATCTCCCGACCCCAGTACCCGGGCCACCCTTGTCGTCTTCTCGTCGTGCCCGAGCCTTGTTTGGCTGAACACCGGCCACGTTGTCCTTTTTCCGAAACCGTCCGTCTTTAAAAAGACGAAAACGTTTTCATCGATCTGCCGAAGTGGAAGAGGCGCCGATCCGGGCACCGTCCGCCCTTCGTTCGTTCCTCGTAGAAGAAAGTTCTTGAAGAAATGGAAGCCTGAAGTCACCCAACAAGAAGCCGTAGCAGTGAAGAAGTAACTTAGATGGACTTTCAATCCATAGTCATACTCTTTTGGGACAGTCTTATCTCCCGCCAAATCATAGTCCTGTCTTTGTATTAATTTTGGCGGGCAGAGATCTCTGCAGGGGCGCTTTGTCTTGTAACGGAGCCGGTGATAACTTGAACTGGCCTTCCTGGCCGATAATGTCTGTTAATGTCCTTTGCATTGTCACTGCGGCTCGGTTCGCATATTGATCGGTCCGGACATTTTCCTTGATGGCTGCTAAACGGTTTTTCCTTTGTACAATAAATGGGTATAAGTGTTTTTACATTGTCCGCCCATATCTTGATGGGCCCCATCCTGTACTTATAATCCATTGAATATGTATGCTGTTGCTCTGAGTTTCGGTTCCCAGATACTGGCTTTCGCGGGTTTACTGTCTTCAATCCACAAGCCTGTCTAGCTTGCAGTAACAGAAATAAACTGGTTCAGAAACTGATCACGGGGCCTGGCGGCCATTTTGTATGCCCTTTTATCAAAGGTTTTTCTGTGCAAGCTTACTTTGGTCAATAAACAGTTTTATTTTATCCAGTTTTCTTGCGTGATTTTTGCTGAAAATTTTCGAATCTTACACTGTTGTAATGTAGAAAACGCGGCAGTCAATTTGCACACAGCAAGCTCCCACAAACAGCAATGTAATAATGATCAGATAATCTGTTTTTGTGTTGTTGATTGAGGGTTAAATATTGGCCAGGACACCAGGAGAACTCCTTTGCTCTTCCTTGAAATTGTGCCATCATATCTTTTACAATCACCTGAGAGGGCAGAAGGGGTCTCGGTTTAACGTCTCGTCCAAAAGACGGCACCTCCGACAGTGAAGTAGTCCCTCAGTACTGCAGTGGAGTCAGTGCTCAAGTCTCTGGAGTGGGACTTGAACCCACAACCTTTTGACTCAGAGGCGAGAGTGCTACCAACTGAGCCAAGGCTGACAATTGGGTAAGTGTAATTTACAGGAGATTTTGGATGTGGCTTTGGCAGTCAAAGTCTTTCACGGTGGTGGAGCATGTTAAATGTCATGGACAAAGGAACATCTGCTTGTCTGCACATCCTAGCACATGTAAGTTAGGAACAAATGCAACTGAAATTGCATTCTGTATTTTAGCCCAAACATTATGCATTTTCAAGTTTGCAGATATATTTACCCTTCCCTCATAGAATTACATAGAAACAGGCCATTCAGCCCAACTAGTCCCTGCCAGCGTTTATTCTCTCTGGAGCCTCCTCCCATCCTTCCTCACCTAACTCTACCAGCAGAACCTCTCATCCTTTCTCCCGCCTGTGCTTATCTAGCTTCCCCTTAAATGCGTCTATACTATTCGCCTCCTCGTAGCTCGAGTTTTAACTAAACAGCAATTGCAGTGCTCTCATCTCTTACCTTTCCCTCAGAAATAAAAAAAAAAATGATCTCCCACTCAAATAAAACAATCAGGTCCTGGATGGCCACTGCCTTTTTCCAGGCTGATGTATGTACACAATGAAAATCTTCAGCTGTAACGCTACTCTCGAGTGTGCCTGTGCTTAATATTAACGAGCAAGCACTTGTTGGATCCTTTTCATCCCATCACTCAAAAGATCTGATGCAGATAAAAACACAGGAGCCCTCCTGAAACACGAGACCAAGGTAGAGTCAACAGAATATCGATGTATTGGCTGCTCAGGGAGTCGGTATTGTGAGAGCTATATTTTGCCCTTTCTCCCACTGATGATTGTATACCCTTCTCAGACAGTAATATATCAGATGAATAACATAAGACTATAATCTATTCTGATAATTACAGAAAAATGCCAACTTGCTGTTTTTGTATAACCTGCTATTAAATTGCAGGTAGGTATTCAACGTATAAAATAGCTGTAAGGGATGAAATTTAATTTTTAAAATGAGCACTGTTATTATGCGTAAAAACAGCCAAAGAAACAGGACCTATGTGGCTGTGTGTAGCTGTCAGTCATCATTAAGTTGTCCATTGTACTCAAGATAAACACTGCATATGTGCGAATTGCAGTTCTAGCATTACCGCTGGTTTGCATTGTTTAAGAAGATGACGTTGAACATCTGTAGCCTGACAATAATTCTGCCTGAGAATAAAATGCACTCATTTATTAATGCTACTGTGATAGCCGCTGGGATGTGTCATATAAAAAGCTGTTCTGTTCTTTCCGCAGAATTTATCATCTGCTTTTTTTCTCTCTCTCGTGCAGAAAAAAAATGCTACAGGTGAGGCATTTTGATTTTTTCTGCTTCAATTCCACTTCCACGCCAAGTCAGAAGGTGAGCGGCGTGGGAGCCATATTAGAAATACAGAATGGGGAAACCTGATGCAATCTTCCTGAAGCCTTCCAGTGATTACATGTGAAGGTGATTAAAATGGAGACTGTGCATGAAAATGATTCCAGAATGTTTGCTGAAAACTTCTTTTGAGAATGTAGAGATGGAGAGGAGGAGATTATAAAAACAAGAATGCTGGTAATAGAGACAACAGGTCTGTCAGCATCTAAAAGAGGAAAAGACAGGTTAATGTTTCGGGTTCAGACCCTTGGTCAGACTATGGGGGAAGATTTCCTCTGCGCACTATGTGAAGAAAGGCTTAAAAAAAAGCATCTGGTAAAGGAGAGGATTGAAGGATACAGAGATATGCATAGACATAGCTGATGGCGTGCTTAATTGAACGTAATGGTTCCTATGCTGAGGGGACCATGGAAATGTAGAAAGAGCCACTAATCCAGCATCAAGTAAGCAAAGTAGGCCACAGCATAGCAGCTGTAGAGAATAGAAATAATGCACTCAAATAAAAACTGAAAATGCTGGAGAAACAACAGTTCTGACAAAAGGTTTCCACCCAGAAGGTTAGCCTGTCTTTTCTTTTTGTTCAAATGCTGATGGGGCCTGCTGTGTCTTTCCATGATCTTCTGGGTTTTTTTTAAATTTCAGATTCTCAGCAATCACTTTTCTTTCTTTTTAGGGGTCACGTGAACATATGACTGAGGCATAATGGGGGTAATTCTAGCCTCCAAAAACGGGTGGGTTTGGGTCGGGTGATATGTTAAAATGTTAAAAATCTCAAACCCGAACCCAACCCGCCTCGAACCCGCCCACTTCTGGTTTTAGCGGAGGCGGGAAGCAGAGCAGCGAGCAACCCGCTCCCAGGAGCTGGGTTGCTCATATAAATATTTTAATAAGGCTGCATGCTTCAGATTTTATCTGTGTTTCAGGGTAATCCCGACAGCTAAAGGGAGGTGAGGACTGTTGCATGGAAGAGGTAAGTAATTTTCCAGCATTGTTTGCAGGCCAGGAGGAGCAGGAGTGCTACCCTCAAACACCTAATAAACCTATTATCCTCCCCCCGTGATCACCGACCCCCCCCCCGAGATCACCGACACCCCCGTGATCACCGACTCCCCCGAGATCACCGACCCCCCCCGTGATCACCGACCCCCCCGTGATCACCGACCTCCCCCGTGATCACCGACCCCCCCGTGATCACCGAACCCCCGTGATCACCGACGACCCCCATGATTACCGACCCCCCCCGTGATCACCAAAAACCCCCCGTGATCACAGACCCCCCCGTGATCACCAACCCCCCCGTGATCACCGACCCCCCCCCGTGATCACCAAAAACCCTCCGTGATCACCGGCACCCGCCCCTAATCACCAACCCCCCCCGCAATCACCGACCCCCCCGTGATCACCGACCCCCCCTGTGATCACTGACCCCCCCACAGTCACTGCTCTCTCCCCGACCCCCCATCTCTCCCTCCGATCTCTCTCCGACCCCCCATCTCTCCCTCCGATCTCTCCCCGACCCCCCATCTCTCCCTCCGATCTCTCCCCGACCCCCCATCTCTCCCTCCGATCTCTCCCCGACCCCCCATCTCTCCCTCCGATCTCTCTCCGACCCCCCATCTCTCCCTCCGATCTCTCTCCGACCCCCCATCTCTCCCTCCGATCTCTCTCCGACCCCCCATCTCTCCCTCCGATCTCTCTCCGACCCCCCATCTCTCCCTCCGATCTCTCTCCGACCCCCCATCTCTCCATTCGATCACTCTCCGACCCCCCAACTCTCCCTCCGATCTCTCTCCGACCCCCCATCTCTCCATTCGATCACTCTCCGACCCCCCATCTCTCCCTCCGATCTCTCTCCGACCCCCCATCTCTCCCTCCGCTCTCTCTCCGACCCCCCATCTCTCCCTCCGATCTCTCTCCAACCCCCCATCTCTCCCTCCGCTCTCTCTCCGACCCCCCATCTCTCCTTCCGATCTCTCTCCGACCCCCCATCTCTCCCTCCGATCTCTCTCCGACCCCCCATCTCTCCATCCGCTCTCTCTCCGACCCCCCATCTCTCCCTCCGCTCTCTCTCCGACCCCCCATCTCTCCCTCCGATCTCTCTCCGACCCCCCATCTCTCCCTCCGATCTCTCTCCGACCCCCCATCTCTCCATCCGCTCTCTCTCCGACCCCCCATCTCTCCCTCCGCTCTCTCTCCGACCCCCCATCTCTCCCTCCGATCTCTCTCCGACCCCCCATCTCTCCATCCGCTCTCTCTCCGACCCCCCATCTCTCCCTCCGCTCTCTCTCCGACCCCCCATCTCTCCCTCCGATCTCTCTCCGACCCCCCATCTCTCCCTCCGATCTCTCTCCGACTCCCCATCTCTCCCTCCGATCTCTCTCCGACCCCCCATCTCTCCATCCGCTCTCTCTCCGACCCCCCATCTCTCCCTCCGCTCTCTCTCCGACCCCCCATCTCTCCCTCCGATCTCTCTCCGACCCCCCATCTCTCCATCCGCTCTCTCTCCGACCCCCCATCTCTCCCTCCGATCTCTCTCCGACCCCCCATCTCTCCATCCGCTCTCTCTCCGACCCCCCATCTCTCCCTCCGATCTCTCTCCGACCCCCCATCTCTCCCTCCGATCTCTCTCCGACCCCCCATCTCTCCCTCCGATCTCTCTCCGACCCCCCATCTCTCCCTCCGCTCTCTCTCCGACCCCCCATCTCTCCCTCCGCTCTCTCTCCGACCCCCCATCTCTCCCTCCGATCTCTCTCCGACCCCCCATCTCTCCCTCCGATCTCTCTCCGACTCCCCATCTCTCCCTCCGATCTCTCTCCGACCCCCCATCTCTCCCTCCGATCTCTCTCCGACTCCCCATCTCTCCCTCCGATCTCTCTCCGACCCCCCCATCTCTCCCTCCGATCTCTCTCCGACCCCCCATCTCTCCCTCCGATCTCTCTCCGACTCCCCATCTCTCCCTCCGATCTCTCTCCGACCCCCCATCTCTCCCTCCGATCTCTCTCCGACCCCCCATCTCTCCATCCGATCTCTCTCCGACTCCCCATCTCTCCCTCCGATCTCTCTCCGACCCCCCATCTCTCCCTCCGATCTCTCTTCGACCCCCATCTCTCCCTTCGATCTCTCTCCGACCCCCCATCTCTCCCTCCGCTCTCTCTCCAACCCCCCATCTCTCCCTCCGATCTCTCTCCGACCCCCCATCTCTCCCTCCGCTCTCTCTCCGACCCCCCATCTCTCCCTCCGATCTCTCTCCGACCCCCATCTCTCCCTCCGCTCTCTCTCCGACCCCCCATCTCTCCCTCCGCTCTCTCTCCGACCCCCCATCTCTCCCTCCGATCTCTCTCCGACCCCCCATCTCTCCCTCCGATCTCTCTCCGACCCCCCATCTCTCCCTCCGATCTCTCTCCGACTCCCCATCTCTCCCTCCGATCTCTCTCCGACTCCCCATCTCTCCCTCCGATCTCTCTCCGACCCCCCATCTCTCCCTCCGATCTCTCTCCGACCCCCCATCTCTCCCTCCGCTCTCTCTCCGACCCCCCATCTCTCCCTCCGCTCTCTCTCCGACTCCCCATCTCTCCCTCCGATCTCTCTCCGACCCCCCATCTCTCCCTCCGATCTCTCTCCGACTCCCCATCTCTCCCTCCGATCTCTCTCCGACCCCCCATCTCTCCCTCCGATCTCTCTCCGACTCCCCATCTCTCCCTCCGATCTCTCTCCGACCCCCCATCTCTCCCTCCGATCTCTCTCCGACCCCCCATCTCTCCCTCCGATCTCTCTCCGACTCCCCATCTCTCCCTCCGATCTCTCTCCGACCCCCATCTCTCCCTCCGATCTCTCTCCGACCCCCCATCTCTCCCTCCGATCTCTCTCCGACTCCCCATCTCTCCCTCCGATCTCTCTCCGACCCCCCCATCTCTCCATCCGCTCTCTCTCCGACCCCCCATCTCTCCCTCCGATCTCTCTCCGACCCCCCATCTCTCCCTCCGATCTCTCTCCGACTCCCCATCTCTCCCTCCGATCTCTCTCCGACCCCCCCATCTCTCCATCCGCTCTCTCTCTGACCCCCCATCTCTCCCTCCGATCTCTCTCCGACCCCCATCTCTCCCTCCGCTCTCTCTCCGACCCCCCATCTCTCCCTCCGCTCTCTCTCCAACCCCCCATCTCTCCCTCCGATCTCTCTCCGACCCCCCATCTCTCCCTCCGATCTCTCTCCGACTCCCCATCTCTCCCTCCGATCTCTCTCCGACCCCCCATCTCTCCCTCCGATCTCTCTCCGACTCCCCATCTCTCCCTCCGATCTCTCTCCGACCCCCCATCTCTCCCTCCGATCTCTCTCCGACCCCCCATCTCTCCCTCCGCTCTCTCTCCGCCCCCCCCATCTCTCCCTCCGATCTCTCTCCGACCCCCCATCTCTCCCTCCGATCTCTCTCCGACTCCCCATCTCTCCCTCCGATCTCTCTCCGACCCCCCATCTCTCCCTCCGATCTCTCTCCGACTCCCCATCTCTCCCTCCGATCTCTCTCCGACCCCCCCATCTCTCCATCCGCTCTCTCTCCGACCCCCCATCTCTCCCTCCGATCTCTCTCCGACCCCCATCTCTCCCTCCGATCTCTCTCCGACCCCCCATCTCTCCATCCGATCTCTCTCCGACCCCCATCTCTCCCTCCGATCTCTCTCTGACCCCCCATCTCTCCCTCCGATCTCTCTCCGACCCCCCATCTCTCCATCCGATCTCTCTCCGACTCCCCATCTCTCCCTCCGATCTCTCTCCGACCCCCCATCTCTCCATCCGATCTCTCTCCGACCCCCCATCTCTCCCTCCGATCTCTCTTCGACCCCCATCTCTCCCTCCGCTCTCTCTCCGACCCCCCATCTCTCCCTCCGATCTCTCTCCGACCCCCCATCTCTCCCTCCGCTCTCTCTCCGACCCCCCATCTCTCCCTCCGATCTCTCTCCGACCCCCATCTCTCCCTCCGCTCTCTCTCCGACCCCCCATCTCTCCCTCCGCTCTCTCTCCGACCCCCCATCTCTCCCTCCGATCTCTCTCCGACCCCCCATCTCTCCCTCCGATCTCTCTCCGACCCCCCATCTCTCCCTCCGATCTCTCTCTGACTCCCCCATCTCTCCATCTGATGTCTCCCCGATCCCCCATCTCTCCCTCCGATCTCTCTCCGACCCACCATCTCTCCCTCCGATCTCTCTCCGACCCCCCATCTCTCCCTCCGCTCTCTCTCCGACCCCCCATCTCTCCCTCCGATCTCTCTCCGACTCCCCATCTCTCCCTCCGCTCTCTCTCCGACCCCCCATCTCTCCCTCCGCTCTCTCTCCGACCCCCCATCTCTCCCTCCGATCTCTCTCCGACCCCCCATCTCTCCCTCCGATCTCTCTCCGACCCCCCATCTCTCCCTCCGATCTCTCTCCGACCCCCCATCTCTCCCTCCGATCTCTCTCCGACCCCCCCATCTCTCCATCCGCTCTCTCTCCGACCCCCCATCTCTCCCTCCGATCTCTCTCCGACCCCCCATCTCTCCCTCCGATCTCTCTCCGACTCCCCATCTCTCCCTCCGATCTCTCTCCGACCCCCCATCTCTCCCTCCGCTCTCTCTCCGACCCCCCATCTCTCCCTCCGATCTCTCTCCGACCCCCCATCTCTCCCTCCGATCTCTCTCCGACCCCCCATCTCTCCCTCCGCTCTCTCTCCGACCCCCCATCTCTCCCTCCGATCTCTCTCCGACCCCCCATCTCTCCCTCCGATCTCTCTCCGACCCCCCATCTCTCCCTCCGATCTCTCTCCGACCCCCCACCTCTCCCTCCGCTCTCTCTCCGACCCCCATCTCTCCCTCCGATCTCTCTCCGACTCCCCATCTCTCCCTCCGATCTCTCTCCGACCCCCCCATCTCTCCCTCCGATCTCTCTCCGACCCCCCATCTCTCCCTCCGATCTCTCTCCGACCCCCCACCTCTCCCTCCGCTCTCTCTCCGACCCCCCATCTCTCCCTCCGATCTCTCTCCGACCCCCCATCTCTCCCTCCGCTCTCTCTCCGACCCCCCCATCTCTCCCTCCGATCTCTCTTCGACCCCCATCTCTCCCTTCGATCTCTCTCCGACTCCCCATCTCTCCCTCCGCTCTCTCTCCGACCCCCCATCTCTCCCTCCGATCTCTCTCCGACCCCCCATCTCTCCCTCCGATCTCTCTCCGACCCCCCATCTCTCCCTCCGATCTCTCTCCGACCCCCCATCTCTCCCTCCGATCTCTCTCCGACCCCCCATCTCTCCCTCCGATCTCTCTCCGACCCCCCATCTCTCCCTCCGATCTCTCTCCGACCCCCCATCTCTCCCTCCGATCTCTCTCCGACCCCCCATCTCTCCCTCCGATCTCTCTCCGACCCCCCATCTCTCCCTCCGATCTCTCTCCGACCCCCCATCTCTCCCTCCGATCTCTCTCTGACTCCCCCATCTCTCCATCTGATGTCTCCCCGATCCCCCATCTCTCCCTCCGATCTCTCTCCGACCCCCCCATCTCTCCCTCCAATCACTCTCTGACTCCCCCGCCCTCCCCCCCATGTCTGCCCCTGATCTATCTCTGACCCCCCTGGAACCTCCAAACCACGTTGTACCGCCCCCCCCACCCCCGGCCCCCAGCGATCTCCACTCCCAGGACCTGCTCCTGGGCTGCGGCCTGTTCTGCAGAGATCCCTGTTGTGAATGTACCTTTAAGGGAATAACTGGTCTCAGACTGCAGTACCGGCAGTGACCACCCCTGTATAAAAGGCGCTAGCAAGCCTCTGTAGTTTTAGTTTCCCGATTGACTCCATTCAGTAAAGACTTGTTTAAATCAACTCCTGCTGTCCGTGTCTCAATTATACACGGACATAATATTGGCGACGAGCAGATACGAACTTACCTACAGTCTGCACCACCTCCTGGGATCCATTCCTGAAGCGAAGTGAGCAGAGGTCGAGGCCAGAAAGAAGAAAGAAGCAGTAGAAACGGGCGTCGACCGTGGGCATCCACCCCTGAGACAGTGGAGTTGAAGATTGCTGGAGAAGCTGTCGAGAGCGGGGCCTGGTTCCTGTCGACGGTGCTTCAGCTAATCGGGCTGGTGGCAGGTAGTACACTGATCCTTCCTGGGCTGCGGCGGTCGCGAACTCAAGCGGGTGGCTTGCAACGGGGCCGAGCAGCGTTGTCGGGAAGAGGAGAGAGAGAGAGGGTGGAGCACACAGGGCACGGCCGGTGCTACAAAGCCGGGCATCGTACGGACCTGAGAAGAGAGAGGCAAGAGTCCCACAGGGTTGTTCCACGACGGGAAAATAATAAAAAAAGAAATATTAAACGCGCAGGAAACCGCGAGGAGCTGCAGGTTGCAACGGAAACCACGGAAAGCAGCGCTAGCAACAGCGGGGAAGAAGGCAAGGCGCGGGAGGTGCCATCTTAATCTGCGGGGAAGAAGGCAAAGCGCGGGAGGCGCCATTTTGTTAAATCGGGGAAGAAGGCAAAGCGCGGGAGGCGCCATTTTAGATTTTCAAGATGCCGAAGACTGGCTGTATCACTACCTTTGATAATACAATAGAGGACTGGACCACGTATGTGGAAAGAGTCGAGGTATATTGCGAGGCAAACGAAATAGCCGATGAGAAAAAGGCATCGGTATTGCTAAACTTAATGGGCGCTAGAACGTACGGCCTATTGTGGGACCTGATTACTCCAGCCAAACCGAAGGCAAAGAGTTTAAACGAAATTGTTGCTGTCCTACAGGAACACCTAAACCCTGCACCACTGCTGATAGCAGAAAGATTTAAATTCCACAGGAGAACTCAGCATAAAGATGAGAGCAATGCTGAGTACCTTACGGAACTACGCAAGCTATCAAAGCACTGCCAGTTCGGAGCAGGACTGGCAGATACCCTACGGGACAAATTTGTCTGTGGACTCCTGAGTGAAGGAACACAGAAGAAGTTACTCTCAGAGAAAGAGCTGACGCTAGATAAGGCTTTCAGCGTGGCAGTATCGTACGAAGCAGCAGCCAGGGGAGCTGCGGAAATACAACAAAAGCCACAGGAATACGGCACCCACGAAATGACACGGGGATTTGCAAAATGTTATCGCTGCAGCAGAACTAACCATGACCAGAAGGAATGCTGGTCCAAGGACAAAATATGCAGGCAATGCGGAAAGATGGGACACATTGCACGAGTTTGCAGGTCTGGGAAGAAGACCAGCGACAACAAAAAGGCTACTAAGGAACCGTACAAGAAAGTACAAAAGATGACGGACAGTAGTTCCGAAGACCAGATGAGCGATAGTGAATCCGGGAACAAGAGACTAAGCTGTCTCAAACTTCACAATGTAATCGCAAAAGAGGATCACCGAACTATTTGGGTCACCTTCACGATAGCAGGGTCCCAAGTTAAAATGGAATTGGATACAGGATCAGCGCTAACCGTCATGAATCGACGAGGCTACGAGCAGCTATTCTCACACATACCCTTGAGAGAGACATCCATCATCTTGACGACGTATACGGGGCAAAAAATATACCCCAGAGGAAAAATAAGGGTGCCTGTCGAATACAATGGCAAGAAAATACGGAAATTGTATCTCTACATACTGCAAAATGGTGGACCACCGTTACTGGGACGTGAATGGATCAGGAAGATAAGCTTAGATTGGCACTCCATTCATGCAATGACGGTGGATGGTAAAAAAGATGAAGACGTCACTCCTGGACGATTGTCAACAATCTTAGCTAACGCCAAAGAGGTATTTCAACAAGAACTGGGCACTATTAAAGGCGTAACCGCCTCGATAAAAATAGAAGAGAATGCAATTCCCAAGTTTTTCAAAGCAAGACCGGTACCATATGCAATTCGCCCAGCCGTCGAGGCAGAGCTGGAGAATCTGGAGAAGGCAGGCGTGTTGTCTAAGGTCGACTGGAGCGAGTGGGCGACACCCATCGTTCCTGTCATGAAGAAAACGTTAAGCAATAAGTCTGAGGAGCCAAGGAAGGTTCGCATCTGTGGGGACTTCAAGGTGACGGTGAACCCAGTCCTTCACACAGTACAATATCCTCTTCCAAGAATAGAAGACATCTTCGCCTCACTATCTGGAGGGAAGCGTTTTACAAAAATTGACCTAGCACAAGCATATTTGCAGATGGAGGTTGAAGAATCCTCTAGGAAGTATCTCACGATAAACATTCACAAAGGTCTTTACCAGTATCATCGATTGGTATTCGGAGTAGCATTGGCTCCGGCGATGTGGCAAAGAGCGATGGAACAAGTCCTGCAAGGGATTCCGGGGACTCAGTGTTACTTGGACGACATCCTTGTGACAGGTGAAGATGACAGTGAACACCTTAACAACCTAGAACAGGTGCTCACTAGACTACGGGAACATGGGCTACGAGCCAACCGCCACAAGTGCGAGTTTTTTAAGAAACAGATATCGTATTGTGGCCACGTGATTGATGAAGAGGGGTTACATAAGTCCCCTGACAAAATTGAAGCGGTTGTTAAGGCCCCAGCACCTGAAAATGTGTCGCAACTGAGGTCATTCCTCGGATTGGTGAATTACTACCGTAAAGTTTTTACCGAATTTGTCCACAATTCTGCACTCACTGAATGCCCTACTACGAACGGGAGTAGCATGGAAATGGAGCAATGACTGTAAGCAGGCCTTTCAGAAGAGTAAGGACTTAATCACTTCAAGAGAAGCATTGGCTCACTACAACCCAGCACTGCCGATCAGACTGGTGTGTGATGCGTCTCCCTACGGCATTGGGGCGGTACTGTCACATAAGTTCCTTGATGATTTAGAGAGGCCGGTAGCTTTTGCGTCACGCTCGTTAACTTCTGCCGAGCGTAACTAAGCCCAGATTGACAGAGAGGCCCTCAGCCTAGTGTGGTGGGTGAAGAAGTTCAATCACTACCTGCACAGTCAAAAATTTACTCTACTAACTGATCATCAACCTCTTGTCTCCATTTTCAACCCTCAGAAGGGCGTACCGATAATGACAGCGCAATGGCTGCAGAGGTGGTCCCTTTTCCTAGGGGCACACCAATATGACATCGAGTACAAAGGAACTAAACAGCATGGACTCGATGTTTTTAATTGCGGTGGATGCACATTCAAAGTGGCCAGAGGTAATAAAAATGTCCTCAACCACCACAGAAAAAACTATCACAGTTTTACGAACCATATTCACCAGGAATGGGCTGCCTGAACAGATTTGCTCTGACAATGGACCACAGTTTGTGTCTGAAGAGTTCCGGAGGTTCTTAAAGAACAATGGTGTTAAGCATTACACATCTGCCCCATATCATCCAGCCACTAATGGATTGGCCGAGATGTTTGTTCAAACATTCAAGAAGGCTATCAAGGCAATGTGTAATGAAGATATACCCCTACAACACAAGGTGGACAACTTCTTGTTTGCCTACCGGAATGCAACACATGCCGTTACCAACCAAACTTCAGCCATGACGTTCTTCAATCGAAGACTACGATGCCACTTGGATTTGGTTAAGCCAAACGTCCGAAGAGATGTGGCGAACAGGCAGTTTCAGAATATGAATGAAAGGCCGACCAGGAGTTTTAAGATAGGTCAACCAGTTTTGGCCCGGGACTACCGCACTGAGAAATGGCAGCCAGGAACGATTTGTACACGGCAAGGACCTCTCATGTATACCGTGGACGTTGGAGAGAGCATTGTAAGACGCCATGCTGACCAGATTCTAGAGTCACTGGAAAACGTCAACTCCACACCACGATCTGATACACCTGGCAATGAAATCGACGTACCAATTGCAGCTACCGCAGAATCGGTGATATTGGAAGCAGATGAACCAAACAACGACATGGATCCAGACTCAACCTTGCCAGAAGAACCTGATACTCCAAAGAGGCGTTATCCAGACAGAATCAGGAAGCCTCCTCAAAGACTGAACTTATAATTGCTTAACCTCAACCAATGTATCTAGCAACCGTAATTGTGATTGTAATTAGTTATCATTTAGTTGTTAAATGAATGTTATGTACTGTTTATCTAAAAGGGGAGGAATTGTTGTGTATGTACCTTTAAGGGAATAACTGGTCTCAGACTGCAGTACCGGCAGTGACCACCCCTGTATAAAAGGCGCTAGCAAGCCTCTGTAGTTTTAGTTTCCCGATTGACTCCATTCAGTAAAGACTTGTTTAAATCAGCTCCTGCTGTCCGTGTCTCAATTATACACGGACATAATAATCCCCACCCGACAGGAAGCTAAGCCTGTCAATCAGGCTGGCTTCCAAGCGGGGAACCTGTTTAGTTAAAGCCCACGCACAGCGTGGAGTTAAAATTCCACGGCGTTCGGCCCGGCCAGAACTCCTCCGCACCACCCCCCCCCCCCCCCGCACCCCCCACCGCCACTTGAAAATTCCACCCAAGTAAATATCATGACCATTGCCGCACAGGTGGCATTTCAGCTGACAGTTAGCTTGTGCTATCTGGTTTGTACTGTCAATGGGTAGGAGGGTTTGTATCCAGAGGACACAGATTTCAAATAATTGGCAAAAAAGCCAGGGGGAAGATGAGGAGACATTTTTATACTCAGCCAGTTGTTATGATCTGGAATGCACTGCCTGAAAAGGTGGTGGGAGCAGATTCAATAGTAACTTTGATAAGGGAATTGGAACTCTACTTAAAAAGGACAAATCTGCAGGGCTATGGGGAAAGAGCAAGGGTAGTGGGACTAATTGGTAGGACTGTCAGAGGGCCGTCGCAGGCACGATGGGCCGAATGGCCTCCTTCTGTGCTGGATGATTCTATGAATCTATAAAGAGAGAGAATGTTGCATTCACCAGCACCAACAACCCTTACCTTAATGACTGTAAAATTCACAATTTACAGCAGCAAAAAGGGTGGACGTATATCAGCAAAGTGGCTCGGCAGCTGATTAGGATTAACTTTATTGCTAGTTTTAGGGCAGAAGCGCTAAGCACGCTGTTGAGGTTGAGATGCAAATTGAGTTCTGACAAGATTAACTGAGCCTATAATAAATAGAGCGGAGTGCTTTCATTATAGTGCCCAGTTTTTTCAGCCGACATTCTATTAGCCTATTCATCAGCAAAAGCCTATATTTACAGATGAGGGAAATTACCCTGAACAGCATTAACCTATATTTCTGTTTAAATTGCTGTGTTTATTTTATATTGCAACCAATACAATTTCACGTTGCCATCATATTCTTTGCTTGTGCACAATTGTAAAAATTCAATTCAATATATTAATGTCACAACATAATTAACACTGAGTTAATGTCAATGTTTTTCAAAAAGCAAATCATAAACTAAAACTCACCTTTGACTTGAGAGCCAAGGACAATCGCAGCTAAAAAATGAAAGAAAAGAAAGATTTGCATTTCTGTAGCGCCTTTCACAACCTCAGGATGTTCCAAAACGCTTTACAGCCATTGAAGTACTTTTTGAAGTGTAATCACTGTTGTAATGTAGGAAACGCGGCAGCTAATTTGTGCACAGCAAGATCCCACAAGCAGCAATGAGATACTGACCAGATAATCTGATTCGGTGATGTTGGTTGAGGGATAAATATTGACCAGGACACCAGGGGGAACTACCCTGCTCATCTTCGAAAGAGTGCCACGGGATCTTTTACACCCACCCGAGAGGGCAGATGGGGCCTTGGATTAATGTCTCATCTGAAAGACGGAGGTGAGTGGTGAACGGCTTAGTGTTCTCCACATGGCTAGCAAGATGTCGATACACCGCCTCTCCTCTGGAGTGTCACCCATGTGATCAGCAACATCAAAGACTTCTAGGAGGTCGGTTCGGTAAAGTACTTTAAACTCCTTTAAAAGCAATGTAGTCCTGCCAGTCTCTTCTTCGTCCTCCTTAGCTGGCATCCTTCTCCCCTCAATGATAGCTGCTGTATCAAGGCCAGGGTTGGTCTCCTCAAAAATAAGTATTTTTATTGATTAATTTATGGTTCGGTACTTAGGAAAACAAGTTTGGACCTAAGAAAGATAGATCCGAGTATTTTCTAAATGGCAAGAAGCTAAGAACTGTGGATGAGGAAAGAGATTTAGGGGTTTCAAGTACAGAAATCGCTAAAAGCTAGTGGACAGGTCCAAAAAACAAATTAAAAAGTTAATGGAATGTTGGTCTTTATCTCAGGGGGTTGGAATACAAAGGGGTGGAAGTTATGTCACAGCGATATAAAGCTGTTTCTTTATTTCTCAGTCACATTTAACCTCCACCATTAATTGTAACTTGATTCGCCAGTTGTTACTGGACACATCACTTTGATGCTTTGTTGCTCCCAGGGCTCCTGTGCATGTTGGATTGTAAGAGTGCTCTGTTACATCCTAGATTCTGTTCAGCTCTTCCTATTTCACTGAATGCTTCAATAACACACAGCTTCCCGGTGAATTAACAGACAGTTTAGCTGTTTCACATTGTCAGGAGAGAAAACAAAAATTCTTTGAATAAAATTACATTTTTTATCGTAAAATGTTGATTAAAATTAATTTTTAAAACGGCAATGCTAAAAACATACTGTAAAGTTGGAATATAAAATAGCTAATATATTTTTTACTCTCTAAGCGCTCCAGTATCTATGGTACTTCCCTTGGGCCCAACCCTGATGAGCACGATCCAGGCCTAGGGAGACTGGAATTAATGCTATGCTCAATATAAACACATGGCTCAGAAATTCGTGATTGCCCATTTTTGGTCAAACTGATGTGGGGACCTCAAGCAGGCATTGGGCCCCTTATTTACATATATAAAAGATCTAACGCCTACTTCAGGCGTGCATATAGGGCACCTCTTGTTTGTCCTTACCCAGTATTGTTGTGTATGTGCCTTTAAGAGAAGAACTGATTCTATACTGCAGTACCGGCAGTGACCACCCCTGTATATAAAGCCACAGCAGGCTTCTGTATTTCAATCTTGAATTACTCTCTGTTCAGTAAATACCTGTTTTATTGTTCTCCTGTAGTCTGAGTATTATTGATCCTCGGACATTACAAGTATAATGGGCGGTGCACTTCTGGCCTGCCATTTTGAGGTGCCGTGTGATGCAATTTACAGGCCATTATGATATTCAAATGAAGACTTGGCTCATGTTCAATCGGCCCCTTTAGACCATTCTAAAAGGTCCACTAGGAGATCATGCTTGGCGTTAAAGTAATGTAGATCCGACTATATGGACCTGAGGCCTGGTCCCCAAGCTTCTGCTTTACCCCTGCATTGGCCATAGCAACCCAAAAATATACATTCCGATGTTTTATACTTTACACGTTACCTGTATGTTTACAGATTGCAAAATAGGACTGGGTTGTGAGGAGGCCCACATTTTCACTGGGTGGGTAAGACAATACTCTGAGGAGCTTAGGGAGGAGCACTGTTCTCAAAGATCTAACAGTTTTTCTGTTGCTGCTTCCTGGTTTTGGAGAGAACAAATAAGAATTGGCGTGATCTTTTTGGATTGCCTGAGTTCTGCAATAACACTTACAGGAGCTTGAAATTGCCAGAAGCACAGAAGGCTGAAGTAGCGAATGCCTTCACTTTTGCTAGCAGGCTGTGTCCAAAGTGTAATCAGTTTCTAAATCCATCTTCAACTGCTGGTCAAGAACTTATTTTTTTTTTACAGCCACAATCTCTGGGAATGTTAGTTGTGTGGTGTCAGCCCTCAGTGGTAGCACACTCACCTCTGAGTTAGAAGATTGTAGGTTCAAGTACCACTACAGAGACTTGAGCGCATAATCCAGGCTGACATTTTAGTGCAGGACTGAGGGAGTGCTGCACTGTTGGAGGTGCCATCTTTTGGATGAGATGCTAAACCATCCCTCTCAGCTGGACAGAAAAGATGCCACGGCACTATTTTGAAGAAAAGCAGGGGAGTTCTCCCTGATGCCCTGACCAAAATGTAACCCTCAAACATTTATCTCATTGCTGTTTGTGGGATCTTGCTCAATGTTCCCCCTAATTTCTTTTTTGGTTGTGCGGTTCCTTTAAGGGGCTGTGTGGCCCATTCACAGATTTGCGCGTTGCAAAACGTAACATTGGACAAGCCGGACCCGGGCTGTGCGGGACTGGTAGAGAGCTGCGTGGCTGTGCAGCCGTGCAGCTTAGAGGGAACGTTGATCTTGCTGTGCACAAATTGGATGTCATGTTTCCTACATTACAGCAGTGACTACACTTCAAATGTACATTGAAGTAAGAAAACTACTAGGTACTTGGTCTAAGCATTAAACAAGGCTTTAATCAACTGTTTTACAACATGGAGGTCTAGTTGTGTCCTTCACTAGTTCTTGTTAAGAATGTCCTGCGCAAGCTGGGCCCGTGCCCAAGTATTTATGCTCTCCCTGGACAGCGCCACCTACAGGCAGCTCAGTATTATTTCAGAAGTCTTTCTTTCATGAATGACTGATTCATGTCATACATCGTTGGCTGTAAAGCGCTTTGGGTTGTCCTAAGGCTGTGAAAGGCACTATATAAATGCTAGTTCTTTTTTGGGGGGCTAAGAAAAATCCTCTAAACAGGAGTCACAACAATGTTTGGAAGCAGACAGCTGGCACTGAAGCAGTAAGACTAATCTCTTTCTCTCATTTCCAGAAATAGTTTTACCTGAGAATTTATGCTGAAAGAAAAAGAAGCAATAAAACTTCCTTTTAATATGCCTCCTGGCCACCCTAAATTGTCATTAGCTATTTATGATGGCTTCAATTTGCATTCAGCGGAAGTAAAGAGACCGACACAAACAGAAATCTTGAACGTGGAGGTCATTGGCCTTCAATTATAGATAAATGGGACCATTGTAATGATTTCTGGTGTGCTTTTTGCTGAATAGAATAACAGAGCAACACTGCTGTAATGTAGTATGGAGATTAATTAGGGGATAGCAGGCTGCAAGTCAGAAAATTTCACTGGAAAACAAAAATGCAGTTGCTATTAACTACAAACCACAGTAGAGATGCAAATACATACTACACATGCCAGCAATCAGCAATAGGAGCATAGAGGTTTACAGCACAGAAGGAGGCCATTCAGCCCATCATGCCTGTGCTGGTCCTTTGCAATCCAAAACTCATCCCAATGCTCTCCTCTCTTCCCATAACCTTGTATCTTCCTCTGCTTCTAATATTTACCCAGTTTGCCCTTCAACTACTCCCTGTGGCAAAGCGTTCCATACTCCAACAACCCTTTGTGTAAAGATTTATTCCCAACCTCTCTCCTTGCTCTCAGTGACAATTTAAAATTCATGGCAGTGTCTTCCATTTCTCCAGTGTATCCGTGAATCTTCCACCAAAACCCTGCCCAAATTCAACCTCGTAGTCTTACACTATTCACCCTATCAAAACACTTCATTATTTAAAAACCCCTATTAAATTTCCACTTAGCCTTCTCTATTCCAATGAACATAGCACCACTATCTCAAGTCTCTCCTTATAACTACAGTTTCCCATCTCTGGCATCATTTTGGTAAATGTATGGTCTTACAGGTAATACTGGGAATGCAATGAAAGTGATAGATAGTTTAATACTTTGAATGTGGCCGTTTGTCCAGTTTTGGTGAAGTGTTATATCTGAAGCATTAAGTTATCTTTCTTTTAGAATCCATGACCTTCTGATTCAGAGGTGCGAATGCTATCAATGAGTCATCTATGGCTCAGTGGTAACGAAGTTCCTTCTGAGTCAGAAGGCCATGGGTTCAAGCCTCACTCTGGAGACTTAAGCACAGAATCTTGGCTGACACATCTGTACTAAGGGAGTGCTGCACTGTCGGAGGTGCCATATTTCATATGGGATGTTAAACCAAGGTCCTGTCCACCCTTTCAAGTGGATATAAAAGATCCCATGGCACCATTTCGAAGAAGAACAGAGGAGTTCTCCCCGGTGTCCTGGTCAATGTTTATCCCTCAACGAACACCACTAAAAAAAACAGGATTATCTGGGTCTGTTATCTCATTACTTTTTGTGGGACCTTGCTGTGCGCAAATTGACGGCTGCGTTTCCATACATTACAAGAGTGACTACACTTCAAAAGTGTTTCATTGGCTGTGAGGTTGTGAAAGGCACTATAGAAATGCAAGTTATCTCTGTCTTGAAGACCTGCCATTGCTCATTTATTATTTTCCTGGGCAATTCTTGTTTCTAGTTCACCTGTGCTAGATCCCTTCTCAAATCACTGAAATCGGCTTGCTTCCAGTTGGGTATTTTCACCTTTTCACCTTTGATTGTTCTTTGTCCCTTTCCATAACTACTTGAAACCTAATTAATAAGAACATAAGAACATAAGAAATAGGAGCAGGAGTAGGCCAATCGGCCCCTCGAGCCTGCTCCACCATTCAATAAGATCATGGCTGATCTGATCCTAACCTCAAATCTTCTATCACTCTGCATCCACCCGAACCCATGTGATCTCCCGGGAGAGGCGAAAAACCAGATAAAGACCCAATGGCCAATTTGGGAGAAAAAAATCTGGGAAATTCCTCTCCGACCCATCTAGGCAATCGAAATTCTTCCAGGAGATCACTCTGTCCCTATATTTTCTACAGTACTTACCTTCTGTAAAGGCGATCTCCACCCCAGTCAGGAACAGGAATAAAACCATCTCCTGAAATCTAACAGAATTAGAACACAGTAGGAGCAGAACAAGGCTACACGGCCCCTGGGCCCGCTCCACTACCCACAGGGCCATGACCATTCCGAACCCAGACTCATGTCCAATTTCCTGCCCGCTCCCCGTAACCCTTTATTCCCTTTACTTCTAGGAAACTATCTATTTCTGTTTTAAATTTATTTAATGATGTAGCTTCCACAGCTTTCTGGGGCAGCAAATTCCACAAACCTACCACCCTCTGAGTGAAGAAGTTTCTCCTCATCTCAGTTTTGAATGAGCAGCCCCTTATTTTAAGATTATGCCCCCTAGTTCTAGTTTCACCCATCATTGGGAACATCCTCACCGCATCCACCCGATCAAGCCCCTTCACAATCTTATATGTTTCAATAAGATCGCCTCTCATTCTTCTGAACTCCAATGAGTAGAGTCCCAATCTACTCAACCTCTCCTCATATGACCACCCCCTCATCCCCGGGATTAACCGAGTGAACCTTCTTTGTACTGACTCGAGAGCAAGTATGTCTTTTCTTAAGTATGGACACCAAAACTGTATGCAGTATTCCAGGTGCGGCCTCACCAATACCTTGTACAACTGCAGCAATACCTCCCTGTTTTTATATTCCAACCCCCTAGCAATAAAAGCCAACATTCCATTGGCCTTCTTAATCACTTGCTGCACCTGCATACTAACTTTTTGAGTTTCGTGCACCAGGACCCCCAGATCCCTTTGTACTACAGTACTTTCCAGTTTCTTGCCATTAAGATAATAACTTGCTCTATGATTTTTCCTGCCAAAGTGCATAACCTCACACTTTCCAGTATTGTATTCCATCTGCCAAATCTCTGCCCACTTACTTAGCCTGTCTATGTCCCTTTGCAGGTTTTTTATGTCCTCCTCACTCACTACTTTCCGTCCCATCTTTGTATCATCTGCAAACTTTGATATGTTACACTCGGTCCCCTCCTCCAAATCGTTAATATAGATTGTAAAGAGTTGGGGACCCAGCACTGACCCCTGCGGAACACCACTAGTTACTGGTTGCCAATCTGAGAACGAACCATTTATCCCAACTCTCTGCTTTCTGTTAGAGAGCCAATCCTCCCTCCACCATAATTATATTATGATCACTATTACCCAGATGTTCTCCAACTGAAACACACTCTACTTGCCCTACTTCATTCCCCAGAACTAGATCCAACACTGCTTCCTTCTTTGTTAGGCTAGAAACATACTGATTAAGAAAGTTCTCCTGTCCGCATTTTTGGAATTCTTCATCCTCCTTGCCCTGTAATCTGGTTTTTTTCCTAGTCTATATTAGGGTAATTGAAGTCGCCTATTATTTCTACTCTATTATTTATACATTTCTCTGAAATATGCCTATAGATTTGCTCCTCTATCTCCTTCTCGCTATTTGGGGGTCTAGAGTAAACGCAGCAGCGTAACAGCTCCTTTTTTGTTTCTTAACTCTAACCAAATAGATTCCGTTTTTGAATCCTCTAGTATATCACCCCTCTGTAGAACAGTAATGTTATCCTTGATCAATACTGCCCCCACTCCACCAACTCGTCTTTTTTCCTTCCCCATCCCTTCTGAGTACATTGTAGCCAGGAATGATTATTTCCCATTCCTGCCCATGTTTAAGCCAGGTCTCCGTTATAGCCACTATATAATAATAATAATAATCAACTTTATTGTCATTGTTAGTGCACAAGTGCAGTACAACTAAATGTAGGCTTGCAGCTCCCGAGATTGTACATTTAGATTAAGACATTTAAACATTCAACATACATTTGGCTTGTAATACATTAACATAAACATAACCATATCATAACCTCATGAGGCAACTGGTGCCTGTAGCTCATCAACCTTATTTGCAACACTCCTTACGTTAACACACATGCATGCCAACATCATGCGAGTCGGCTTTGCGTTTTTCCGCCATCTAATTCCTGCTCTTTCTACACTATTCTTTGTTCTTTCACTTTTTGTTCCTCCTAGTTTTCTATGCACCTAGTCTCTTCTCTTTGCTGTTGTGTCCTGGTGCCCCTTCCCCCGCCAAATTAGTTCAAACCCTCCCCCACAGCACTAGTTAATCTCCCCATGAGGACATTGGTCCCAGCTCTGTTCAGGTGCAACCTGTCCAGCTTGTACAGGTCCCTCCTGCCCCAGAACTGGTCCCAATGCCCCAGGATACTGAAGCCCTCCCCCCTGCACCACTTCTCCAGCCATGCATTCAACTGCACTATCTTCCTGTTTCTGTACTCACTAACACATGGCACTGGGAGATTACCACCTTTGAGGTCCTGTTCTTTAATCTTTTTCCTAGCTCCTGAAACTCTGCCTGTAGGACCTCAACCCTTTTCCTACCTATGTCATTGGCTCCAACATGGGCCATGACTTCTGGCTGTTCCCCTTCCCCTCACAGAATGTCCTGCACCTGATCAGTGATAGCCTTTACACTGGCACCAGGGAGGCAAGAGACCATTTGGGACTCGCATCTGTGGTTACACAAACACCTGTCTCCCACCCAGATTCACAAGAGATGCTCAGTGCCCTCCTGCCAGCATCCCACCCCTACATCTGCAGAGAGAGGCAACATACCTCACTTGGGCAGATATTGTGCTGGTGGAAGCTCCTGTTCTCAAAGGTGGTTGTGCCAGAAGACCCCCACTATGAGATTTGAATAGCCTGATCAACCATTCAACTGGAAGGTTCTTCAAAAGCACCTGAACCACAACGTGGCAAAGCATGAAAGAAGGCATGCCAGGGTACTAAGGAGCCAGCACTTCTTGTTTGACCGTACTTGCCGAGACATCACCAACTATTTCTGCAGGCCCTGGCACACCCACCTGGGATTGTCCTTGAGAGCCTGCCTTCAAACTCAGGGTCTGGGTCAGCAGGAGGGTGGGGCAGATGCCGACCTGTGCCATCTGCTGTGAGGACACCTATGGCTATCATGTAGCATAGAACATGCTCATATGCAGGAACAGTAATGGTCAGCTGTGGCCTGAACTTTGATTACCTCTTCTTGCAGATATTCTGCAGTGCTAACTAATGGGAAATTGTCCTCTGGAATGACAGAGAGCACACTTTACCCCCCTGCACGTATGTCATGCAGTTCCAACTGCCTTCAGCAGCTATCAAAAAGGAAGCTGCTGATGGGTTGTGATGTCTTTCAGCACTCTTCAGAAGCTTTCTAAATGTTTGTGTCCCTTTCCTTGTCTCTCCTTCCTTTTAAACTGTTTGCAACCTTGGTGTCATATTTGACCCTGACATGAGCTTCCGAACACATATCTGTAGCATAACTAAGAACGCCTATTCCCACCTCCGTAACATCGCCCGTCTCCGCCCCTTGCCTCAGCTCATCCACTGCTGAAACCCTCATCCATGCCTTTGTTACCTCTAGACTTGACTATTCCAATGCACTCCTGGCTGGCCTCCCACATTCCACCCTACATAAACTTGAGGTAATAAAAAATCGACTGCCCATGTCCTAACTCGCACCAAGTCCCGTTCGCCCATCACCTCTGTGCTTGCTGACCTACATTGGCTCCTGGTTAAGCAGAGCCTCGATTTCAAAATTCTCATCCTTGTTTTCAAATCCCTCCATGGCTTTGCCCCTCCCTATCTCTGTAATCTCCTTCAGCCCCACAACGCCCCCCCCCACCGAGATATCTGTGCTCCTCTAATTCTGCCCTCTTGAGCATCCCCATTGGTGGCTGTGCCTCCTGTTGCCTTGGCCCTAAGCTCTAGAATTCCCTGCCTAAAACTCTCCACCTCGCTCCTTCTCTTTTCTCCTTTAAGACACTCTTTAAAACCTACCTCTTTGACCAAGTTTTTGGTCACCTGCCCTAATTTCTCCTTATGTGGCTCGGTGTCAAATTTTACTACATTATAAATACAAGTTGTTGTTGTTGTTGATGTTAATTGTCCCCATTGCTTTCAATTTGCCTTTAACGCATTTTTCCGTTCCTACCACTAATTTTGTTTGAGTTGCAGCTGGAGTTGTGAATAATTACGTAAATAAGTGCTAATTGCACTTCAAATTCAGATGGGTCTTAAAGTAATGCAAATCATATTAGAATTGGCTTACATCTGAAGACTAAACTTGTCCTCACTGTCCCAGACTGAAGGCATACAGTAGATGCCGTACTTCATATTGCTGGCCTTACGTTTCCCCATCAGACTTGCTTCATCTTCCACCCTGATGCTATAATGAGGAGAGGTGACAGCAGCTGCCAGGGAAGTTATGCTAAACTTGTATAAAACTGTGATTAGACGACGCTTGGAGTATTGTGTACAGGTCTGGTCTCCATATTACACAAAGGATAAAGAGACACTGGAGAAGGTGCAAAAAAGATTTACAAGGATGATACCAGAACTGAGTGGATATACTTATAAGGAAAGGCTGATCAGACTGGGGCTCTTTTCTCTAGAAAGGAGAAGGCTGAGGGGTGACCTGATTTTAGATTATTAAGATTATGAAGAGGTTCGATAGGGTAGATCTAAAATGAGCTAACGTATGTAAATGATATGCGTGGTTGGAGGCAGCAGCAGTTCTTTCAGTGAAGCTGGGGTTTCAGCTCTCCAGGATTTGGTAGAAGGCAGTTGTATTGGGTGAGTCTTCAAGCCAAAAGTCTTGATAATAATTCAGCTTGAATAGAGCTAGATACAAGGAGACATGAAATATGTCACAGTACAACAGCTAAGTGATTTATCAAAATGATGTTTTATATTTACTATAGTTTGCAGTGTAAGAAATGTGATTGGAGGAAACCCAACTGCCCTGATCTTTGCGTAACATTCTCATTGTTTAAACTGCAACAGTGAATAATGGGGTGATAGACGTGGATAAACAATTGACAGTTGTTGCAAAGGTTATCATTAATTTGCAGTTTAGGTGTGCCTTGTGCGTATGGACTGTAAAACTGTATACTTGGACAATTCTATCCCCATTGTTGTAACAGGCTTCCATAGAAATCAGGGGCGACATTGTTGGCTTTTACAAATTATACACCCAGGAGCACGTTTATAGACCTCCTGGGCAAAAATAATTTAAAAAAGAAAGGAGGAGAAATTCAGTTGGTTAGCGCTTCCGGTTAGCGCCTGGTGGGGCGCTAATGGGGCGTTAATGAAGTAGCGCCGGGGCAAGGCGAACCCAGCGGTGCACGGCAAATCTAATCGCCCCTTAGCGCCGCCGCTAACAGTTAGTGCTTGGGGCTTTAGCGCCAGGCAGATCGTGATATCGGTGAGTGTGCAACGCTCACTGAGCACCCCATCTGCCAAATTGATTATTGCCCCCTGTCTTAGTGCCTCGCCCCAACGACGACAAGAAGAGGAGGTGCGAAGCAGGTGGATGGCGGCTCCAGGGGTGATATTTAAAGGGATAAGTTGCTGCTGTCAGGTTAGTGCCGTTTCACTGTCTCCTTGTCAGTTTGCGATTGTGCAAGAGTTTAATTCAGTCATTTAAAGGTTCTTTAGTATCAGGCGTGTTGTGGCTACTAAAAATTTGTTACATTTATTCTGATAAAATTTTAAAGTGCTACACATCGTTAGATTAATTGGGGCTGTACTGGCAGACGACCTCGCCTCCAGGGCCTACTGCGGAGGGAGCGGAGGCAGCGAGAAAGATTGCAAGATGTGGTCAGAGGGAGGAGGAGGGCCATCAGGGCTCTCAACAGGAGGCCTTACCCTCCGAGGGTATTCTGAGAGCACTTCTCCTACCTCCAATTAAGCGAGGAGTAGTGCTTTAGAGGGCTCCACTTCAGCAACGATATGGTCACCGAACTTTGCCACATCCTGCAACCAGACCTCGAGCCTTAGATCAGGTCGACCACGGCTCTCTCAGTGGCAGTCAAGGTCACCGTCACCCTCAATTTCTTCACCAGCAGTTCCTTCCAGTCTGCAACAGGAGATATAGCGAACACCTCACGGTTCGCCATCCATCGCTGCATCCAGGAGGTCACAGAGGCTCTCGACAGTAGGAGAAGCAACTACATTTCCTTCCCCATCACCAGAGAGAAGCAGGATGAATGTGCATGTGGCTTTGCCAGGATAGCGGAATTCCCCATGGTGCAGGGCGCCATTGCCTGCACCCACGTGGCTTTGCAGTTGGTGTGCGACCACAGACAGTGAATCCTCAATGTGAATGCCCGCTATCCTGGCAGCAGCCACGATGCCTTCATCCTGTGCCAGCACTCTTCCAACCATCATGTCAAGCTCGCGGCTGGCTGGTCAGAAACAAGGGCTATCCGCTCTCCACCTGGCTCATGAATCCCCTCTACAACTCCAACACTCTGCTCAGCATTCATATAATGAGAGCCATGCTGCCACCAGGAACATCATTGAGCAGATCATCGGGGTGCTCAAGCAACGGTTCCGCTGCCTTGACTGCTCAGGAGGAGCCCTCCAGTACTCAGCTGAGCGGGTGTCCCATTTCATGGTGGTCTGCTGCATGCTTCACAACTTGGCCATCATGAGGGCCCAGCTGTTGCCACCAGGGATAACAGGACAACCTCAGGAGGAGGAACAGGGAGAAGAGGAGGAGCCCGAGGACGAGGAGGATGAGGAAGATGAGGAGGAGGAGGAGGAATAGGAGTGAGGGAGGAGGCAGCCATTCAATCGGCCTTCTGAAAGGGCGGTCTGTGACTGCCTCATTAGACTGAAGTTCCAATAAATTAAACCCGAGATCCCTGTTGTTCACCACATCCCCATCATTCCATCCCCGTCGTAGGCCATATCACAGCGCAAAGTTGAAATGAGATAAGCCACAAAATCATCCAAAGACAATTAATAAATTTATCAATAATCAGTGAACACATATTTACAACAACAATATTAGTTATTCATCCTTGTGCAATCGCTTAGTGCCCCTCGTTACAGTGCCATTACCTACGCTAGGGCTCCTATGAAGTGTTGGCCCAATGGCTGCAGCACGGTGGGTGGAAGGCTGCTGAGTGTCTGTGCGGGACTCTTCAGATGGCCTTGCTGGACACCCTCGACCAGCTGTGGGCCTGGAAGGCCCGGCTGTAGACTGCACCACCATGGGCGGCAGCAGTCTGGGCTAGCTGGATGACAGGCAGTAACAAGGGCAATGGCAGAGTGCCAGTGGTGGGAGCAGGAATGCTGTCATCCTGAGAGAGGACAGCAGTTTCCTGCTCCACTGACCCACTGGCACTCCCCCAGGGCAGCACCTCAACATCACTACCAACCTGCTGGAGGACAGATTGCTGGCCTGCTGTGACACTGTGAAAGCCCCAGTCGACGGCGATAGACGCAGCCACGATGGCAGCAGTCAGAGCTTGCGTGGCATCAAGCTGAGACTGCATGAGAGCAGTCTGAGAATCGATGGCACCAAGCATAGACTGCATTACAGCACTAAGATGGTGCATGGCTTCCGTCTGTGCTGCAGTGGAAGCTGTGACATTGCCCATCACATGCGGCATCAGGTCTGGGTCACCACGGTCTCTCTGGGAGTCCACCATCCTTTGCAGACTGCAAATGATGGGCTCCATGGTGTGCGCAGAGCTCTGTGCAATGTTGGATGTGGACTCCTCCATGCTCCTTACCATTGCCGAGAGGCTCTCACACACCCTTGCCATTGCACCTATCATCTCCGTGTGCGTGCCCATCACCCTTCTTCTAAAGGCCTCCCCATTGAGGTCCTTATCTGAGTCCAGTGCAGCAGAACTCGTGCGCGAACTCGCCCTCCGGGGAGCTGGCTCCCGAGCTACCCTTTCCCCCTGGCCTTGTTGCAGCCCACTCGACCCGGTGCATCACCCTGTGCAGATCCCGCTACTATACTAGCCTCTAAAGAACGCGTAGTGCCAGTATCTCAGTTGGTGCCTGCGGGTGAGACATGCAGTGACGCGGTGTGTTCTTCCTCCTTCTCTTCTTCTGCCTCACTCTCAATGGTACCCTCAGGGACAGGCTGCTCAGGTGCTTGCTCATTAACTGAAAGCATAAAGGCACAAGAGTTGGGTTAAGGTGAGGGGATGGGGTGCAGGAAGGGAGAAAGGCATGCATACAGCATGATTAGCTGGAAAGTGGGAAAGGCTTGTGGGGTGAGGGGGAAGTGGGATGTGAGAAGAAGGAGTAGGGATGAATATACTGTTGCTGTCCCCAAGGGGGTCAAGGTCACCAGTGGCCACGGCGCCCACCACCTGGCGCCCAATGATTTGCAGCACTCTTTCCTCCAGCTCAGAAAGTGGTTGGGTGTCAGGTTGTCCCCCGCCTGTGAGCTCCTGCTCCCTCCTGTTGTGAGCGACCTTGGCCTGCAAGAGAAAGGAAAGTGTGTGAGTGAGTGTGGAGCAATGTGTTTGGGAGATGTGCCTGCCATAGTTGAATAGCTGTCATTGTGTGCAAGGTGTGAGATGTGGGTGTGAGTGTTGGTAGGTGGAGGTTGTTGGTGGGTGAGTGCTGAGGGTGTGGTGCTTTGGGCAGTGTGTGCAGGCTGAGGCTCAGATGGTAGTAGCATTTGTTCAAGCATTGACTCACCCTGCCCACCTGAGTGAGGTTGTTAAATTTCTTCCTGCACTGTGTGTGTGTCCTGGGGACCACAGTGCTGCTCGAGACCTGCTGGGCAACTCAACCATGTGGCGCGGAAGACTTGCGGCGAGGGCCTCCTGCCACTTGCCGGGTAAAGCACTGCCCTCCGTCTCTCCACAGCAAAGACCAATGCCTCCAAAGCCTGGTCGCAGAATCTGCACGCTCTCTCCCTGGGCCGTTGATCTGCCGTGATGACACCTCTTCAGTGGTCCGGTTTCTTCTCCTTGGCCTTCTGCTGCTTGCTGAGACAGCTGCAGAACCAGCAATGCTGAGAATGATTGAACCTCCCTTTTGAGAACTGGAAAGAGCCTGTGGCAATGACGACTAGCGATTAGACTGCACCTGAAATTGCTTAGCGCTTTGAGTCTAACGCCACTGAGCTAGGTCATTAGCGTTTGATTTAGCGCTCCCATCCTTTCTTTGAGCGATGACACTGAATTTTGCATGCAGCGAGATTCATTAGCACCTGGCACTAAATTTCAAGCTTTTCCAATGTTAGCACCCACTCCTGGGCGATAATGAATTTCTCCCCCAAAGGCTTGTATTTATGTAGCGCCGTTCATGACCTCAGGATGTCCCAAAGCGCTTTATAGCCACTGAAGTGTTTTTGAAGTGTAGTCACTGTTGTAATTTAGGGAAACACAGAAGCCAATTTGCTCACCGCATGGTCCCACATACAGCAATGAGATAATGACCAGATAATTTGTTTTTTAGTAAGATACGGTCTCCTCTACATTGGGGAGAGCAAACACAGATTGGGTGACCACTTTCCGCAACACCTTCATTCAGTCCATAAACGTGACCCCGAGATTCCGGTCGCCTGTCGCTTTAATTCTCCGCTCCACTCCCACTCTGACCACACTGTCCTCGGCCTCTTACAGTGTTCCAATGAAGCTCAACGTAAGCTCGAGGAACAGCACCTCATCTTTCGATTAGGCACTTTATAGCCTTCTGAACCCAACATCGAGTTCAACAATTTCAGACCATAACTTCTACCTTATTTTTTCACATGGCAGCTGTTGATGATTCTGCCATTCCCATTTACACCTCCTCTAGACTCATCTTTTGTTTCTTTACTTGTCCCATTACCATCTCCTTTTGCTTTGTACTATCATCCCTTTTGTCATTTAATCTCTCCTGCCTTCCACCCCTTTTGTTCTTTCCTGCCCTCCCCCCTTTCCCTGCCCCTGCCCCTGCACTTGCTTAAAATCTGTTGCATCTCTAACTTTTTCCAGTTCTGACGAAAGGTCATCGACCTGAAACGTTAACTCTGTTTCTCTCTCCACAGATGCTGCCTGACCTGCTGAGTATTTCCAGCAGTTTCTGCTTTTATTTCCATTTTTTAGTAATGTTGGTTGAGGGATAAATATTGGCCAGGGCATCGGGGAGAACTCCCCTGCTCTTTTTCAAAATGGTGCCATGGGATCTTTTATGTCCAGCTGAGAAGGCAAGCAGGGCCTCGATTTAACGTCTCGTCTGAAAGATGGTACCTCTGACAGTGTCTGCCTCGATTATGGGCTCATGTCTCTGGAGTTGTTTTTCTGCATATTATTAAGGTGAATTTCTATGGATATGATATTCATCAAGGGTTGAAATTGTGCCTGTCAATACATTTATTGATTACTTAGCTGTCGTAAAAACATGGAACAATCTGTTTTTTCCTTGTAAAAGGCCAGTTAAAGGGGTACTCCTGCAAAGTTTAACAACATTGGAGTCCCCATGGCAAATGTGCATATTACAGCTGGATAGAGCAAATGGAAGGAATGAGAGCGATGGAAGATGAACTGAAACAGAACATGTAGGACAGTGAGGAAGCAGAGTCAAATAGATCAAATAGCCCAGATAAAGCCCCAGACTGCCCTGATGGGCAAGTGCTCCACACAACAGCATGTGGGTGCCTGAGGAATCCATTATAACTAATGCCGTGTGCATCAGCTATGTTTCTGTGATACAGCATATCGCATATCTTAAAATGAGAAGGCAAAACTGAAATATTGCACATTAATACTGTACAATTCAAAAAACACAAGCATATCCCATGGCATTGCTCACAGTAAGTCAGAGGGTAGGGTGGGGAATATGTGAGGGCGGGGAAGATGTGAGGGTGGGGAATATGTGAGGGTGGGAAAGATGTGAGGGTGGGGAAGATGTGAGGGTGGGGAAGATGTGAGGGTGGGGAAGTTGTGAGGGTGGGGAATATGTGAGGGTGGGGAAGATGTGAGGGTGGGGAAGATGTGAGGGTGGGGAAGATGTGAGGGCGGGGAAGATGTGAGGGTGGGGAATATGTGAGGGTGCGGAAGATGTGAGGGTGGGGAATATGTGAGGGTGGGGAAGATGTGAGGGTGGGGAAGTTGTGAGGGTGGGGAATATGTGAGGGTGGGGAAGATGTGAGGGTGGGGAAGATGTGAGGGTGGGGAATATGTGAGGGTGGGGAAGATGTGAGGGTGGGGAATATGTGAGGGTGGGGAAGATGTGAGGGTGGGGAAGATGTGAGGGTGGGGAAGATGTGAGGGTGGGGAAGATGTGAGGGCGGGGAATATGTGAGGGTGGGGAAGATGTGAGGGTGGGGAAGATGTGAGGGTGGGGAAGATGTGAGGGCGGGGAAGATGTGAGGGCGGGGAAGATGTGAGGGTGGGGAATATGTGAGGGTGGGGAAGTTGTGAGGGTGGGGAATATGTGAGGGCGGGGAATATGTGAGGGTGGGGAAGATGTGAGGGCGGGGAAGATGTGAGGGTGGGGAAGATGTGAAGGTGGGGAATATGTGAGGGTGGGGAAGTTGTGAGGGTGGGGAAGTTGTGAGGGTGAGGAAGATGTGAGGGTGGGGAAGTTGTGAGGGTGAGGAATATGTGAGGGTGGGGAATATGTGAGGGCGGGGAAGATGTGAGGGCGGGGAAGATGTGAGGGTGGGGAAGTTGTGAGGGTGGGGAATATGTGAGGGTGGGGAAGTTGTGAGGGTGGGGAATATGTGAGGGCGGGGAATATGTGAGGGCGGGGAAGATGTGAGGGTGGGGAAGATGTGAGGGCGGGGAAGATGTGAGGGTGGGGAAGATGTGAAGGTGGGGAATATGTGAGGGTGGGGAAGTTGTGAGGGTGGGGAAGTTGTGAGGGTGAGGAAGATGTGAGGGTGGGGAAGTTGTGAGGGTGAGGAATATGTGAGGGTGGGGAATATGTGAGGGCGGGGAAGATGTGAGGGCGGGGAAGATGTGAGGGTGGGGAATATGTGAGGGTGGGGAATATGTGAGGGTGGGGAAGATGTGAAGGTGGGGAATATGTGAGGGTGGGGAATATGTGAGGGTGGGGAAGATGTGAGGGTGGGGAATATGTGAGGGTGGGGAAGATGTGAGGGTGGGGAAGATGTGAGGGTGGGGAAGATGTGAGGGTGGGGAAGATGTGAGGGTGGGGAAGTTGTGAGGGTGGGGAAGATGTGAGGGTGGGGAAGATGTGAGGGTGGGGAAGATGTGAGGGTGGGGAATATGTGAGGGTGGGGAATATGTGAGGGCGGGGAAGATGTGAGGGTGGGGAAGATGTGAGGGTGGGGAAGATGTGAGGGTGGGGAAGATGTGAGGGTGGGGAAGATGTGAGGGTGGGGAAGTTGTGAGGGTGAGGAATATGTGAGGGTGGGGAATATGTGAGGGCGGGGAAGATGTGAGGGCGGGGAAGATGTGAGGGTGGGGAAGATGTGAGGGTGGGGAAGATGTGAGGGTGGGGAAGATGTGAGGGCGGGGAAGATGTGAGGGTGGGGAAGATGTGAGGGCGGGGAATATGTGAGGGTGGGGAATATGTGAGGGTGGGGAATATGTGAGGGTGGGGAAGATGTGAGGGTGGGGAAGATGTGAGGGTGGGGAAGATGTGAGGGTGGGGAAGATGTGAGGGTGGGGAAGATGTGAGGGTGGGGAAGATGTGAGGGTGGGGAATATGTGAGGGTGGGGAAGATGTGAGGGTGGGGAATATGTGAGGGTGGGGAATATGTGAGGGCGGGGAAGATGTGAGGGTGGGGAATATGTGAGGGTGGGGAATATGTGAGGGCGGGGAAGATGTGAGGGTGGGGAATATGTGAGGGTGGGGAAGATGTGAGGGTGGGGAAGATGTGAGGGTGGGGAATATGTGAGGGTGGGGAAGATGTGAGGGTGGGGAAGATGTGAGGGTGGGGAATATGTGAGGGTGGGGAAGATGTGAGGGTGGGGAAGATGCGAGGGTGGGGAATATGTGAGGGTGGGGAAGATGTGAGGGTGGGGAAGATGTGAGGGCGGGGAAGATGTGAGGGTGGGGAAGATGTGAGGGTGGGGAATATGTGAGGGTGGGGAAGATGTGAGGGTGGGGAAGATGTGAGGGTGGGGAATATGTGAGGGTGGGGAAGATGTGAGGGTGGGGAATATGTGAGGGTGGGGAATATGTGAGGGCGGGGAAGATGTGAGGGTGGGGAAGATGTGAGGGTGGGGAAGATGTGAAGGTGGGGAATATGTGAGGGTGGGGAAGTTGTGAGGGTGGGGAAGTTGTGAGGGTGGGGAATATGTGAGGGTGGGGAAGATGTGAGGGTGGGGAAGTTGTGAGGGTGGGGAATATGTGAGGGTGGGGAAGATGTGAGGGTGGGGAAGATGTGAGGGTGGGGAAGATGTGAGGGTGGGGAAGATGTGAGGGTGGGGAAGTTGTGAGGGTGAGGAATATGTGAGGGTGGGGAAGATGTGAGGGTGGGGAAGATGTGAGGGTGGGGAAGATGTGAGGGTGGGGAAGTTGTGAGGGTGAGGAATATGTGAGGGTGGGGAATATGTGAGGGCGGGGAAGATGTGAGGGCGGGGAAGATGTGAGGGTGGGGAAGATGTGAGGGTGGGGAATATGTGAGGGTGGGGAATATGTGAAGGTGGGGAATATGTGAGGGTGGGGAATATGTGAGGGTGGGGAAGTTGTGAGGGTGGGGAAGATGTGAGGGTGGGGAAGTTGTGAGGGTGGGGAATATGTGAGGGTGGGGAAGATGTGAGGGTGGGGAAGTTGTGAGGGTGGGGAATATGTGAGGGTGAGGAATATGTGAGGGTGGGGAATATGTGAGGGCGGGGAAGATGTGAGGGCGGGGAAGATGTGAGGGTGGGGAAGATGTGAGGGTGGGGAATATGTGAGGGTGGGGAAGATGTGAAGGTGGGGAATATGTGAGGGTGGGGAATATGTGAGGGTGAGGAATATGTGAGGGTGGGGAAGATGTGAGGGTGGGGAAGTTGTGAGGGTGGGGAATATGTGAGGGTGGGGAATATGTGAGGGTGGGGAAGTTGTGAGGGTGGGGAATATGTGAGGGTGGGGAAGATGTGAGGGTGGGGAAGTTGTGAGGGTGGGGAATATGTGAGGGTGGGGAAGTTGTGAGGGTGGGGAAGATGTGAGGGTGGGGACGATGTGAGGGTGGGGAAGATGTGAGGGTGGGGAAGTTGTGAGGGTGGGGAATATGTGAGGGTGGGGAAGATGTGAGGGTGGGGAATATGTGAGGGTGGGGAAGATGTGAGGGTGGGGAATATGTGAGGGTGGGGAAGATGTGAGGGTGGGGAAGATGTGAGGGTGGGGAAGATGTGAGGGTGGGGAAGATGTGAAGGTGGGGAAGATGTGAGGGTGGGTACATTCTGTTTGGCACAAGGCTGAAGTTCAACAAAAGAAGCTGAAGAGAGGATACAGCACTTGATGGAACATAGGAATGGGAGTAGGCCATTCAGCCCCTCGTGCCTGTTCTGCCATTCAATTAGACATTATCAGACATTTTCCCAGCAGCAATTTCAATAATGTTACCTGGCCTTGACCTTGGAGAATAGCAGCCTTAGTTAAGGGATGTGTACATAATGGTAAACTGTTGCCAGAGGTTAGCAGCGAATTCCTAATCTAGAGCAGGATATACATATGAAATGAATTGAAGACCAGCAGGAGCAGGACCTGGGAGTGGGGTAGGGCGATTGGTGGGGCAGCATGGGGCTGGATGGGAACGGTTGGGGGAGAGAAGAGTCAGAGTGCTGCAATTTTGGAGGTGGTGTCAGATGTGAAACCGAGGGCCTGTCTGCATGTTCAGATGGATGGCACTATTCAAAGAAGTGCAAGGGAGTTCTTCTGGTGTCTGACCAATATTTAGTCCTCAACCAAAACAGATTAACTAGTCACTTATCTCATTTGCTGTAATGGAACCTTGCTATGTACAATTGGCCGACACATTTGCCTCAGCATCTTATTTGACCCTGAGCTGAGCTTCCAACCCCATTTCCTCTTCATCACCAAGACTGCCTACTTCTACCTCCATAATATTGACCATCTCTGTCCCTGCCTCAGCCCATCTGCTGCTGAAACCCTCATCCATGCCTTAGTTACCTCCAGACTTGACTGTTCCAATGTGCTCCTGGCCGCCCCCTCCCTACCTCTGTAACTTCCTCCAGCCCTACAACCCTCCAAAATCTTTGTGCTCCTCCAATTCTGACCTCTTTCACATCCTCGATTTTCATCACTCCATCATTGGCAGCTGTGCCTACAGCTGGCTCAGCACTAAACTCTGGAATTCGCTTTCTAAACCGCTCCAACTCTCGACATCTCTCATGTCCTTTAAGCCGCTCCTTAAAATCTACCTCTTTGACCAAGCTTTTGTTCACCCGTCCTAATATCTCTTTGTGGTTCAGTGTTAAATTCTTTTTGGTAAAGCTTCTATGAAGCGCATTGGGACATCTTTACTATGTTAAAGGCGCTATATAAATTCAAGTTGCTGTTAACAACCACGATTACACTTCAAAATTAATTCACTGCTTGTGAAGCTGGTTGTTACATCCTGAGAATGTGAAAGGTACCATATATATGTAAGCTCTTTCCTTCTTTCTTTCATCTTGATGTGATATTTGGCAGGATTTGCAAAATGTGACCTTACAGAAGAATAACAGACAAAATAACAAATGAGATGGACATGCTAAGATATTGTAATGGGAGCAGCAAGGGGTAGTATTTTATGTTTCCTGATCAATAATCTATTATACATACTGCAAGACGTAGGTTGTTACCAATCTCGGCTCTCCAACCCCCAAAAGCAACATTTTTACCCCCATCCTGTTACAGAACTGATAGATGGATGGAGCATGACTTTCTGTCAAACTACATTAGGTAACAGTCCAATATATTTCACACGCAGACATTCTCCAGCTCTTCATGTGCTTGTACCCTCTGTGAGACATTTTTCCTAACCTATAGCTACCTCTATTAAGACTCTTTCTCAGCCTACTTTTTCTTCACAATCTATCCTTTCCAAACATGACGGTCGATTTTTACAGCCTTCAACTGGGATCAGTACCTTACCACCCCGCTAACCCCAGTGATGCGGTACTTTGAAAGGGGCCTACTGTCTCGTGTCCAAAGTGCCTGCCTGTTTCAGGCGATGGGCCCCTTTTAATATGCAAATCGGGATCCTATGACATAAAGAGGACCCCGATTGCCAATTTCGGTCAGAACAGGTAGTCCGCCTGCGCTGTGCAGGCTCTGACCAGTTCCACTGGCAACAGAACCGAAGAGGCCAGGCAGTTTACTTAATCAAAGACTGCTGGTTGTCTGCACTGTTGTAACTTATACACTCAACTTTACGTGCCAACCATTCTCCAAATAAGATGGCTTTGTTTAAATAAAACAAATTATTTAGTAGTTGCTGCAGAAATCCATTAAAAAAATCAATATAAACCAATAAAACATGCTAGACAACTTGCCACAGTATAACGATATAGGCAGAATCTTTTATGCTAAGTTGTGCAGAAGGCATTTTATTAAATATTAGTATTGATTTTTCTAACAATTGAACAACTTTAAAATGAAAACTATATTTATTTTGCACCGAAACAAGGCTCATGCATCCTTTAACATACTAATTAAGTAGATATTGGCATGGTATTTGATAAACGATCTGACCCAATGCTGCAGTGCTAAATGGCAGAGAGAATTGCTGATCAAGAGAATGGTGAGTCAGGCTGAGAGCACCATGGTTTTCCACTGATACTAAGAATAAAAAGCCTGCTTGCACTAAAATCAGCTGGCTTCTGACAGCCAATGTTGGAGTGTTTAAGGAACATAGGGGGAGAAACTCGGTATCGCCCCGTTTAGGGCGCTAAATTTTGAAAGCTGGAAAAACTAGCGCCAGACGCTAATGATTCTCAGCTTTTCTAAATTGGGTATTAGCGCTCCAGGAAGGAAGGGGAGCATTAAATCACGCGCTACCACTTCCCTTCTGGAGCGCTAAACCACGCAGGAGGGGCGGTAGAGGTGCAGCGCTGCACAGTGTCCCGTGCAGCGCTGCCGGGATCCGAGGCTCCTTCCTTCCCTTAAAGGGAAGGGCCATCGCTGCAGGCTCTGCATTTCAACGATGTCCCTCATCACCGACGGCAGCCGCGATCCACGCCGATCAGCCCCAAGCACTCTAACAGGGTGCAGGGCTGATCAATCATGGCAGTTAAGCATTTTCAAAGGGCAACCTAGGGGATGAAAACAAATTTTTTTTGCAGACCAGTGGCCCTATCTGTAATTACCGTTCCCGAAATGACCGGCCTCCCGAACAACGCCTCCTGTAGCTGTCGGTGTTATCGCCCAGCGATGCTGCAGGGGGCAAAACCGAATTTCGGGTCCGGGGCGCAACCAGGGCGCTGTGCAGCCGGATGACATCATGATCTCTGGGCGCAGGAAATTGTGGTGCCAGGTATTGTGTCCGTGTATAATAAGACACAGACTGCAGGAGAACGGTACAACAGGTGTTTACTCAACGTGGCTCACAGTGGAACTGATCTGTACAGATTACTACTCAGTGCTATATACAGGTGTGGTCACTGCCGGTACTGCAGTATACATGAGCTGTAAAAAATAGTTCCCCCCTTAAAGGTACATACATTACAATTCCACCCCTTTTAGATTAACAGTACCATAACACTCATTTAACAATTAAATATCAAACTAATTACAATTAACACTTTTAACATGCAACATTAGCTGAAAATAGTCTATTTATATATTCAGTCTTTGGGGAGGCTTCCTGATCCTTTCTGGATAGCGCCTTTCCCGAGTGTCTTGCTCTTGGTGCGGAGGCGATTCTGGCCCCCTGTTGTCGGTTGGTTCATCAGCTTCCGATGCTACTGTTTCTGGGGTAGATGCGACCTGTACGGCGGGTTCATCACCAGGTACGTATGGGCGAGGCATGGGGTTGACTTGTTCCTGTGACTCTAGGATCTGGTCAGCATGGCGTCTCACGATGCTCTCCCCAACGTCCACTGTGTACATTAGTGGGCCCTGCCGTGTGCATATCGTTCCTGGCTGCCATTTTTCTGTTCGGTAGTCGCGGGCCAAGACTGGTTGCCCTACATTGAAGCTCCTTGTTGGCTTCTCATGGATGTACTGGAATTGCTTACTCTCAACATCTCTTCGTACGTTTGGTCTGAGCAAATCCAGGCGAGATCTTAACCTTCGGTTAAAGAACATCATGGCTGGGGCCTGGTTGGTGACTGCATGTGTCGCATTCCGGTAGGTGAATAGGAAATTGTCCACCTTGTGCTGCAGCGGAATGTTGTCATTGTACATAGCCTTTATTGCCTTCTTAAAGGTTTGTACGAACCTCTCAGCCAATCCATTTGTGGCTGGATGATACGGGGCGGATGTGTAATGCCTTACCCCATTCTTTTTCAAGAACCTCCGGAACTCTTCGGACACAAACTGTGGTCCGTTGTCAGAGCAAATCTGTTCTGGCAAGCCATTCCTGGCAAAAATGGTCCGTAGGACTGCAATAGTTTTCTCCGTGGTGGTGGAGGACATTTTGATGACCTCAGGCCATTTCGAGTGCACATCCACTGCTATTAAAAACATTGAGTCCATGAATGGACCAGCAAAATCAATATGCACCCATTGCCATGGAGATGAGGGCCACTCCCATGGGTGTAGAGGGGCCTGTGGTGGTGCATTTTGGACTTTCTGGCATCCTGAGCAGCTCTTGGTCAGGTCCTCGATTTGTTTATCGATTCCCAGCCACCACACATAAGCCCTGGCTAGGCTTTTCATTTTTACCCCTCCCAGATGACCCTCATGAAGCTCATTGAGCACTCTATCCCTTAACTTGGGTGGAATTACCACTCGGGATCCACACATCAAGGTCCCCCGGCACACTGACAGCTGTTCTCTCCTTGTCGAGAATGCTGGCAACAGTGAGTCGCCATATGCTGGCCATCCCTTCACCGTCAAATCATATACCCGAGACAGTGTCGGGTCATTTCGGGTTTCCTTTTCGATACAAGCGTTAGTATTACCGGTAGGTATTCAACTATAGTCGAATGGAATATTTCGACAGGATCCACTGCTGGTGCTTCCTCCGCAGTAGGCAGTGGCAGGCGTGATAGCCCATCAGCATTTCCATGCTGTTTCGTGCCCTTATATTCAATCTCATAGTGGTGCGCCCCTAGAAAAAGTGACCATCTTTGTAGTCGTTGCGCAGTCATCACCGGAACGCCCTTCTTCGGATTAAAAATGGAGACAAGAGGCTGGTGATCAGTCAGCAAGGTGAATTTCTGCCCGTGCGGATAGTGATTGAACTTTTTCACTCCCCACACTAGGCTGAGGGCCTCCCTGTCAATTTGGGCGTAGTTACATTCGGCTGAGGTTAGCGATCGTGATGCAAAGGCTATTGGCCTCTCTGAGCCGTCCGAGAATTTGTGCAACAGCACTGCTCCAATGCCGTAGGGTGACGCATCACATGCCAACCGAATTGGTAATGCTGGGTTGTAATGGGCCAATACCTCTTTCGATGTGATTAGTGTTTTGCTCTTCTGGATAGCTCGTCTACATTCGTCACTCCACTTCCATGGCACCCCAGTTTGCAGTAGGGTGTTCAGTGGGTGTAGTATTGTAGACAAATTTGGCAAGAACTTATGGTAGTAGTTTACCAGCCCGAGGAACGACTTCAGTTGTGACACATTTTCCGGTGCTGGAGCCTTGACTACTGCCTCAATCTTCTCTGGGGACTTATGTAGCCCCTCTTTAGCGATAATGTGGCCACAATACGAGATCTGTTTTCTAAAAAACTGGCATTTGGGGCGGTTAGCTCGGAGCCCATATTCCTGCAATCTAGTGAGCACCTGCTCCAGGTTGGCAAGGTGATCACTGTCATTTTCGCCTGTGACCAGGATGTCGTCCAAATAACACTGGGTCCCTGGGATCCCTTGCAGGACTTGTTCCATTGCCCTCTGCCAAATAGCCGGAGCTGATGCTACCCCGAATACCAGCCGGTTGTATTGGTAGAGACCTTTATGGGTGTTGATTGTGAGGTATTTTATTGATGCTTCTTCTACCTCCATTTGCAGATACGCCTGGGCCAGATCAATCTTAGTGAAGCATTTCCCTCCAGATAGCGAAGCGAAAATATCTTCAATCCGCGGAAGTGGATATTGTACGGTGTGAAGGACCAGGTTCACTGTTACCTTAAAGTCCCCACAGATGCGAACCTTCCTTGGTTCCCCAGGCGTGCTGCTCAACGACTTTTTCATCACAGGGAGGATGGGTGTAGCCCACTCACTCCAGTCTACCTTGGACAGTACACCTGAATGTTCCAGACTCTCCAGCTCTGCTTCGATGGCTGGGCGGACCATAAAAAATTTTGGGCTTGCGTTTTCTTCAATTTTAATCATCGCTGTCAAGCCTTTTAGTGTTCCGAGTCCTTGCTGGAACACTTCTTTCGTGTCAGTTAGGATCTTTGACAGTCGCCCAGGTGTGACGTCGTCATCCTTTTTGTCAGCCACAGTCAGTGCCTGTATGGAATGCCAATCCAGTTGTATTTTCCGGATCCATTCACGTCCCAGTAATGGTAGTCCTCCATCTTGCAATACATGCAGGTCTAGTTTTGGTGTTTCCTTACCGTTATATATAACAGTCACCCTTATTTTTCCTTTGGGGTAGACTTTTTGCCCCGTGTACGTCTTCAAAATAATTTTTGTGTCTCTCAAGGGTATGTGTGAGAACAGCCGCTCGTAGTCCTGTCGGTTTATGACTGTTAGGGCTGATCCTGTGTCCAATTCCATCTTTACCTGGACTCCTGCTATCTTGAGAGTGACCCAAATGGTACAGTGATCCTCCGTTGTGATCACATTATGTACTTTCAGACAACTCAGTTCCCTGCTTTCGGAGTCATTATCACTCTTTTGTTTGTCTGAACTATTCTCCGTCATCTTATGTACCTTCTTGTACTTTTCTTTGGTAGGTTTCTTATTGCTGGTTTTCTTTCCCGACCTGCAGACTCATGCTATGTGTCCTACTTTTCCACACTGTCTGCACACTTTGTCTTTGAACCAGCAATCATTCTGGTCGTGTGTTGTTCTGCCACAGCGATAGCACTTCTCTGTTCCATATGACATTTCGTTTGTGCCATATTCTTGCAGTCTCTGTTGTATCTCTGCAGCGCCCCGTGCTGCTGCTTCATATGATACCGCAATGCTGAAAGCCTTTTCCAGCGTAAGGTCTTTATCAGATAAAAGCCGTTTCTGGGTTCCTTCACTTTGAAGCCCACACACAAACTTGTCCCTTAAGGTATCTGCCAGTCCCGCTCCAAACTGGCAGTGTTTCGATAGTTTGCGCAGTTCTGTTAAATAATCAGCATTGCTTTCATCCTTATGCTGGTTCCGTTTGTGAAACTTGAATCTTTATGCTATCAGCAGCGGTGTGGGGTTTAAATGTTCCTGTAGTATCGTTACTATGTCTTCAAAACTCTTTTCCATTGGCTTCTTTGGGGCTACTAGATTTCGTAATAAACCATACGTCTTTGCACCCATTAAATTTAACAATACCGATGCTTTCTTGTCATCTGACACCTCATTTGCCTTGCAGTATACCTCTATTCGTTCGACATATGTAGTCCAATCTTCGACTTCATTGTCAAATGCGGTGATACTGCCACTCTTCGGCATTTTGGGTGTGGTTTAAAATGGCGTCTCCCAATGGCTTAAAATGGCATCTCCCGCGCTTTCCTTCCTCCCCCGCTGCTGCCAACGCCGCTCCCGGCGGTTCTCGTGGCAATGGCGGCGCCCTGTAGGTTTCGCGCGCTTCTCCTGCGCTGCTGCCAACGCCACTCTCGGCTGTCCTCGTGGCAATGGCGTCGCCTCACGGGTTTCTGCGCGTCTCTCTCTCCCTCTCTTCGACGCTGCTCGGCCCATGAACACCAGCTGCGCCCTGTGCGCTCTGCCCTCTCTCTCTCTCCCCCGTCGACGCTGTTCGGCCCTTTGCTGTGCCGCTCGGTCGGGCTCTAGCCCGCCGCTGTCCGGGAAGGGTCTGCGCACTACCTGTTGCCAGCCCGTTTCGCTGGACCACCTCGACTGGAAAGCCAAGCCTGGCTCTCGTTGCCTCCCCCGCAATTCTCGAGTCTCTGCTGGATGACTGGGCGTTGCCCGTGGCCGACGCCCGAGTCTCTGGCCTTGACCTCCAATCCACTGATCTCCAGGAACGAATCCCCGGGAGGTGATGCAGAGTTGCAAGTAGGTTCGAACTTGCCTTGTCGCCAATGTTGTGTCCATGTATAATAAGACACAGACTGCAGGAGAACGGTACAACAGGTGTTTACTCAACATGGCTCACACGGGAACTGATCTGTACAGATTACTACTCAGTGCTATATACAGGTGTGGTCACTGCCGGTACTGCAGTATACATGAGCTGTAAAAAATAATTCCCCCCTTAAAGGTATATACATTACACTAGGGGTTACCACCGCCGCAAACTTCCAAGTGAATTTTGCAGTCGGTGTTACTATCACCGCGCCCGGGCAGTAAGTCGTTAGCACCCCATTATTGCCCCCCCCCCCGAGGCGCTAACGGTAGGTGCAAAGGAGGCAAATTTCTAGCTCATAGAAACATGGGAACAGGGGTAGGCCATTCAGCCCCTCGAGCCTGTTCCACCATTCAATTAGATGATGGCTGATCTGCATCTTTACTTTATTTTACCCGCCTTAGTTCCCTATCCTTAATATTGTTGCCAAACAAAAATCTATCAATTCCAGTTTTGAAATTTTCAATTGGCCCCCAGCCTCAACAGTTTTTGGGGGAACGAGCTCCAGGTTTCTACTACCCTTCATGTGAAGAAGTGCTTCCTGACACCACCCATGAATGGCCTGGCTCTAATTTTAAGGTCATGCTCCCTTCCTCTGGAGTCCCCCAAAATGTTAGTGTTATATATTCCAACCTATAGGATCTTTAGAAAGGACAAGCAAATTGGGAAAGGAGGGGGTGTAGCAATATCGATAAAAGGCACAATTATAACAGTAGAAAGAGGGGATTTCAGTAAGGGTGATCAGGCAGTAGAAACACTGTGGGCAGAATTAGGAACAGCAAGGGATGCAAGACTCTGGTGGGAGTTACCTGCAGACCTCCTGAATGAAGTGATGTAGTGAGAAGTTATATGAATACAGGGTTCAGGGAAGCATATATCAGAAAGAATGTGATTATAATGAGAGATCTTAATTTTCACATCGACTAGAAGCAGCAGAACAGCTCAAGCACTAAAGGCAGCAAGTTTCTAGAAAGTATTTGGGATAGTTTTCTAAAACATTATGGGGGTGGAGGGGGTGAGGGCTGAAATCCTAGGGGGAGGGCTCTGAATGGGTTGACAGTGGGCCAGGGTTTTTTTGGGAGCTCAGGAGGAGCATTGCCAGGCCATTTTTCAGTCCCCGACCCTGTATAAAACAGGTTACATAGGTTGGGTCCTTAACGCCTGTTTTAGGCCCAGCAGCAAAATGAGTGAATGGAGGTCTCGAGCCTCCCAGCTAGGGCGTGCGCTCGTGCATGCCGTTGGTTACGTGCTCAAAATGGTCATAACCAATTTCTACCCCTTCTTAACAAAGCTAGTTTATCTTGGATTACTTAGACATGGTAGCAATTTTTCCAGTTTGAAAGATTGCATTTTAAATAATACAATACCCTATAGTCTGCATTAAGCAGAAATATGTGACATCATCAAGTAATAGGTATGGATTAATTAAGCTGGGGGCCAAGCGACTGTTTGATGGCCTGCTGGGGTAGATTTTCAACTTGCTGCCACAACATGAAACTAGTGTTGTGGATCAGTCACCCATTACAAAAATTATCCGATCTTACTTTCCATTGATTTCAACTTACGTCGCCAGCAGGTTTGTTCGACAGGTATTCTATAATGTAAAACCAGTTATATGTTGGCAAGGCCACGTTTGGAGTATAGTATGTTATTTTTGACAACCTACTTTCAATAGCTCATTGATGACATTGGATGGTTTCAGAGAAGAGTGACAAGGGTGATTTCACAGAATTGAATATCTTATCTTTGTCTAAAGGATGAATGAGATCAGATATAATCCAAGTCTTTATAGTACTGAATGTCATGCATAATGTAGATTAAGAAGGTTATTTAACTTAGATTCTAAAGGCAGAATGAAAGGATCTGTGCGCAAAAGTAATAGTCTTCAAGTTATACTAAAGATCGGAAGATTTTTGTTCCCCCACAAAGTCATTGAGAAATGTAAGGTAATGCGCCTTCATCAAAAGCAGTTAATCCTATGTTGATCAACTCTTTTAAAAAAAGAGCTAGACTAATATCTGGTCTAAATGAGGTTAAAGTTTATAGTGGTGAACCTGTGGAATTCTCTACCACAGAAGGCAGTAGAGGCCAATACATTAAATATATTCAAGAAGGAGTTGGATATATTTCTTAAGGCGAAAGGGATCAAGGGGTAGGGGGAGAAAGCAGGGACAGGGTACTGAATTTGGATGATCAGCCATGATCGCATTGGATGGCGGAGCAGGCTCGAGGGGCCGAATGGTCTACTCCTGCTCCTATCTTCTATGTTTCTATAGGATGATTGTAGACAGACAGTCAATCATTCTATAGAAGACTTTGGTTGACGATTAGAGATTGCAATATTAGATTTTGTACTATTAGTTTTCCTTTGGGGGGTTAAAAAAAATTTTTAAATGAAATTTATCTTCACAGAGGTTTTTGCTGCAGGTTCTTCACCTTCCTCTGTACCTTAAATGGTGTGGGGCACATCCCGCAACAGAGCAAATTCACCTGGTCAACTGGAAGGAATGGGCTCAGTGAGCCAAATCCCTTTCCTTGTGCTATGCTTTCTTTATATTATAATGATACACAGTTTCAGTTTACTACTTACACAGTTGTTCAATTTTCAGATTGATTAGAAAGAGAAAAGTGGGATAATCTTACTGTGCACTAAGAATCCTTTGGTACAGTTAACTATAAATCTTTAGTACTAGCAGATCTCTCGTGGCATTGCTCATGGTGAGTCCGAAGAGTGTAATGGAAAAAAGTGTGACAGGGAAAGTGTGACAGGAAGTGCACACTATGGAGATCATTTTAACTTCTAGCGCTATGTGAGATGGGCGACATCAGATTGGTCACCTGAATATAACTCTCCCGATTTCCACAATGTAAAGGAAAATCGGAAGAGGTGTATAATTGCCAGCCGATCCAATAGCGTATGTTTTACACTGACGGCAAAAGTTAAAATTACCCCCATATTGTAGGTATTCGTGTTGACCTCTCGGGACGAATGCCTACTAAATAATTTAGTTCGAGTTCGGATGAATAATCACTAAGTTGTTTATTAACTGGAACTGACGAAATACAACAGGTAAGCTGGCTTTACACAGGAGCAATGCAAGATAGGTCTTACCCCGACGGGGACTCCACGAGGACTGAGTCCATAGTCATCGGGAAAGCGTGATGACGTCATCACGCTTAGTCGCGTTTTCCCACTCTTCGGATGTCATGTGACCGCGTCCTGACGCTAGCGCGTTGGCCTGCGCTTGGGGCGGTCACGTGACCCGCGCCGATACGTCGGCGCGTTCACCCGGTGCGGAGGCTGGCCGTTGAGGCCAAAGTCGCGGTAGGCCGGGCTGTGCCGACGGCTGTCGCGCGTACATCACGCAATGCGTGACGTGACATCAGCGCGCTAGGGCGTGTCTTAAAGGGGCAACGGCCCCCACAGGTAAGTTAAAGGGGCAATGGCCCAAACAGGTAAGTAATACACGTAGTTAGGTTAAAGTGAATTATATACATTATATGTGTAAGGGACACCCAGTGGAACCGCCACAATATGTAATATTTTTAATATATTACTAGCATGCCATTAGTAGGGAGTTGGAGGACATGTCATTTTATAACAATGGGTGAATTATCGATAAATTATCGGTAAGTGTGATGGGGGAAGTGTTACAGAAAGTAAGTGCGACATTGACAGGAAGTGAATGCTATATGCAAAGTTTTATCCAAGGCCACAACAGAGAGTTGGTGAGTCAGCCTTGAGTTGTCTCTTTTGCGATCCCTTTGGACTCTAGGCACAGCCCTTGGTTATTTTAGTTTCATTCAATGGCATTATTGAAAAGACCTGCTTGTTCAGAAACTGATGAATGTGGATGACACTGTTCCACTATACCCCCATAAATCACTGAAAAAAATTTACTTTCGGTTTTGTTATGAAGGTATCCAAAGAGATTACATACGAAGTGTCGCTCTGAGTAATAACATGTTTGCGTCTTGTTCCCATTTAAATTCCTGCCCTCACGGCAACTCTTGGCTTATTTAATTTAATAGCTCTTCACTGTAGGTGGCCTATAATGTCAAGTACCTGGGGATTCTCCAGGGCTCCCTGCTGACTTTCAACAATCATTTTAGAATTCTCCCCCAGAAGATTATATTGCATAGTTATTTTCAACAAATCAGACAGCATCTGAAAATGATGCTGCAAATCAAAGCTTTAACTCTTTTATGTTCTATATACTATGCAGAAATTCCTTGGTTGGTTTGTCACAGAAACTGTCCAATTCTTTAAAATAGAGCAGTCAGGGTAATCTGAAATAACAACAGAAAATGCTGGAAATACTCAGCAGGCCAGGCAGCATCCATGGAGAGAGAAACAGAGTTAACGTTTCAGGTCTGGGACCCTTCATCAGAACTGGAAGAAGCTGGAGATGTAACAGATATTAAGCAGGTGCAGAGACAGGGGGAGGGGGTGGGGGTTAGGAGGGGAGGAAGGAGTAGAAAGAACATCCTGTACTTTTGTAAGAGGCAGGAAAGATAAAATGTTGCAAATGGGAATGGCAAAAATCATACTGCATGAAAAATGGGGGCAGGGATAATTATCTGAAATTGTTCAGCACCTCATCTTTCGATTGGGCACTTTACAGGCTACCGGACTCAACATTGAGTTCAACAATTTCAGATAATTATCCCTGCCCCCATTTTTCATGCAGTATGATTTTTGCCATTCCCATTTGCAACATTTTATCTTTCCTGCCTCTTACAAAAGTACAGGATGTTCTTTCTACTCCTTCCTCCCCTCCTAACCACCCCCCCCCCGTCTCTGCACCTGCTTAATATCTGTTACATCTCCAGCTTCTTCCAGTTCTGATGAAGGGTCCCAGACCTGAAACGTTAACTCTGTTTCTCTCTCCACGGATGCTGCCTGGCCTGCTGAGTATTTCCAGCATTTTCTGTTGTTATTTCAGATTTCCAGCATCCGCAGTATTGTGCAATTATAGTCAGGGTAATATTTTGGACCTCACTGTCCTCGGCCTCTTACACTGTTCCACGGAAGCTCAGCGTAAGCTCGAGGAACAGCATCGCATCTTCCGATTAGACACTTTACAGCCTTCTTGACTCAATATCGAGTTCAACAATTTCAGATCATAACCTCGGCCCCTATTATATTTTTATATATTTTTTTATCCACACTTTTGGTTTGTGCCTTTTCCTTTTTTTTCTCTCCCACATGGCAGCTGTCTCTCACTCTGCCAGCGCATTTCACACTTCATCTAGAGCCATCCTTTGTTTCTTCACCTGTCCTATTACCATCTCGTCTCACCTTGAATATCTCTTAATGTTTCTTCACCCCTCACAGACCTTCCCTTTTGTTCTTTCATCCCCTCCCCCATTTCCCAGCCCCCAAACTTGCTTTTTAATCTGTTTAATTTCCTGCTTTTTTCTCAGTTCTGATGAAGGGTCTTCGACCTGAAACGTTAATTCTCTTTCTCTCCACGGATGTTGCCTTGCCTGCTGAGTTTTTCCAGCGTTTTCTGTTGTTATTTTTAATATTTTGGAGACGCATGAGTCATGGTTAAAGATCATGTTACTTCCCTAAAATAAGTGGTTCTCGAGAATGCAAGTGGGTTATGGAGTCAGGTTGAAATCATTGCAAGCTTTTACCTGACTAAAAGCCTCACATAGTATGAAATTGTTTGGTTCATGCGCCTTTCACCACCCCCAGCCTAGTCCACAGACAGACACGTGGGATTGACTGCATCTCCACCAACCAGAGGCCACTCTCACTTTTTGCAAGTTATTTTTAAAGGAGAAAACCTGCCGTAACAGCAGAGAAAGATTGGTGACTGTTGTTTGACCGCCTTCTCTTCCCCTATGAGGAGAAAGCATTGGAGTTCCTGTGGGGAAAGCCACTGAGGGAGTCAGAAATGGGAAAGTAAGAAGGCAAGTGCTCGCTGCAAGTTAGTCATGATCTTCTACTTCTCCTCATTCTCATCCTATTGTACCTGCATTACCTGATGGCAAACAAGATCAAGAAACACTCAAGCCACTTCTGCGTAAAGTGACAGATGAACTCTGTTCCTCAGTAAACAATTCTATGAATGGATGGAAAATCGTAAGCTGCGTATGCAAGATTTCTTGATATATACTTCAAGGCAGACAAGGTTCCATGCTGGAATGTGCAATCAGAAAATTGCCTTTATATTTCAAATGGTTACGGAGTCTAGCATGGTTAATGTATTCTTGCTCTGTAAATATATCGCTGTCTGCACATTGTTTAATTTCCTTTGTAATTACTAAAAGGTTATCCTCTCATAGATAGGGATAGGTATCAATTAAACAAGGACTTATCAATAATTCTTGTAACAGCAAAAGGAAAAAAACAAATAAAATTTTAAAAATTGTCTTTTGAGCCACCCAAACTTGATACATTTCCACTGAACATTGATCCCGTTGCTCCAGTTTCACACAACTCAATTGAACCATGCAGTTGAGTTGACTCTTCCTTTTATACTCCAGTACTCCAGTGCAGTACTGAGGGAGTGCTGCACTATCAGAGGTCCTGTATTTCGGCTGAGATGTTAAACCAAGCTCCCGTCTGTCCTCTCAGGTGGATGTAAAAGATCCCAGGACTATTTCAAAGGTATCCTGGCCAATTTTTATCCCTTAACCAGATTATTTGGTCATTATAACATCACTGTTTGTGGAATCTTGCTGTGCGCAAATTGGCTGCTGCATTTCCTACATTACAACAGTGACTGCACTTCAAAAAGTACTTCATTGGCTGTAAAGCGCGTTGGGACACCCTGTGATTGTGAAAAGTACTATCGAAATGCAAGTTCTTGCTTTCTTTTTCTTTCTTATAAGTTTCAAAAGGTTCCATTAAGAGAAAACTCAGAAAATTGAGAGCTATGTCTATTTTACAGATACAGTTCAATCTCAGATCTGTATAGGATTCGGTAAAAACAATTAAATTGCTCATTGATTTCTTCAGAGGTGAAATCATGATCCGCTCGTCTGATTGAATTGGCGGGATCAGGTTTTTGACTTTCGTATCCTATGAGCTAGTAATATGCCTGTTCTAAAATAAAAATAGATTTAATATTACAGAAAGCTGATAGCGATCTAGAGAATTGAGGGGGGCAGGAAGTCCCCATCTTATTATAGCCTCAGCCAGATGCAATCATGTTCATAGCTTCACACAAAATTGATTACATTCTGGGAATGCTTTTCCTTCTGATAGTGCCGAAAATATTGTAAAGTTTAATGAAAGATTTAAGTAGGTTTCACTAGATTATTAACCATTGGGGATAGTTGTTAAAAAGCCATTTGTAATTTAAAAAAGAATGGTGACCATAAATTTTAAATTATAACACTTGGGGGTAAAAATTCGTTGGGGGTGCTACCTTCGCTGGGTCGCTAATTTTAGCGCCCCGAAAAAGATAGCGCCCCGTGGCCGATTTTCCCAGGTAGTGCCCCGAGAGGGAGGAGGGGCAGTACTGGAAGCACCCCGTGTCCCTCTTGGGGCGCTGCGAGCCAAAACCGTGGTGCTACGCGCCGCAATGCCATGCTATGCGGCATGTCGCGCCGTGGTACTGCAAGCCTTCCTCCCCTTCTTAAAGGGGAGGGGTCTGGCACAGCATGTCCCGGCGCCCAGCTGGGCCACCAGGGATCGGGAGTGCCGGCAAACGAGCCCGGCACTCAAGAGGAGTGCCGGGCTCACGGAGAGCAGCCGGCACCCCGCGGGGGGGCTTCATGGGGGCTGGGGACAGCAACGGGGGCAGGTGCTGGCAGGCGGCCCGCCACCACCCCTTTAACTAGCACCACCCCGGCCGCAGGTAGGCCCCCCTGACCCTGACATAGTGTCCGGCGGTATTTCGGGGGGCACCACCCACTATTACAGCCGGGGTGCGAGCGGGGCGTTGTGCATGGCAATGACGTCATCGCCGGCAGTGCAGCGCCATGCGGCGCTAACAGTTAGCGCCGCCGCTAACCTCCCGCTGGATTTTGCGGGAGGCATTAGCAATGCCGCTCCCGGGCACTAGTTGATTTGCGACCCGTTAGCTCCCTCTTAGGGCGCTAATGGGAGGCGCAAATCAACCTAATTAAGGCCCTTGGTTTTTCAAGCCCAGAAACAATATAAAAGATGATGAGGAGCTTCCGGAGGCTCAGTGAGTTTATTCAGTGAGTAGCTGAGCCAGTCGGGTCGCAGGTTCATTCTATGTTCTGTGCTGAGTTTCCAGTAGAGGCGCCCATTGACCCTTGGTTAGGGAAGGGAAAAGCAATCAAGGTTCCCATTCCTGATCACCATTTAATGGCCTTTGCTTCAAGTGCATGTGCACAGAAGTTGAGTGAGCACAGGGTCAGGCTGTGATGCACCAGTAGCCAAACAACCCGCCAATACTCACGGTTGAGGCTCATGCATGAAGAATGGCAACATTGGAGATGGTACTGAGCACCACATCCCAGCAATGAGTCAGTCCATTCAGTGGAAGAAAGGAGGTGTGAAATTTCGGCAAAAAAGGATAAAGTAACAAAAGGCACGATAAAATGCACTTCAGTTTATTGGATGAGAAAATGTAGCAAATCATGTTAATAGTATAGCCAAGATTTCTGATTTATAATTGGTTAAATTATAGGTAAATATGATATTTTAAAGTGTGGGAAACAGTAGTCATGAAATATGGAGAACTTACTATTGATATTAAATAACCATTTCAAGACCTAATGTCACTTACTGCATATTGTTTTTTTATCTATATATATAAAATAGCTCTTCTGTCTGTCTGTCTGTCCGTCTGTCTGTCTGTATGCACTCTATACACTCAAAAGTTATGATTCCAGAATGGTCATAAGCGTATTTACTTTTTGGTCAGACAAAAATTGTTCAGACGGTATCCAAAAAACGTTGAAAATTCCGCTCATTATCCGCTCATTAGCATTGAGTGACGTGAAGGTTGACCAATCGTACAGTCGAGCGACACGACGGTTGACCAATCGCTGCGTCACGGGGGTGGGTTCATAGCGTGTGTGAGCGGGCCTAATCTTTCTGAGCTGAGGTGAGTGGCCGCCATCTTAATTCCTAACTCTTCCTTTCTTTTTCCCACTTTCTGAGTGTTTATTTTCAAATCTAGATTTCCAGCAAAAAAAAAAGTTGCTTTTAAAACATAAATTGTTTTTTAAAAAAGTTAATTAATTTGTAAATCTTTTCTCTAACCTCATTAATTTTCCTACCTTTCACCGTTTTTCCAGGCCTCGAAGCCTCGGCCTCTGTTGCCCAGCCACGCCCGAGCTAGGCACCACCTGTCCCGCTCAACAAGCGGCCCGCGATCGCCGCCATCTTTCTAAAGGCTGGCCGGGCGGGTCTGAGCCGAGCGTAGCCACCGCCACCATCTTTCTAAAAGCTGGTCTCTCTCTCTCTTCCCTGCGCAGCCCGAAAGCCTGCGGGAAGAGGGAAGCGAGCAGGTGAGCGGCGGCATCTCTCTCTCTCTTCCCCGCGCAGCCCGAAAGCCCGGGGGAAGAGGGAAGCGAGCAGGTGAGCGGCGGCGTCTCTCTCTCCCCCCCACCGCAGCGAAAGGCATTCATCTGCCGCCTGGCCAACCGAGTCCAAAGGCCCGCCGCGTTAACAATGAGGAACCCCGGGCTCGCTTCGGAGCGATGCGCACCCGGCCTCCCGATGTCGGACTGACTCCATTCTGGTACCAGAAAGGAGGGAGAGACAGGGGGAGGGAGGGAGAGGAGAGGAGAGGGGGAGGGAGGAAGAGAGAGTGGGGAGGGAGGGAGGGAGAGAGAGCGGGGAGGGAGGGAGGGAGAGAGAGCGGGGAGGGAGGGGGAAGGGAGAGGGGGGAGGGAGAGGGGGGAGGGGGAGGGAGAGGGGGTAGGGGGGAGGGAGAGGGGGAGAGGAGGGGGAGGGAGAGGGGGGAGGGAAAGGGGGAAGGGAGAGGGCGGGAGGGGTGAGGAGGGGGAGGGAGAGTGGGGGGAGGGGGAGGGAGAGGAGGGGGAGGGAGGGGGTGAGGGGGAGGGGGAGGGAGAGGGGCAGGGAGGGAGAGGGGGGAGGGAGTGAGAGGAAAGCAGGGAGAGACTGGGGGAGAGAGAGAGACCCAGAGCCCGACCCAAAGCCACCAGGTGAGCGGCCGCGGCGGTCCGTAGCGGCCCACTCTCTCTCTCTCTCTCTCTCTCACACTCCCAGTCTCTCTCTCTCACACTCCCAGTCTCTCTCTCTCTCACACACTCCCAGTCTCTCTCTCTCTCTCTCTCACATGCTCCCAGTCTCTCTCTCTCTCTCTCTCTCACACTCCCAGTCTCTCTCTCTCTCTCACACTCCCAGTCTCTCTCTCATACTCCCAGTCTCTCTCTCTCTCTCACTTCCAGTCTCTCTCTCACACTCCCAGTCTCTCTCTCTCACACTCCCAGTCTCTCTCTATCTCTCACACTCCCAGTCTCTCTCTCTCTCTCACACTCCCAGTCTCTCTCTCTCTCACACTCCCAGTCTCTCTCACTCCCAATCTCTCTCACACTCCCAATCTCTCTCTAACTCTCTCTCTCACACTCCCAGTCTCTCTCTCTCTCACACTCCCAGTCTCTCTCTCTCTCACACACACTCCCAGTCTCTCTCTCTCTCACACACACACTCCCAGTCTCTCTCTCATACTCCCAGTCTCTCTCTCTCTCACACTCCCAGTCTCTCTGTCTCTCCCACACACACTCCCAGTCTCTCTCTATCTCTCTCTCACACACTCCCAGTTTCTCTCTCTCTCTCACACAATTTTCACAATTCACAATTCAAATCGCTTTATTGGCATGATAAGTTACATCTTATGTTGCCAAAGCATCAAAATACATTTATGGTTTAGCACATAAACGCAGTTCTATTCATACAGTGTATAAACAGGTATATCCCTGAGTGTATAAATATACATTTGCATTGTTTATATATATTCTTTTCTTAGTTTACTGGTTGTCCCTCTGTTCATGGCAAGCTGTAACATAGTGTGCCGCCAGTGTTATGCAGCTTCTCTCCTCTCCCAGTAGGAATGGGAGTTTTTGGTTGTCATTCAGATTTCTGAAATCAGGGCATATTTGTGAGAATTTTTGGTAGAAATTCTCCCTGATGCCCTGATATTTTCCACAAGCTGTGAGGAAGTGCATCTCTGTCTCCACCACTCCCTGACTGCAGTGAGAGCATATCCTGTCCTCTCTTGGCAGCCTGGTCTGCCTGTGTCTACCTTTTTCGATCGCTAGGCTATGTTCGCTAAGTCTGTACCTTGTCAAGGTTCTTCTCAGTTTGTTATCCTTTACCATGGTCAGGTAATCAGCTATGTTGTATTGTCTGTTTAGGGCCAAGTAGCAATTGAGTTTGCTTTGGGTTTTTGTTGTTTCTGCCCAATATGTCAGATATTTTTCCTTTTGCTTAGCGACGATTGTGTTGGGTCGAATTCTTTGTGTTACCCTGTCACTGTCCTGGGGCTGGTTATTGTTAGTATTGTTAGTAGTTACTTCACTGAGTCCCAGGACTAGTTGACTGAGGGTATTCTTCTTTATGGTCAGCTCTTGGCATTTCAGGGCGTCGTAGTGATAGCATTGGGGATTGCTCATTTGTAGGTGATTCCAAAATTTGGTGGCTCTTTTTTGGATAGTGATTATTAATGGATATTGGCCTAGTTCCGCCCTGCATGCATTGTTTACTGTTTTCCTTTGAGTCCGGAGGATACTTTTACAGAATTCTGCATGTAGGATCTCAATTGGGTGTTTGTCCCATTTTGCAAATTCTTGTTGAGTTAGCGGTCCCCATACCTCACTGCCATAGAGTGCAATTGGTTCAATTACTGATTTGAAAATTTTGAGCCAAATGCTAATTGGGATTTCTATTTGGATTGATTTTTTGATGGCATAGAAAGCCCTTCTTGCTTTCTCTTTCAGTTCATTCACAGCCAGTTTGAAGTTTCCCGTAGAACTGATTTTTAAGCCCAAGTATGTGTAGTTAGTGGTTTGTTCAATTTTGGTTGTTCCTACTGTGAAATTTATTTTGGGTCCCTGATGTTTGGATCTTTGCTGGAACACAAGGACTTTGGTTTTTTGGGGATTTATTGTCAGGGCCCAAGTCTGGCAGTACGACTCCAGCAGGTCCAGGTTTTGCTGTAGCCCCTCTTTAGTAGGTGACAGCAGAACCAGGTCGTCTGCATAGAGGAGGAATTTAACCTTGGATTCATATAGGGTGAGGCCGGGTGCTGTAGATTGTTCAAGTAGTTTTGCCAATCCATTTATGTAAATATTAAAGAGTGTCGGTGAGATTGGCGAGCCCTGCGTCACCCCCCGCCCCTGTGGGAAGTATTTTGTTTGTTTGTCTCCAATTTTAACTGCACATTTGTTGTTTGTATACATTGATTTAATTACATCATATGTTTTCCCTCCTACCCCACTTTCGATAAGTTTCAGGAATAAACCGTCATGCCAGATGGAGTCGAAAGCCTTCTGGAAATCTACAAAGCATGCGTAGATTTTGCTTTTGTTATGGTGAACGTGTTTGTCAATTAGGGTCTGTAGGGTGAAGATATGATCGGATGTTCTATAGTTTGGCAGGAATCCAATTTGGCTTTTACTCAAGACATTGTGCTCCTCAAGGAAGTTTATAAGTCTTTTGTTTATGATGCTACAGAATACCTTCCCCAGGTTACTGTTTACACAGATGCCTCGATAGTTGTTTGGGTCGATTTTGTCCCCACTTTTGTATATGGGCGTTATGAGTCCTTTGTTCCAGATATCAGGGAAATAACCGACACTCAGAACCAAGTTGAAGAGTTTTAGGATAGCCAGTTTCATTTTGTTGTCTGTGTGTTTAATCATCTCCCAGTCTCTCTCTCTCTCTCACACACACACTCCCAGTCTCTCTCTCTCTCTCTCTCACACACTCCCAGTCTCTCTCTCTCTCTCACACACACTCCAAGTCTCTCTCCATCTCTCTCTCACACACTCCCAGTCTCTCTCTCTCTCACACACTCCCAGTCTCTCTCTCTCTCACACACACTCCCAGTCTATCTCTCTCAAATGCGCAGTCTCTCTCTCTCTCTCTCTCTCACACTCCCAGTCTCTCTCTCTCTCTCTCTCTCACACTCCCAGTCTCTCTCTCTCTCACACACTCCCAGTCTCTCTCTCTCTCTCACACTCCCAGTCTCTCTCTCTCTCTCACACACTCCCAGTCTCTCTCTCTCTCACACTCCCAGTCTCTCTCCCTCTCACACACTCCCAGTCTCTCTCTCTCTCTCTCTCACACTCCCAGTCTCTCTCTCTCTCACACTCCCAGTCTCTCTCTCTCACACTCCCAGTCTCTCTCTCTCACATACACTCCCAGTCTCTCTCTCTCTCTCTCTCACTCTCCCAGTCTCTCTCTCTCTCTCTCACTCCCAGTCTCTCTCTCTCTCTCTCACACTCCCAGTCTCTCTCTCTCTCTCACTCCCAGTCTCTCTCTCTCTCTCTCATACACTCCCAGTCTCTCTCTCTCTCTCTCTCACACTCCCAGTCTCTCTCTCTCACACTCCCAGTCTCTGTCTCTCTCTCTCACACTCCCAGTCTCTCTCTCTCTCTTACTCCCAGCCTCTCTCTCTCTCTTCTCCCCCCAGTCTCTCTCTCTCTTCTCCCCCCAGTCTCTCTCTATCTTCTCCCCCCAGTCTCTCTCTCTCTTCTCCCCCCAGTTTCTCTCTCTCTCTCTTCCAACAACAACATGCCCTCAAAAAAGCCTTGGCACCGCTGGGCACTCCAGCTAGTATATATATAAAAAGACAGCAGCAGGTAAACAGATGGTCATTCACTTGGCATTGAATGAAATCGATAATCTTCAATAAGGAAGAAACTGGTAGCTTTATCAAAATTATAATACAAATTCTCTTTAAAAAGATCCTTTAAGGATGATTATAGATGTTACAAATAAAGGCATAGAGTACAAGAGTACAGAAATAATTATAAATTTGTATGAGGGTACGGTTAGTGTAGTCTGTGGAGTTTTGAAAACTCCATTGTAAAGGGTGCATTAAACCCATGAGGAGCATCGAGCATAGATTCACCAGGATGATGCCAGGGAAGGGAAACTATAGTTTTGAAGCGAGACTTGAGATACTGAGACTATATCAGATGGAGCAGAGAAGGATAAGAAGAGATTTAATAGAAGTTTTTTTTTTAAATTATGTTCTGATGAAAGGACATCCACCTGAAAGGTTTACTTGCACAGATGCTGCCTGAGCTGCTGAGTGTTTATTATAGCAGAACTCTTTGTTCTTCTTTAAATAGTGCCATGGGATCTTTAGCACCCACCTGAATCGTAGTAACTGGCATATAGGGCCTCAGGCCTTAGTTTAGCGTCACATCGAAAAACAGTACCTCCAACAATGAAGCACTCCCTCAGTACTGCACTACAGAATCAAACTAGCTTCATGTTATCAAGTCCTGGAAAAGGGATTTGAACCCATAACCTTCTGACTCAGAAGCAAGAATATTACCATAGCAAACTGTGCCAACATGACAGATCTGATTTTTGAACCACATTTCCTAGCTGAAATTGATAAAAGGTGAAGAAAATACAACATTTAAGGTATATAAGAACTTAGTGCTGGACAAAAATATATTTTATATAAGTCTTTACATAATTCATTGTCCCTCTGACAAGATATATAGAGCTGGTTTGTCCAATGATAAATTATGCAGGTGATGCTGGGGATTGATTGTCAGAATGTCTATGTATGTAATGGATTTTGTCTGGAAATGCCCCTTACTGATACAATGCAGAAAACCCAGCAGAAACATTTTGAGGGACTACCTGCTCAGCATTAGGGATGGATCTGGAAGCCTAGAATTGTAATACAATTGTAGACTCCTAGATACAACTGGCCTATAAGACGCCTGTATCACCATCCCTTAGGCCTCAGTAGGGCCCTATGACATAGAAGTTGAGGGCAAGCAAACTGATCATGTGTCAGTATGCAATTAGTGGCTTAAGTCGGTGAGCAAAACCATGCCAGTCGATCTAGGTAATTTCAGGTACCCTGGCCAGCATTTTACTTGACTTTTCAGCTTGTGCACTGTGCTGCTTTACTCATAATTTTATATCTTTTTACAATTTTTGAATGTCAAAAACCACTTTACCGAGCTCATTTTCTACACTGCCATCTGTTTTGGAGGTGGGACCAACACTGGAAAAACTGGCTTCTGATTGGCCAAAAATAAACTCGAAAGATTGATTTTTTAGCAATCAACTTGAAGAACTCTTAAAGATTGACACTGTGTCATTGATCAGATCAGATCAAACAAAAAAAGGCTGCTCTGGGGCAATATCAAAGTCTTTGGAGATGGTAGCTCAATCACGCTTGGATGAGTTAACTCGTCTGAGGTGAGAGTGACTGCCCTTGACATCAAGGCAGCATTTGACCGAGTCTGGCATCAAAGAGCCCTAGTAAAACTGAAATCAATGGGAATCAGGGGGAAAACGCTCCACTGGCTGGAGTCATACCTAGCACAAAGGAAGATGGTTGTGGTGGTTGAAGGTCAAGGACATCGCTGCAGGAGTTCCTCAGGGCAGTGTCCTAGGCCCAACCATCTTCAGCTGCTTCATCAATGACCTTCCCTCCAACATAAGGTCAGAAATGGGGATGTTCGCTGATGGCTGCACAGTGTTCAGCACCATTCACAACTCCTCAGATAATGAAGCAGTCCATGCCCACATGCAACAAGACCTAGACGACGTTCAGGCTTGGGCTGATAAGTGGCAGGTAACATTCGCGTCACAGAAGTGCCAGGCAATGACTATCTCCAACAAGCGAGAGTCTAACCACCTTCTCTTGACATTCAATGGCATTACCATCGCGAATCCCCCACTATCAACATCCTGGGGGTCACCATTAACCAGAAACTTAACTGGACCAGCCACATAAATACGTGGCAACAAGAGCAGGTCAGAGGCTAGGTATTCTGTGGCGAGTGTCTCACCTTCTGACTCCCCACAGTCTTTCCACCATCTACAAGGCACAAGTAAGGAGTGTGATGGAATACTCTCCACTTGCCTGGATGAGTGCAGCTCCAACAACACTCAAGAAGCTCGACACCATCCAGGACAAAGCAGCCCGCTTGATTGGCACCCCATCCACCACCTTGAACATTCATTCCCTGCACCACCGGCTTACCATGGCTGCAGTGTGTACCATCTACAAGATGCACTGCAGCAACTCACCAAGGCTTCTTCAGCAGCACCTCCCAAACCCGCGACCTCTTCCGCCTAGAAGGACAAGGGCAGCAGGCGCATGGAAACACCACCACCTCTAAGTTCCCCTCCAAGTCACATGCCATCCTGACTTAGAAGCATATCGCCAATCCTTCATCGTCGCTGGGTCAAAATCCTGGAAATCCCTACTTAACAGCACTGCGGGAGTACCATCACCACACGGACTGCAGCAGTTCAAGAAGGCAGCTCACCACCACCTTCTCAAGGGCAATTAGGGATGGGCAATAAATGCTGGCATTGCCAGCGACACCCAGATCCCATAAACGAATTTTTTTAAAAATTCCAAGGGTTAACATAACATTTCTTCTAGGCTAGCAGCCATGTCAATGTTAATAAGAGCAGTGCTAAGTCCTGCTCACCCATAATCCCTGTGCTTGCTGACCTACATCGGCTCCCGGTCCAGCAACGCCTTGATTTTAAAATTCTCATCCTTGTTTGCAAATCCCTCCATGGCCTCGTCCCACCCTATCTCTGCAACTTCCTCCAGCCCGACAACCCTCCAAGATCTTTGCTCTCCTTGAATTTTGGACTCTTGTGCATCCCCGCATTCCTTCACTCCACCATTGGTGACCGGGCCTTCAGATGCTTCGGCCCTAAGCTCCGGATTCCCTCCCTAAACCTCTCTGCCTCTCTACCACACTCTCCTCCTTTAAGTCGCTCCTTAAAAATGACCTCTTTGACCAAGCTTTTGGTCACCTGTCCTAATATTTCTTTACATGACTCTGTCATATTTTGTCTGATAACACTCCAGTGAAGCACCTTGTTAAAAGGTGCTATATTAATATAAGTTGTTGTTGTGAAGAAAAGAGCGAGTCTTGTGTGATCTGTTAGAAACCAAAACAATTGCATTGTAATTATATAGCAAAAGTTCAGAAACAAGTTTTTGGACATTTGAATCCTAACTTCAACTGACATTCAGGTTGGGCTGCCCTTTACCAGCTACTATGATCAGTAAATGCAATAATAGGACGTTACATCTTGTTGTAGGAGCACCCAGTACAACATTCTGATTGGAACATAGGAACTGATAAGACTATTTATTTGTCGTCTTTTGTCTTTCTTTATTGCAGCCTTCCAGGTAAAATTGCTGTAATCATGGATTTCAACAGTGGATGTCATTACTGTTGTCCAGCTGTTGAACATGAGGTCAACTTTCGAGTAATTGGACTAATCTCAGCATTTTTATTTCTTCTGTACAGTGCTAAGATCAAGTAAAACTCATTCAGTGATGGCAGACAAGCTTGAATATCAGCTGAGGGCGGTAGGTTTCCAACCATGTGCCTGTCTCTAATTTGTCTCTATAACATGTGGTCGTTTCCATTTCCAAAACTAGCCCTGGCTTCCAAGGGTGAAGATTAAAGCAAGCTAAATGCTCCGTTAGCAACACTTTAGTATCTTTAGTTACCACTGGTTTTCAAAACAAGCCTGAAGAAAAAGTTAGTCCCCTTCATCTCCAGACCTATCTCCAATTCTTATTCCCTTTCCAGGTCTTTGTTTGTGATGAATACCACATATCTTCCCTTTGAAGAAGTCGGCTAATGTTAGAGGGCTGGAATAACCTTCCCTCTGTACCAGGAGTGAATCCTCCCTGTGGTGTGTAGTGGTTATACAGCTGTTTGTTTTCTCCTGAGAAGGAAGAAAAATCTCTGCGTATAATTGCATTAATTCAACTATGTCCCTGGGAGGCAGTGATTGGAGTCCGAGGCATAAAGAGAGAAAGGATACTGGAGACAGACAGAAGAAGGAGATGTAGGCTTAGAAAGAATTAAAGATTGGAAAGAGAGAGCTAGAGAGGGAGTAAGGATAAGAAGCAGGCCTGGAGGTGAAACCAGTACCAGACACAGGGCTAAATATTTGGTTGCGTAGCGCCCATTGTTTGTGCACTACAGGTGCCAAATTGGCTCAAAAATGGCGTCCAAGCAGCGCGCGCACACTTCTGGTGCAGGCTGCACCGGACGCCATTTTGGTGAGGGCATTAGCCTCGGCAGTGGGAGCGTGCACCGTAAGTATGCAGAGTAGGCAGATTGTGACATCAATCGGTGCGATTTGACGCCAGTGCTGCCATTTTCGACCTCAGCGCTGGAGCTAACGCCCTCATAACCTCGCACAGCTGACCATGTGTTCAGCAGCAGGAAGGACCCCACCACCAGCGCTATTTAAAGGGATCATCACCTACTTACAGGTTAGTTGTTGATTGATTTCTACTAGCTGTTGCTGAGTTTGTAGAAGTGCTTGGTGCTTTCTTGACTTCTTTAAAGTTGCCTAAAATCTACAAGGAGTGGTGTGGCATGTGCTCAAGGTCTTGGTACTGACTTGCAAGGGGTCTACTCAGACCAGTTGCTCCCAGACATGGGGGCAGTAGTTTGTATCCCCCTTAGCCTGCAGCATGACAGGGAGAATGAGCAGAGGCGACACAACAACAACAACAACTTGTATTTATATCGCGCCTTTAAGTAAAACATCCCAAGGCGCTGCACAGGAGTATTAAAAGACAAAAAATTTGACACCGAGCCATATAAGGTGAAATTAGGGCAGGTGAACAAAAGCTTGGTCAAAGAGGTAGGTTTTAAGGAGCGTCTTAAAGGAGGAAAGAGAGGTAGCGAGGCGGAGAGGAATTCCAGAGCTTAGGGCCTAGGCAACAGAAGGCACGGCCACCAAAGATTGAGCGATTATAATCAGGGATGCTCAGGAGGGCAGAATTAGAGGAGCGCAGATATCTCGGGGGGTTGTGGGGCTGAAGGAGATTACAGAGATGAGGAGGGACGAAGCCATGGAGGGATTTGAAAACAAGGATGAGAATTTTGAAATCGAGGCGTTGCTTAATCGGGAGCCAATTTAGGTCAGCGAGCACAGGCATGATGGGTGAACGGGACTTGGTGCGAGTTAGGACACGGGCAGCCGAGTTTTGGATCACCTCAAGTTTACGTAGGGTAGACTGTGGGAGGCCAGCCAGGAGTGCATTGGAAAAGTCAAGTCTAGAGGTAACAAAGGCATGGATGAAGGCAATACAAGCCAAGTTATGCAAGCTGTCCTCATAATTTAACCCTCTAATTAATCCGGTGAATCTGCGCCGCACCCCCTCCAAGGCCAATATATCCTGCCTGAGTTACGGTGCCCAAAACTGAACACAGTACTCCAGATGGGGTCTGACTAAGGCTCTGTACAACTGAAGCATAACTTCTACTCGATTGTATTCCAGATACATGTACATGGCATTAATCAGGGGTGAAAATATCTGGGATTTCTGTAGTAACTGCAAATGAGATTAAGTGACAGGTCTTACCCTAATGTAAGCGTCCTGATGGTGTTTGGCAAAGTATAGCATGTTGTCAAGGGCCAGCATTCCAGGTGCGGTTTCAGTAAAATCCATGGCTGGATTCACATGATTAATGAAGCCCAGCTTACAGAGCAGGACAAGCTGCTGGAAGAGGCAGGAAAAGGAGGGGAGAGAAGGGCTCTCGGCAGGAGGCTATATCCACCCAGCATCTTCAGGGAGCAATTCTCCTACCTCAACCTCAGCGAGGAACAGTGCATGTGACATTTCCATTTTACTGAGGAGGTGCTCACTGAAATCTGCCATCTGTGGCAGGCAGACCTGCAGCCTCAGTCCAGGGCAAGGACGGCAATGCCAGTGGCTGTAAAGGTGACCGTGGCCTTGAACTTCTTCACGTCGGGCTTCATCCAGCCTGGAGCAGGCAACATCTGTAACGTCTACCAGTCGCCGTCCACTCCTGTATAAGGGAGGTGAGTGAGGCTCTGTATGCAAGGAGAGTTGAATACATTTCATTCTCTCTTATCAGAAAAAAGCAGTCAGCACGAGCACATGGCTTTGCCAGGATAGCAGGATTCCCCTGGGGCAGGGTGCCATTGACTGCATACATGTCGCTTTGCGGGTGCTGCATCTCACTTCGGATAGGGACTACAACCAGAAGGGATTCCACTCCCTCAATGTCCAGCTGGTGTGCGACCATACTCAGCGCATCATGCAAGTCGATGCTCGTATCCTGGCAGCAGTCATGATGCCTTTATTCTGCGACAGTCTGCTGTACCATCTGCATTTGAGCCACCACGACAAACCAGAGGGTGGCTTCTGGGCGACAAGGGCTATCCACTGACCACCTGGCTCTTGACACCGCCGCGCAACCCACGGACACGTGGGCAGCATGCATATAACAAAAGTCATGCTGCCAAACGGAACCTGATAGACCATTGGCGTCCTTAAACAAAGCTTCTGCTGCCTGGACCACTCTAGAGGAGCCCTGCAGCATTCACCAGAGCGCATCTCAAGATTCACCGTGGTCTGCTCCAGGCTCAACAACCTCGCCATCATGAGAGCACAGCCCTTGCCACCAGGCGTACCACGAACAGCTGAGGAGGAGGAAGAGGCAGAGGAACAAGAGGAGGAAGATCAGGAGGAGGAAGTGGAAGAGGAGGAAGAAGAAGGGGGAGAGGAGGAAGCGGAAGGGAGGAGGCAACCCAGGTAGCCCCTTTCTGCCCGGGCTATCCGGGATCGACTCCTCCGACTGCAGTACCAGTGAATGCAACCCCGATATCCCATTCAACAATAGGTCCCACACCTTATCCTCCCTCTGTTACTGACCATCACAGTATCCTTTTGACCACAATACTAAAATAAAAAGCACCACAAAACAAACATTCCAAACCAATTTTATGAATCAAGCTACTGTATTACAATATTTCATTCAAAAGTCAACTAATCACCCTTGTACATTTCCTTAGTTGCTGTCTTCAGTGTGCCTTTGCCTGTCCTAGTGCTCCTATGCAGTGTTACCCCAATGGCTGCAGCATGGCTGGTGGAATGCTGCTCGTTTTCAGTGGAGGAGACTGCAGAGGGTATTGCAGGACGACCTCGAGTAGCTCTGGGCCTAGTCGGCCCGGCTTCGGATTGCACCACCTCAGCATGGGTGGCAGCAGTCTGGGCTGAAAGGCAACAGTTCGGGCACTGGCGGAGTGGCAGTGGTGAGAGGACGAATACTGTCACCCTGAGAGAGGGCCCTCCACAGAGCCACTGATACTCCCCCAGGGCGGCGCCTCAGAATTCCTAGCCATCTGTTGGAGGACAGATTGCTGGACTGTTGTGAGACCCTGCAAGCCCCTTTCCACACTGGTAAACCCAGGCATGATGGCAGCAGTCTGCGCTTGTGTGGCAGCAAGCTGAGCTTGCATGACTTCAGTCTGAGCCTCCATTGCAGCACTCAGACATTAGGTGGCTTCTGCTCATGCTGCAATGGAAGCTGAGACATCGGCCATCAGACGCTGCATGATGGTTGGATCCACAAGAGCGCTAATGGATCTGCCTGCCCCTTCCATGCAGGAAAGAATGGGCTCCACACCCTGTGCAAACCCTGTGCAAGGTTGGTGCTGGACTCCTCCATGCTGTTTGACTTTGCATTCAGGCTTTCTGGCAGGCGGGCCAATGTACCAATCATTTCATTGTGCATAACCATCAGTGTTCTTCTGTAGGCCGCCCCATCAAAGTGCTCATGCAGCAGGACTCATGTGCGACCTCGCCCTCCGGGGAGCTGGTACCTGCACTACCCTTTCCCCCTGCCCTGGCTGCAGCCAACTCATGCCCAGTGACTCACCACGTGCAGATCCCACCTCTGTGGTAGCCTTTCGTGTCTGAGCTAGTGGCTGCGACCGTCAGATTGAGTGACAATGTTTCTTCTTCATCATTACTCTCCTCTTCTTCTACCTCTTGCACCACTGCCTGGCCAGGTTGGATTTCTTTGTCTCTGAAATGAGAAAGACACAAAGGTAGGGTTGTGGTGAGGGGGAGGGAGGAGAAAAGAAGCATCTGCAGCTTTTAAGTCAGAGGAGATTGTGGAATGAGGGGAAAGTGGGATGTGAGAAGGTGGATTTGGTATGAACATAACGTTATCTTCAATGGTTTCAGCCCTGCCGCTGGCCACGGACTTAGTCACAGCCACTCCAATTCTGGCAAGCACCGTCTGATGTAAGAAAACTACTAGGCACTTGGTCAGAGTATTAAACAAGGCTTTAATCGACTGTTTCACAACATGGAAGTCTAGTTATCCTTCACTAGTTCCTGTTTACAAAATGTCCCTGAGCAAGCTGGGCCCGTGCCCGAGTATTTATACTCTCCCTGGGCAGCGCCACCAGCAGGCCGCCCAGTATATTTCATAAGTCCGTTCTACATGAATGGCACGATTTATGTCACCGTCTCCTCGAGCAGGATCAGGATGTGGAGGCACACCTGTCCCCCTCCAGTTAGCTGCAGCAGCCTACGATTCTGCGCCACCTGCAAGAAAGAAAGATGTGCATTTATACAGCACCTTTCACAACCTCAGGATGCCCCAAAACCAATGGAGTATTTTTGAAGTGTAGACATTCTTGTAATGTAGGAAACATGGCAGCCAATTTGTGCACAGCAAGCTCCCACAAACAGCAATATGATAAGGACCAGATACTCAGGCCTAGAAATTCATGTTCGCCATGAAAGGTGTCGGAGTGGCCTGCAACTGGAGTTAACGGCTGCTGGAAATGACCGCAGCGCTAAGGAGAATAAATTCATCTGGGGGGCTGGAGATTGGTGGCGCAGCGCTGATCTTCCATGCAGCACCCTCCTGGTGGCATTAATGGAGACCTCTGAAGTGAAGATCCCATTCTGAAATAGCGTTTGAGCTTTGCTCAGCCTCTGGGAGTGAGGCTGTGTAGCTCACAAGGAATTGTGGGCAATTAAAAGGGCTATGAATTAAAGGGGTAATGCACTCAGAACTAATACAAATTAAAATAGAGTGAAAAATGCAGTTTTCAGCCCCTACTACCTTTCAAAAAAAAAAGAAGTCCCAAAAGTGAGTATTCTGTATCTCAAAAAATGGGAAAAGTGCTTCAGCAGTAAATCAAATGGCTCAGCAAGCCTGGGAAGGGGCACCCAGGGTCTCGCACGTAGCACTCCAGCTTTATGCAGGGGGTCAACATTGCAAGAAATGTCTTCTACCCACAGGGACCAGGAGGTCCTCCAGATAGAAGGATGTGGGACTACATCACCGAGGCTGTCACTGCCAACAGTGTCGCCCCCACAACCTGGCTCCAGTGCCCAAAGAAGCTTCATGACCTCACACCAGTGGTCAAGGTCAGTGAATGCCATCTCCTACCAACTGCACCACTAGCCTCACACACTGCTCAATGCATGACCCCCACCCCCAATCATTCACCTACCAATAATCTGCACCAATCACGAGGCACATCTCCCATTCCTAGCCTCATCTCATCCCCTTGGAGGAGATGGTGCAGGCCATTCTCGTCAGGGGCATGGCTGAGCCCTTGGCCAGCAGCGTGGCAGAAAGGATAAAAGATGCTGGTATCTGTTGTGTATGTACCTTTAAGGGAATAACTGGTCTCAGACTGCAGTACCGGCAGTGACCACCCCTGTATAAAAGGCCCTAGCAGGCTTCTGTAGTTTCAGTTTCCAGGTTGTCTCCATTCAGTAAAGACTTGTTATAATCAACTCCTGCAGTCCGTGTCTCAATTATACATGGACATAATAGTATCCTCATACATTATCCTCCTTCTCGCATGCACCTCTTGCTTTCCCACCCTCCCATCACCAGAACGCCACCCTTGTGCCTTCCTCATTTCACACACACAAGAAATGCAGCCTGCCAAGTCAGTGGTTGACCAAGAAGAGGGAGAGGTGAGTGAAGAAAAAGAAGAAGAAACACTGTCACTCGATTTCACACTCCCAGCCACCAGCTCCTCAAGGCTGACCAGCAAGGCCATTTGCAGTGTGCCCCACTGAAAGTCACCAGCCTTCCACCAGTCATGCTGCAGCACTGGGGTAGCACGGCATGACTTCAGTAGTATAGGTAAAGGCACACACAAACCAGTCACTAATAGAATGCATAAGGGCGATGAGTTGATTTCTTGATGTCATATTGGATGGATAGATGTATAAAGTTGGATTGGAAGGTTTGCTTTTTGGTGGCTGTTATTTCAACATTGTGGCCAAGAGGATACTGTGATGGTCAGTAATAGAGGGAAGGTAAGGTGTGGGACAAATGTGGAAAGGGGAATTGGGGTTGTGGTCACTGGTACCACAGGCAGATGATTCAGTCGCGGATATCCTGGCCAGAAAGGTGCTGTCTGGGTTGCATTCTTCCTTCTGCTTCCTCCTCTTCCGCTTCTTCCTCTTCTCTTCCCTCTGCCAGTGAATGCTGTAAATCTGAAATGACAGCAAAAAATGCTGGAAACACTCAGCAGGTCAGGCAGCATCTCGACCTGAGACGTGAACTCTGTTTCTCTCTCCATGGATATTGCCTGACCTGCTGAGTATTTTCAGCATGTTCTGTCTTCTCAGAGGCCTTCCTTTACCATCCGAGGCCTTGCAAGCATCCAGCAGCACTCCCTACACACTTAAAAACATGTAACATGTATTGCAGCAAGCCACTACTTCAATAAAATAAAAAAAACAGTCCAAAAGCTTTAATCCAAACATACCTACAAGATGTGTGTCCCCCTTTAAGAGATGCAGGCATCGTCATTGTCAGCCTGCTTCCACGCCAGGTTTACCTGGCATGCTTAGGACCCAGCGCTGAATACAGCACTAGGGTCGAAGTTCAGAGTGGTGATGTTAAGTCGGCGTTGCATGGCTATTGACATCACCTCGCCGCCGTTTTTTTCCCAGGGCGCTGTCAGTTACCGGCAGCACAAGGAGGAAAATGGCAGCTGCCACGTGACCCGCCACCAGCTGACGAAAGAGTGGCAGCCGCAATTCTCTCGCCATTTCATGGCGCTACAGACTGTGGGTAAGTACATAAATTTCTAGCCCTCTGTTTTTAGTGATGTTGATTGAGGGATAAATATTGACCAGGACACCAGACCTTCTTCTAAATAGTGCCATGAGATCTTTAACATCCACTTAAGAGAGCATACTTGGTCTCGGTTTAGGTTCTCATCTGAAAAACAGCACCTCCGACAGTGCAGCACTCCCTCAGTGCTGCCCTGGAGTGTCAGCCTAGATTTTGTGCTCAAGTCCCTGGAGAGGGACTTGAACCCACAACCTTCTGACTCAGAAGCAAGGGTGCTACCCACTGAGCCACAGTTGACATGTAAAAAAAATTTGCATAAAGAAAAAATAAACTCAATGGTCCAGAGGTCCGTTGCAGTCAGAGCATGGACATTATAACGATAGCACTTCAGTATTGATGGGCTTGTTCCTGAGAAAAGTCAGTCAAAAGACTGGTTTACTCGTAAATCCAGTCATCAGCACAGTTGTTCCAGCAGACCAGCTCCTCCGGGCGGAACCAGACGGAGATTTCACAGATGGCCTCTCCACTAAATCACTGCCAAGGGTTACATTGCTGCTCACTTCAACACAGAAGTCCCCTTTTGCGTCACCGATTCCGACTCTTTAACAGACACCAACGGCTTTCCCCAGAACACCCCACGCTGACTCCGTACATCAGGATCCCTGAGCAGAGAGAGGGATGTGTCTCAGTGAGTGTGGTTCAATGTGTTTGGTTGATGTCATGGTGTATAGCTGGCAGTATGTGCAACCTGAGGCTTGCAGCTGTGGTAAGTGTGTGAGGATGAGGTGGAGCATATGAATGTGAGGTATGAGTCGTGATTGATAGAGATTGTTGGTAGGTGAGTAATGGGGGTGTGGTGAATTGAGCAGAGTGTGAGGCTAATGGTGCAGTTTTTGGGATATGGCCTTTGATGATGAATTCACTGACCTTGACCACTTGTGTGAGGTCATTAAATTTCTTCCTGTAATGCATCCAGGTCCTCGGGGCTACACTGCTTGCATTCACAGTGATGGCTATCTGCTCCCATTCCCTTCTCAGCGTCTGTCTGGAGGGCCTCTTGGCCCCCTGTGGTTACAGGACATCTCTCCTCCTGTCTACCTCCTGCACCAGGGCCTCGAGTGCTGCATTCGAAAATCTGGGACACCTCTCTCTGCCATGTTGCGCCATCTTCACTCTTCCTGTAGGTCACACAGTCCTCGACAACGACTTCCAGTTGCTGCTGCAGCCAGAATGCACCTTCCCTTTAAGAGGTGCAGGCTGGCTTTAAGAACTCCAGGCTAGCTTTATTTGCTGGTAGACTCGCATGAACTTGGGCCCCCTGCAGAGCATGCAGCCACTAGGCAGCGCGTTTAGCAATGGCCTGCACACCACTATCATTATAATTTTCCGAGCTGCCGGTATTACATTGAACGGGTGCGGTCTAATCGCATATCACGATCCCCCCGCCCGTTTTCGGAGGTTATTCAATTTTTAGCCCTCAGACTTGTAGTCAAGGCAGGAATTAAAGAGAGGCCTGATGTGGAATAGGATATTGGAGAAAAGGAGGGAGATTAGAGATTTGGCTTGTAAAGGAGCAGATATTTAAGCTAGGCTTAAGAAGAAGGCCGGGATCAGAGATAGCTCTGGGGGTCGGAGGGGTCGGGGGGGGGCGGGGTTAGGATGAAGTCAAAAATGAGCCCGGAGAGGCACGCAGTTGCAAACCTTAATCTGGACCTCATCTGATATTCCAGTTTGCCTGCACTCATTGAATTAATTTTACTAATTCTTAGCGATCATACTGCAACGTTAGAGTCAGCACAGTATCGAGTTTTTCAACATCTTTCTTGTCCTAATTTTTCAAATGGTCACTGTGTGATTAAAATGAACACTCTACAGCCACCAAGCTTGCTTGAGTGATCGCTAATTAATGCATCTGAGGAAGGCTTAGTCATTCCACTATGAAGCTTTATCAAGTGCTACTATTGATTTTTTGTTATCTACTAAGAATTAAAAACAAGTCAGTTGATACTGCTGTTCATAGTGATAGCAAATCTTTCTTACTTTCGCTTCATCACTGACTAATCGGCCAATTAATTTAAAGCATTGTCTTATGACCAACCTAAACGTGTCAGCTTTGGCTCAGTGATAGCACTCTCGCTTCAGGATTAGAAGGTCATGGGTTCAAGTCCCACTCCAGAGACGTGAGCACATAATCTAGGCTGACGCTCTATTGCAGTACTGAGGATGAGACATTAAACCAAGGCCCCTTCTGTCTCAGTGGGCTTAAAAGATCCCATGGCACTATTTCAAAGAGGAGTAGAGTGGCTTGTCCTGGCCAATATTTATCCCTCAACCAACATCACTAAAACAGATTGTCTGGTCATTTATTTCATTGCCATTTGTGCGATCTTGACTATTTGAAAATTGGCTGCCACGTTTCCTACATTGCAACGGTGACTACATTTGAAAAGTACTTCATCGACTGTAAAGCAGTTTGGGATGTCCTGAGGTCGTGTCATGTAGTTTTTCATGGCTGTCACTGCTGAAATTTCAATAATAATCACATGTGTAGAGGTCAATCCTTTGAACCATCTAAAAGAGATCCATTGCCTTAGTCATGAAAAGAAGGGCACCTCAGATACACAATATTAAATACTGAACAGATTTAATTTTATATATATAAAATGTATATTGTCTGTATATATAAAATAACATTTATACCTTTGGTGCCAATTTGTAATTAACAGGTTAAAAAACCACTTGTTTAGGCCAATCAAAATCTAATAATTCAACAGGTTGCTAATTAATTGGCAGGTTATAAACCTATTATTAAATTAACACAAATGCCGATAAGATATTAGAATATCACAGGCTGAATTACTCATGGATTGCAAGTCTGTAAATGAGTTTTACTACATCTCATGGTGTGAGAAGAATGGTAACCAGTTCAGCATTGAGAAGTGGGGGCAGGGGGTGAAGAGCAGTTATGGCCACATTTATTTTTATTTGTTCTAGGGATGTGAGCGATGCAGTCAAGGCTGCATTTTACTGTCCATCCCTAGTTGCCCTGAAAAGGAGGTGGTGAGCCTTCTCCTTGAACCACGGCAGTCTGTGTGGTGAAACTGCTCCCACAATGGTGTTTGGTAGGGAATTACAGGCTTTTGATCCAGTGACAATGAACGAATGGCGATATATATCCACGCCAGGATGGTGTGTGACTTGGAGGGGAACTTGAAAGCATGGTGTTCCCATAATATTGCTGCTCTTGTCCGTTTTGGTGCTGTTGAAGTAAACTTAAGCTGTTGCTGCCCTGCATTCTTTAGATCGTACACACTGCTGGCAAAGTGTACCAGTGGTGGAAAACTGAAGAATGAGACAATTTGAAGTCTTTTGAAAAGCTAAACAAAAGCCCCTATTTATTGAAATAAAAACAGAAAATGCTAGAAAACACTCATGATGCCATGAAGTCTCCTAGCATCAAGTCAAACATGGGCAAGGAAACTTCCTGCTCAGCTGATGAATCAGTGCTCCTTAATGCTGAACACCACTTGGAAGAAGCACTGAGAGTAGCAAGGGCACAGAATGTACTCTGGGTTGGGGACTTCAATGTCCATCACCAAGAGTGGCTCGGTAGCACCACTACTGACTGAGCTGGCCGAGTCCTGAAGGACATAACTGCCAGACTGGGCCTGCGACAGGTGGTGAGAGAACCAACACCTTATCCTCACCAATCTACCTGTCGCAGATGCATTGGTAGGAGTGACCACTGCACAGTCCTTGTGGGGACGAAGTCCTGTCTTCACACTGAGGACACCCTCCATCGTGTTGTGTAGCCCTACCACCGTGCTAAATGGGATAGGTTCAGAACAGAACTAGCAGTTAAAGTTGGGCATCCATGAGGCGCTGTGGGCCATCAGCAGCAGCAGAATTGTATTCCACCACAATATGTAACCTCATGGCCCGGCATATTCCTCTCTCTACCATTAGCAACAAACCAACAATGAAGAGTGTGAAGAGCAGCACCAGGTGTACCTAAAAATGATGTGCCAACCTGGTGAAGCTACAACACAGAGCATGCTAAACAACGGAAGCAGCATGCTATAGACAGAGTTAAGTAATCCCACAACCAACAGATCAGATGAAAGCTCTGCAGTCCTGCCACATCCAGTGGCATCTACCCGACAAATTGGAAAATTGCCCAGGTATGCCCTGTCCACAAAAAGCAGGACAAATCCAGTCCAGCCAATTATTGGCTCATCAGCTTACTCTCAATCATCAGTAAAGTAATGGAAGGTGTCGTTGACAGTGCTATCAAACGGCACTTACTCACCAATAACCTGCTCACTGATGCCCAGGTTGAGTTCCGCCAGGATCACTTGGCTCCAGACCTCATTACAGCCTTGGTCCAAACATGGACAAAAGAGCTGAATTCCAGAGGTGAGGTGAAAGTGACTGCCCTTGACATCAAGGCAGCATTTGACCGAGTGTGACACCAAGGAGCCCTAGTAAAATTGAAGTCAATGGGGATTGGGGGAAAACTCTCCACTGGCTGGAGTCATACTTAGCACAAAGGAAGATGGTTGTGGTTATTGGAGGTTAATCATCTCAGCCCCAGGACATCGCTGCAGGAGTTCTTCAGGGCAGTGCTTCATCAATGACCTAATGTGATGAAATAACTGTGTTCTGATATTTGTACTTGTACTTGTAATGTCTGGAATGTTCCACCGGGGGGAACCACTAATGCTCCTCCCTGGCCCCGCCCCTCTTCTGGTATGTTCTACCAAGGGCTCGGTCGATGATGGACTCTGTTAACTCTGCCATGATTCTTATTTAATAAAAGGCTTCAGTCTTAAGCTTTAACTTCGGATTCGGGCAGTTACTTGGCACATCAATTTTATTAAATAACAACTTTTGGACCAGAATGAACCACTTCATTAAGTCCCACAATCTACCCTACTCTATTGAGGAGGTCCGGACAATGACCAGAACCTGTCATGTTTGTGCTGAATGCAAACCCTGCTTCTATAAGCCGTCCGAGCCAGCTCATCTTATTAAAGCAACTCGACCATTTGAGCGTTTGAGTCTCGATTTTAAAGGTCCCCTTCCATCGAGCGACCGTAATGTCTATTTTCTTAATATTATAGACGAGTACTCTCGGTTCCCTTTTGTTATCCCCTGTCCGGATGTGACTAGTGCTGTTGTAATTAAATGCCTCTGCCAACTGTTTTCCTTGTTCGGCATGCCTAACTATATACATAGTGATAGGGGTTCTTCCTTTATGAGCGAAGAATTACGACAGTTTTTGCTATCGAAGGGGATTGCAACGAGTAGAACTACCAGCTATAACCCTCGTGGTAATGGGCAGGTCGAGAAAGAAAATGCGACAGTGTGGAAGGCTATCGTACTGCCTCTGAAGTCACGAGGCCTGCCGACCTCTCGCTGGCAGGATGTCCTGCCAGACGTGCTGCATTCCATAAGGTCTCTTTTGTGTACAGCGACGAATGCCACCCCTCATGAAAGGATGTTTAGTTTTCCAAGAAAAGCTACTAATGGAGTATCGTTACCCACATGGTTGACGACCACGGACCCTGTGTTGTTGCGCAAACATGTGAGAGGCCACAAGACTGATCCACTGGTGGAGGAAGTACAACTCCTCCATGCTAATCCCCAGTATGCGTATATTCAATATTCGGATGGGCGAGAGGATACGGTCTCTATTAAAGATCTTGCACCTGCTGGAGCTCGAAAAGAGTTCGACTCTGAGAGTAGTTTTCAATCATGGTATTGGACCTTCAGAGACACAAACCCTCAGTGTGGAAAATACTGATGATTCTGGGAATTCGAATGAACCGGAGTTAGTACTCCGGGAGGAGCCTCAGCAAGAGTTACGTCGTTCCCAGAGGATTATCAGACCTCCTGACAGACTGAATCTATAGCAGGGGGTGAATGTGATGAAATAACTGTGTTCTGATATTTGTACTTGTACTTGTAATGTATGGAATGTTCCACCGGGGGGAACCACTAATGCTCCTCCCTGGCCCCGCCCCTCTTCTGGTATGTTCTACCAAGGGCTCGGTCGATGATGGACTCTGTTAACTCTGCCATGATTCTTATTTAATAAAAGGCTTCAGTCTTAAGCTTTAACTTCGGATTTGGGCAGTTATTTGGCACATCACCTTCCCTCCATTATAAGGTCAGAAGTGGGCATGTTCGTTGATGATTGCACATGTTCCATTCGCAATTCCTCAGATAATGAAGCAGTCCATGTCCACTTGCAGCAAGACCGGGACGACATCCAGACTTGGGCTGATAAGTGACAAATAACATTTGTGCCACACAAGTGCCTGACAATGACTATCTCCAACAAGAGACATTCCCCTTGACATTCAATGGCATTAATATTGTTGAATCCCCCACCATCAACATCCTGGGAGGTCACGATTGACCAGAAACTTAACTGGACCAGCCACATAAATACGAGCAGGTCAGAGGCTGGGTATTCTGCAAGGAGTGACTCACCTTCTAACTCCCCAAAGCCTTTCCACCACCTAGAAGGCACAAGTGAGAAGTTTGGTGGAATACTCTCCACTTGCCTAGCTGGGTGCTGTCCCAACAAAACTCCACTTTTCTGTATGTTTTTCTTCTGTCCACAATTATAACAGAAGTATTAGCTTTCTTTATATGGGTAATGTCTTCTTTAAACTAATGGACAGAGGATGTAATCAGCTTTGGTATGCTAATATTGACAACGATAATAATCATCTGCTAAAGGTAGTCATGATAGAGTACCATAGATATGGTGCTAGTGGAATGTTCGTTGGTTCAGGTGTCAATGGGCATCAGATGAATGACCCAAAGTTGTTCTGGTGAAGAAGAGGAGGAAGTTGCTGCAGAAGTTATTTTTTTAAACTTAGCATTTTTATGAGAATACATTCAGAAAATTTTGCTTCAGATTTTGGCCTAGAAATTCAGTTGGTTGCGCCAGCCATTAGCGCCTTAGGAGGAGTAGATGTCGGGCGCTAGGCGGCTAGCGCCCGGGCGCAGCGCGATCTGCGCCTCGCCCCAACTTCACTAGAGATTTAGCGGCGGCGCAAAGTCTTTGCGCGCGCTCAGCTGCGCGCGCAGATCATGACGTCATTTCCTCGTGCAACGCCCTTTGTGCGCCCCCAACCGGAACTTCAGTGGCGCCGCCCCATTGTGCACCTGGCGCCCCTAGCGACTGCTAGAGGGAACGGTACTCAGTCGATGCGGGGCGCGGGGGGCGCAAATTAAAGGGCACTCCTTCCGCACTAGAAAAGGCTGCCATTTTGAAGCACTCCTTCTTGAGAAACGGATCTTTGCAGAGAGACCAAGGTAGAGAGCTTTCTGCTTTGGCCCAGCACTCGGACAGGTACATCTGGCTTCAGGCCACAGCTTTCCACTAGTCTTTGCCTTCATTGACATCTCATTGTTTCCAGCATATTATGGGGGCTGCAATGGGTGTCAACGCTGGCTTTCTCAATTACATCCAAAGGGCTCACAGACGCCGTGAGAGAGTGGCAGCCCTGGCTAGACGGAGAGGGGGCAACAGGCGTCGGGAAAGGAGGCCTTACCCACCCAGGGTATACCGCCAGCAGTTCTCCTATCTCAACATGTCTGACGAGCAGTGTGTTCGGAGGCTGCGATTCCGAAGGGAGGTGGTCACAGAGATCTGCCACCTGCTTGGCGGTGATCTGCAGCCACAGCTGAGGAGCAGGACGTCTCTGTCGGTGGCAGTGAAGGTGACGGTGGCTCTCAACTTCTATGCCACCGGCTCCTTCCAATCCACTACTGGGGACATTGCCAACATCTCCCAGTTCGCCGTGCATTGCTGCATCCACCAGGTGACCAATGCCCTTTTCAAAAGGAGACGTCAGTTCATCTCCTTCTCCATGGCCCTTGCCAAGCAGCAACAGCGTGCAATGGGCTTTGCAGCATTCGCGGGCTTCCCCATGGTGCAGGGCGCCATGTGGCTTTGCGGGCACCTCTGGAGAATGCCGAGGATTACCGCAACCGGAAGGGCTACCATTCGCTCAACGTCCAGCTGGTGTGTGACCACAGGCAGCTCATCCTAGCTGTCAATGCCCGCTTTCCAGGCAGCAGCCACGATGCCTTCATCCTGCGACAGACTTCTGTGGCAGACATGTTCCAGGCACAGCCTCACCCACGAGGATGGCTTATCGGGGACAAAGGCTATCCTTTGTGTACCTGGCTGATGACCCCGCTCCGTGCGCCCAGCACCCCTGCTGAAGAGGGATACAATGAGAGCCATCAAGCGACCAGGAACATCATCGAACAAACAATCGGCGTCCTGAAGCAACGGTTCCGCTGTCTGGATCGTTCCGGTGGAGCCCTACAGTATTCGCCGGAGCGAGTCTCCCATTTCGTGGTCGTTTGCTGCATACTGCACAACCTGGCTATCCGCCGGACTCAGGCATTGCCACCAGAGATTGGAGGACCACCTCAGGAGGAGGAGGAGGAGGAGGAGGAGGAGGACCAGCATAGGAGGGAGGCAGAAAGTGCAAGGGCCGCCCGTCGCCGGCTTATTGAACGTCGCTTCTAGGCCCCCTCTCAGGGAATGGCTTGTGCCAATGTCAGCAGATGAATGTAGCCGCTCCACAAGCCCTCAGCCGAGCAGGGCAACCAGGACTTACCAAAAAAACCATGCACACTGCAATTTAACAACAATAATTTATTGCAAACCTCTGCCCTTCCCACATTACATCCTCACGTGGAGAAGCCCCCTCCAAAAACACAAAACTACCAGTCTCGGCCTTACAAAAAGAAAGAAAGACACCAGTCTCGGCCTTACACGAACACAACTGCACCAGTCTCGGCCTTACAACAAGCACCAGGCATTTGTGCATACCTCTACTTTTTGCCCTGCGAGGGCGATGCCTTGCGCATCCTTGCCTGGCCCCTGCCCGCCCTGCAGCTCCTCCTCAATGGGAGCCCAGTGGCTGCAGCAAGGCTGGGGGAAGGCTGCTGAGGGGCAGATGGCGAGACGGCAGATGCCCTTGGGGGTCGGCCTGCACCAGCTCTGGTCTTGGAGTGGCCGGCTGCTGACTGCTCCAACTCTGGCTGGGCGGCAGCAGTCTGTCCAGCGGCTCGTGGCAGCTGCAATGGCGGAGTGGCAGTGTTGGCTGCAGTAATGGTGCCAACCTGGCAGATCGCAGGTGCTCGCTGGTCGCCTGAGACATTGGCACTCGCACGGGCCAGCACTGCAGCATGCGCAGCAAACAGCTGAAGAACAGACTGCTGGGCTGCTGCTGCGCGGCGAGTGCCCTGGCGATGCCTGGCTGATCCAGCGAGGGTGGCAGCAGTTAGTGCCCGTGTGGCCCTGGTCTGTGTCCGCATGACACCAGCCAGTGAATGGACGGCACGACTGAGCACTTGGCTAGAAGCCGACTGTGCTGCCGTGAAGTCCTGCAGACTCCTGGCCTGTGCTGCACTGAATTGTTCCAGACTCCTGGCCTGTGCTGCACTGAATTGTTGCAGACTCCTGGCCTGTGCTGCACTGAATTGTTCCAGACTCCTGGCCTGTGCTGCACTGAATTGTTGCAGACTCCTGGCCTGTGCTGCTCCGAATTCCTGCACACTCCTTGACAGAGACTCTATGGAGTCAGGCATCCTTGCCACTGCAGCCATGAGCTCAGTGTGCCTGCGCTCAGCCTGGACGGCCATTTCCTCCAGGAGCCGCACCTCCTCTGCGCTGACCGTCGCAGGACTGGAGGCCGCACTCACCCTCTGGGGAGAAGTCCGCCGAGCTTCCCCACCCCTCCCGCATTGCTGCAGGTCGCTGGGCCCCGGAGCTTCATTCTCCTCCGACCCTTCCCCCCGGCTCCCCTCCAGGGAAGACGTGTCCCCTACATCGCCATGGGCTGGCGCGGCTGAGGGTGGCACTGATGGGCCGGCTTCCTCTTCCTCCTCCTCGTATTCCGAAGCGCTGACAGTGGCAGTTTGAGGGCCCGCCTCCTCACCTGGCGATTCACCATCTGAAAGCAGGAAGGCACAAGAGTAGCTTCAGAGTGAGGACAGGGCGGCAGCGAGGGAGGCATGAGTGGTGCCATTCACAGCATTGGTCGGACAGTGGCAAAGGATGCTGATATGAAGCACCAGTGGAACGAGCGAAGTCAAAAAGGTGATGCCCTTACCATTGGTGCCCAGAACAGGGTCGGCATCTCCACTGGCGACGGGTCCAATCAGCCGGCCTGCCATAATGCGCTCCACACGCTGGTCGAGGTCGGAGAGCTCTTTGACATCAGGACGGCCTCCCCCGGTGTCAATTCGTTTGCGCCGGTTGTGCGCCACCTTGGCCTGCAAGAGAAATGCCGGCCTCCAAGTACAGTGTGAAGCCCTGGTCTTGTCTGCACTGCCTCCCATGGTCGAATAGCTTGAACAGTGTGTAGCCCTGATCTTGTCTGCAATGCCTCCCATGGTCGAATAGCTTGTACAGTGTGTAGCCCTGATCTTGTCTGCAATGCCTCCCATGGTCGAATAGCTTGTACAGTGTGTAGCCCTGATCTTGTCTGCAATGCCTCCCATGGTCGAATAGCTTGTACAGTGTGTAAAGTGCTGAATGTGCAAGTGATTTTCATGCCAGTCCCATAGCTGCTGGATGAGGCCTGGCCATTAGGGCTTTGAGGTCCCTTTGCCCATAAAGTGAGGTGCACATGCAGGGATGAGGAGGACACTGGAAAGGGTACTCACCCTGACAACCCGAGTGAGGTCGTTGAACTTCTTCCGGCATTGCACAGGAGTCCTGGCAACCACGCTGTTGGAAGACACCCTGTTTGAGACCTCCCTCCAGGCTTTCCGGTAGGCGCTGGGCAGCGGCCTCCTGCCACCTTCTGGGAACAGAACATGGCGCCTGCGCTCCACTCCGCCAACCAGCACCCTCAGGTCACCGTCGCTGAAGCGCTGCGCTCTCTCCCTGGCCTTCTCCATAGCCCTGGGCGTTGCACAGATGAAGCAGAAGTGGTCAGGCCTAGGTTGAGGGCTGCAGTGTGCAGGGCGTGGCAGGCAAACAAATCCACCCTCCCCCTTTAAGAGCTGACCGGCGCCAGAGTGTCTGCCGTCAATCAACAACTCGCCGCACCGGCGCTGCGCCCGGCCTCGGGGGTATCGCTCAGCACCGCCGGCTTAGCGCCTAAAGATAGTCGTGCATCGCCTGTTTTAGCGCAGCAGCAACCTCTTGGGGTGATGCGACTGAATATCGCCGAATGGGGCGCGACTTTTCGCCGGGCGCAAACTTTAGCGGCCGCCCGACTTTACCGCCCCAAAAGTGGCTATACTGAATTTCTAGGCCTTTATCTCTTAAAATTATTTGTAAATGGATGGCGTTAATTAAAGAATGCCAGATACTTTAGTAATAATCTGCAGTGGATTTTGTATTCTATGATGCTGGGATTAGCACAGCAAACCTAATTTAAGGATGCTTTAATGAAATTTAAAGTCCTCGTGCTCCTTTTCATGTCCTTCCATGACCATGCCCCACCCTACCTCAGCAACCTCCTCAGCCTTACATTGCCTCACGTACCCTTTGATTCTCTGACAGTGGCCTTCTATGCACATCCCTACCTCTGGCCCATCAATGCTTTTTTCCGTCACTGCTTCTAACTTCCCTACTATGGCTTGGCATCCATTCCTTTTTATTTTTCTTCTCTATGTTAAAGCTGCCACATATTTGCAAGATGCTAGTCTTCCACTCCTAGAGACTTGAGCACATAATTCAGGCTGACACTCCAGTGCAGTACTGAGGGAGTGCTGCACTGTCGGAGGTGCCGTCTTTCGGATGATTAAATCGAGGCCCCGTCTGTCCTCTCAGGAGACTGTAAATATCCCATGGCACGATTTTGAAGAGCGGGGGTGTTTCCCCTGGTGTCCTCGCCAATATTTATCCCTCAAGCAGCACCTAAAAACAGATTATCTAGTCATTATCACATTGCTGTTTGTGGGACTTTTCTGTGTGCAAATTGGCTGCCGTGTTTCCAATCTTACAACAGTAATTACCCTTCAAAAGTACTTAATCGGCTGTAAAGCAATTTGGGGCGCCCCGAGGTCGTGAAAGGCGCTGCAAGTCTTTATTTTTAAAGCTCCCTCTTCTCTGTCCCTGTAACGTATAGCCAGTTTTGGGGCGCTAACCTTAGCGCCCGCCCGAAGTTAGCGCCCGCCCCAAAGTAGCGCCCCGTTGCCGGAAATTCAGTGGCTTCGCCCTAAGAGGTTGTTGGAGTGCTAAAAGAGGCGTTCCACTACTATCTTTAGGCGCTAAACCGGCGGTCCAGAGGGATAGCGCCCAGGCGGGGCGCAGCGCGGGTGCGGTCATTTTTGGACTGACAGCAGACCCCGTGGCGCCAACCAGCTCTTAAAGGGGGAAGGGACGAATTGGTCTGCTGCCACGCCCTGCACACTGCAGCCTTGCAAAGAGGCCTCAACACTGCTGCTCAGCCCCAGGGAGTCATGGCAACGCCAGAGAAGGCCCGTGAGCGTGCCCTGCGCTTCTCAGAGGGTGATCTGGACATAATGGTCACAGCTCTGGAGCAGAGGCGCAGGATCTTGTTCGCAGAGAGTGGGAGGAATCCGAACCACCACGACTACACCAGAGCCTGGAAGCAGATCGCCCAGAGGGTGACGTTCACCGGCGATGCCCCCAGGACCCACAAACAATGTCGTAAAAAATACAATGACCTGACCAGGATTGTCAGGGTGAATACCCTTTTCAGTCTCCTCCTCATTCTTGCATGTACACCTGACACGATGGGCAAAGGGAGCTGAAAGTCCTAATGGCCAGCCCTCAGCCAGCAGCATTGGGACAGTCATGAGCATCAATTGGCCATTCTGCACTCTACACTCTGGCCCAGCTATTCCACCATGGGAGGCAGTGCACACGACATCAGGGCTACACTCTGGCCAAGCTATTCCACCATGGGAGGCAGTGCACACTACATCAGGGCTACACTCTCGCCCAGCTATTCCACCATGGGAGGCAGTGCACACGACATCAGGGCTACACTCTGGCCAAGCTATTCCACCATGGGAGGCAGTGCACACGACATCAGGGCTACACTCTGGCCAAGCTATTCCACCATGGGAGGCAGCGCACACTACATCAGGGCTACACTGCGCACTTACAGCCCGTCCTTTCTCTTGCAGGCTAAAGTTGCGTATAATCGCCAGGCCCGTGCCAGGGCCAGGGGAGGCCGCGCAAAGCTGCAGAAGCTCACTCGGCTGGAGGAGCGTGTGTGTGTGCTCATGGGAGCCCGTCTGATCGTGCGCACAGCGTGCGGAGTAGCCGACCCTCCAGTGCCCGGCAATGGTAAGGACCGCCTTTTGGCCCTCTCGCGTCGCACTTGCGCATCCAAGCTACCTCCTTTGCCACTGTCCCACCAATGCGCTGAATGCCACCAGTCCTAACTCCCTCGCTGACGCCGTCTCCTCACTCTGAAGCTACTCTTGTGCATTCCTGCTTTCAGCTGGTGACGACCAGGACCCTGAAGCTGCCAGTGACAGCCCCTCCGAGCAGGAGGAGGAGGAGGAGGAGGAGGAGCAAGCCGGACCATCGGGGGAACACTCAGGTCCCGCCGGAGAGGACGAAAGGCTTGACACGTCCTCACTGGACGAGTGCCTGGAGGAACTGTCGCAGGGGAATGCAGCTTCTGGGACCAGTGGCGTCCAGCCACCCAGGAGCCGTGCGCGTGGCCCGCGGCCTTCCCCCCAAAGGGGGGAAGGATCAGAGGGGAGTGCTGCTGATCGGCACACTCGCCGCCACCAACGTGGCAAGGTTCCCCTAGTTCGGCCCCCTCCTCCCCAGCGGGAGAGTCGCGACTCCAGTCCGGACACCTTCACCTCGGAGGAGGTGCGGAAGCTGGATAAGATGGCCGAGGATTCAAACCGGCGCCACACGGAGCTCATGAGCGTGGTGGGGCGCATGCCTGAGGCCATCGAGTCGCTGGCGACCAGTGTGCGCGAGTTCGGTGCAGCAACTGCCGCGAGTGGCCGCATGCTGACTGATGCTGTCAAGACCCTGGCGGGTGTGATGCGGGCGCACACCAGGACAACAGGGCACTCACTGCTGCCACACGTGCTGTCTCAGGCAGGCATCGCCAGGGCAGCCGCCACGCTGGAGCATCCCAGCGAGCCACCCCTCGGCTGATTGTTGCGGATCCTGCAGTGCAGGCCCGGCCGAGTGCCAGCGCGCCACAGCACCAGCCAGCCCATCCCAGACGCCAGCTGGCCCACATTGCGCCATCCGTCACCGCCATTCCCCCACTGGGGCGTCAAGGGCAAGCGGCTGGAGCTGATGTTGGCCAGGCTCAGGTGCGCCACTCAGCAGACGGCGCCTCGAGGCCCAAAGGCCGTGTAGGCCGCCCCCCAGCGGCATCTGGCGGAAGGACATCTGAGCCTCAGGCGCCTTCCCCCAGCCTCGCAGCAGCCACTGGGCAGAGCTTGCGAAGGAGCAGCAGGCCGGGCAGGGGAGGCAAAAGGCTGGGCAAAGTCTCGCCCTTGCGGGCCACTCAGTAGAGGGTGTGGCCAGCTTTCGTTTTATATGGCGGTGGCCATCTTTCTTTTGCCCATGGTTGTTTGGTTCGTGGGCTTTTTTTTTGCGTTAGGCCGAGGTTGAGGCCCGGGTTGTACAAATGTGGAGTGACTCCTCCCCAGTTTGTGGGAGTGAGTCGTTTGTTGGGCTTTTTGTTGGGCCCGTTGATTGTTTTTGGGGATTCATGTGGGAAGGGGTTTTCATTTTTGTGTAATAAATAGTTATCTTTATTCATGCAGTCTCCATGGTTGTTCTTGTTAGTGTTTGTTGGCTTCGCCGGCTGAGGGCTTGCGGAGCGGCTGCACTCATCTTCCCTCATGGCCCCAAGGCATTCCCTGACAGGGGGCTTAGAAGTACCGTGTAATAAGGTGACGTCGCGTGGCCCTTGGCCCTGGTCGCTCCCTCCTGGGAACGTACTCCTGCTCCTCCTCCTCCTCCTCATGCTCCTCCTGCTCCTCCTCCTGAGGTGCTGCTCCAACGTCAGGTGGCAGTGCCTGAGTCCTGCGGATAGCCAGGTTGTGTAGCATGCAGCAAACTACCACAAATTGGGAGACCCGGTCCGGCGAATACTGGAGAGCTCCTCCGGAGCGATCAAGGCAGCGGAACCGCTGCTTGAGGACCCCAATAGTTTGCTCGATGATGTTGCGGGTGGTTTGATGGCTCTCGTTGTAGGCCTCTTCAGCAGCGGTCCTGGGCGCGCGGAGCGGGGTCATGAGCCAGGTACACAACGGATAGCCTTTGTCCCCGAGTAGCCATCCTCTTGGGGGAGGCTGTGCCTCGAACATGTCATGCACAGTACTCTGCCGCAGGATAAAGGCATCGTGGCTGCTGCCTGGGAAGCTGGCATTGACAGCCATGATGCGCTGCTTGTGGTCACACACCAGCTGCACATTCAGAGAATGGTAGCCCTTCCTGTTGCGATACTGCTCGCCATGCTCCAGAGGGGCCCGCAAAGCCACATGCGTACAGTCAATGGCGCCCTGCACCAAGGGGAAGTCCCCGAGTCTGGCAAATCCCAATGCGCGCTGATGCTGGCTCTCTAGGGCCATGGGGAAGGAGATGAATTGGCTTCTCCTTCTGAACAGTGCTTCGGTCACCTGGCGGATGCAGCGATGCGCGCCGTACTGGGAGATGTTTGCTATGTCCCCAGCAGCGGATTGGAAGGAGCCGGTGGCATAGAAGTTCAATGCCACCGTCACCTTCACTTCCACCGACAGAGACGTCCTGCACCTGAGCGTTGGCCGCAGATCTCTGCGAAGCAGGTGGCAGATCTCTGCAATCACCTCCTTTTGGAATCGGAGCCTTCTAACACATCGCGCGGCACTCATGTTTAGGTAGGAGCGCTGCTGGCGGTATAGCCTGACTGGGTAAGGCCTACGTGGCCGACGCCTGTAGCCCCCTCTGCCTCTAGCCAGGGCTGCCCCTCTCACAATGCGTCTGCGAGCCCTACGGACATGGAGCTGCAGCTCCGCGTTGGCACCCCATGCAACCCCCATCAAATCCTGGCAAACACTCAAATTTCCAAAAGGCCACTTGCAGCGCTCTGGCCTGAGTCCAAAAATACCTGAGCTGTTGCTGCTTGAAACCAGTTAGCTATCCTCCTTGTTGTGTGTCCAGAAATGCGTTGCACTAGAGTGTTTGCTGAAAAATGGCTGGCCTTTATACTGGAGGGCACGCCCCCTTTAATTTGCGCCCCCCGGGGCCCGCGCTGGTTGTGTTGCGTTCCTTTTTTCAAACGCTCCGGCCACCAGCCGCACAATGGGGCGGTCCGACTGAAGTTTGGAATCGGGGCGGCCAAAGGGCGTTGCACGAGGATGTGACATCATTTTCTGCGCGCGCATCCGGGCGGGCGCTAAACTTTGCACCGGCGCTAACGGCCAACTTAATGTGGGGTGAGGCGCAAACTGCGCTGCGCCCGGGCGCTACACGCATAGCGCCCGGAAATCACTTCTCTTAAGGCGCTAACTGCTGGCGCAAGCAACTGAAAATCTAGCCCTTTATCTCCCAACTGGAGGAGAGAAACTGCTTCCGGAACAGAGTGACATCTGCAGCTCTGCAGCCCATGTGAGTGAGGCTGCCAGTGAGTGCTGAAGTGTGCCATTGCGTACTGTGGATTCAAACAGTCCAGGAACTAGAGCGAGGCTGCCTAAACTCAATCGATTTAGGATTTTGACAGCCATGGTAGGGAAGATACTTGTTGGATTTGAATGTGGATTCAGAAGTCAAAGGTTAGTGTTTTCTAACATTCTGCGCCACTTTATTTCTCAATTTGTGGATTATTCTAAGAAGCAGAAACCATAGTTTATAGTTCTTCTGGTCACTAATGGTGTGACAGGAAACAAACTGCAACAGTACTTAGTGGTAGACCTGAATGGTTGCTGGCGATGAATATCTCTAGGCAATGCAGCATCAGTAATTGAAGGGGGTGGAGCCCTCGTGTGCCTGACATATAGGGGTCAATTTTCTGGCAGCCGTCGGGCGGCTTTTCATGCAGCCGGGGGCCGAAAATCGCCGAAAAAGCGGGTCGGAACCCCCCTACCTGATTCCCCGCCCCGTCCGACTTTCGGACCGCCGTTTCCCCGCGACCCGCTTCAGTCCCGACTGCCGCTGGCGGGACTGGTCGTCGGCACACTAATGACCAATAATTACCTTGTTGAAGTAGATTTTCCGGGGCCGTTGCGACTTTGAGCTTTCCCCACATCAAACACGCCTGCGGGGAACCCCGCTGATGAGACCTGGCGTGAAGCTTGCCAGCTTGCTAGCTGTCAGCTGCAGGTCAATCGGAGAAGCTGCGATTTAAAGGGACAGCACTTGTATGTTGAAGGACCTTGTTGTTGCAGGTTTGGGGCTACTTCTTCAAGGCTTAGGCACAGCTGTGGAAGGTTGGAGCCTCACACACTTCTCCAATGCGATCTCCTGGGAAGCCCCTCTCGCCACCCTCACTCAGTGCTTCCTCAGCGGAGGCATCTACGAGAAGCATGGCACACCTCTTTTTCCTTCCCTTCTTGCCATTAGAGGATCTCCAGCAGCAGAGGCGGCAGCAGCAGAACCAGGAACAGCAGGATCAGCAACAGGAATACCAGGCTACTGCTCACTCACCTGAAGCTGCACAAGCCAGAAGGGGCCAGCGCTTGGAAGTGGCTTGAGAGCACCTTGCTGCGCTTTAGGGGGCCATGGGGACCCGTTTCTGCACTGGCAGTCCTACTCAGAAGGACTTCCATGAAGATCTGGTTTCTCTGTTCAACAGATGGCCAACGCTCCTCAAGAGATGTCATTCTCTTATGAGCACTCACCATGTTTTCTGTTCCCTGGCGAGTTATCTCCTCCATGGAGGTTGCGAACCTTTCCATGGTGATGCGTTCATGCGCCAATGACTCCACAAAGGCTCTGCTCATGGTCGCTATGGACTCCTCCATTCGCTCCACACTCGCAGCGACCCTGGAGACAAAACCTGCCAGAGACTCCTGCATCTGTGCATGGAGATCCATCACCTCTTCTCTTGCGGATGGACCCAGAGGCAGAGGGTCGACATGCAGCGCAGCTGAGCTGAGCTGGCAGAGTCCTGCGCCCTCTGACGAGGATTCTCCACTGCTGTCCCTGTCTCCAGAATCTGCTGAGGCTCACTTGTGAGCTGTGAAACACCAGGTGACAACACTACTCTATGTCCCGAAGGTCCCCCCAAGGTGTGAGTGTCTGCGCTGGTGCTGGGTGAGCTTACTTCTGCTGACGCTGTGCCCTCAGAGGTTGGAGCTTCCTCTGAGGAGTCTGGCTGCACAGCCTCTTCCTCCTCCACAGTGAGGACAGGGGCTCTGGATGGTACAGTGGGGGAGTAAAGGAAGGAGTTAGAGATGTAATGCCAAGGTTCTTCTGGTGACTCCCAGCGAGTTGGCATCTGCTGACACCTGCATCCATGCAGCATTGGTCTCAGTGGGAGGCCTCTTCCTCCCTGACCTAGGGAAGAGGACCTCCCTGTGGGCCCTAACCCCATCCAATAATGCCTGCAGTGAAGCCTCGTCGAATTTGAAGGCAGCTCGGGGTCTGGCACTGGCCACAGCTGCTGCAGGCTCCTCTGCCATCCTGTATGGTTCGTTTGGAAGCCTTCAGAGGATGCAGTACTTGCTATAGACCTTGAAAGCACCACGAATGATGACATCATACTGTGGGGATTTCTGACTCGAATTGAACAATTAGCAAGGCTTCCCACATGCTGGGAATTAATTGGCCACTTGAGGGAAAATTGTGTGGAGCTGGCTGACACTTTTTTATGTGTGTCAGAAACCCCACATTCGGGGAAACCCGACCATTTCCCACACAAGCCGAAAATCGGGGCCATAGTGTATGGGCTGACAATGTAACAGGGTAAATAAAATTCAATAAATTTAGGCTAGAAATAGCACTTGAGCGTGCTGCTATTAGAGAATTGTTCCACAGTCTGTTTGAGCTGTGGAATAAGATACAGTGAATGCTGCAGTCTTTGACCTGGCAGAAGGATGACTGAGATACTCTGGGCTATGCCTCCGGCATCCTAGGCGATAATTACCCTTCAGCACACTGACCTGTTAAGAGTGAATGTGTTTATTATCTTTGCCTCCAGCGTAGCACAACACTCTGTCATCGTCAGCCCCTTACACTCCACTCCAAACCACAGCATCAACTTCACCTTTGCACTGCGTCAGCTGTTTTGTACCCTTCACGCGCGATTACAATATCAAGCCCTACGCTGTCCCAAGAGATAGGTGAAGTGCACCAAGGGGACTGAAGTCATAGAGGGTGATCTTCTCTCTGGCTGTATTGTGTCTAAGCAGTAAGCATTTATGCCAGTTTCAAAATTCCTGGTGCAGGCTTAACACAGGTGCAAATCTTTTACACCACTGGACAAAAACATGAATTTGGTGTTTTGTTTTGGGGGTGGTGGCAGAGGGTCACGCGTCCAATTAACCTTAGTTGTGCTGCAAATTCTAATCAACTATGGGTCCAACACTCCTGACTGGACTCATTTTGTACAACAAAGCTGACATGATTAAAACATGTGCTTTGTCAATAAGGAAAGTATTGTGGCGGAGCCACCAAGAGACTCAGGGCAATTAGTAATAATCCCTTTAACTACAGTGTAGTGCAGCTGTGGACTGCACCTTTAAACTGTCTGTTAACTATACTGTATGTACTCCTGCACTCTGCATGATGACATCATGACGCCAATCACGTGACCGCCAGTGGCGCGAAGGACGCGATGACATCATGACGTCAGCTTCCAGAACCTTCCAGCAGTCGTCGAGTGCCTTGCAACCTGAACAGACCTGTGTACATCTTCTCCTGTAGTTTACTAGCTAACTTCGTTGTTTATTAAACTTTGTTATTTTGATTCACTGAGTCGAACTCCATTATTTCGGATAGGAACCTCCGTTCCTACATTGGTGACCCCGATCTCGTCGGACAACTTTCGTTGAGATTCCATAATGAACACGAATGCCGTCACCCTCAAACTGCCGCAGTTCTGGGAACAGCAACCAGCAACATGGTTTTTCCAGGCATAAGCCCAGTTTGCACTCCGGGAGGTTACAGTGGATTCGACCCGTTATTACTATGTGGTCTCCGCTCTCGACAGCGCCACGGCCTCGCGGGTCATCAGCCTCCTTGGCAATCCACCGGCAGAGGGCAAGTATGAAGCTCTAAAAACTCGTTTGCTACAGGTGTTTGATCTCAATAAGTCAGAGCGCGCACGCAGGCTTATTTCTATGCCCGGCCTCGGGGGCTCAAACCCATCGGAGCTGATGAGCCAGATGCTCACGCTTTTGGGTTTGGAGCCCCAATGCTTTTTGTTCCGCGAACTCTTCCTCTGCCAGGTACCTGAACCAGTTCAAGCGGCCTTGGCCAATTCTGCCATCACGGACTGTGCTGAGCTCGCTGCAGAGGCAGACAAGATATTTACAGTTACACAGCAGTGTTGTGCAGCCACGAGGCGCCCTTCCTCCATGCGAGCGAAGCCCAGCCCTCCTCCAGCATGCTGGTGCGCGTACCACGCACGTTTTGGCGCCAAAGCTCGATGCTGCCGTCCTCCCTGCAGTTTCTCCCCGGAAAAAAAGACTTCAGCAAGCCCGCACTTTTCGGGACGGACAGCAGGGTCTGAAAAACACGTTGAGGTCACCATGGCGGTCGGTTCAGCGAGAAAACTCCTTTACATTACGGATTCCATGACGGGGCGACGATTCCTGTGCGACACTGGTTCCCAGTGCAGTATTCTGCCAGCTTCAAAGCTGGATCTACAATCCGGCGGGCACGGTCCTCCCCTCGTGGCAGCTAATGGCGCGGCTATTCGCACGTTCGGAAAACGGACAGTCAATTTAACCTTCGCCGGACAGCGTTTTGTGTGGGAGTTTATTACAGCTAAGGCCTCACAGGCCATCCTGGAGGTCGATTTCTTCTGTGCAAACGGCTTTCTGGTCGACGTCCAACACTGCCGACTCATTAATGCATCCACTTTCCACGCGGTGCCCTGCCACCGCCGGGTCCTGGTCGGTCGCCTGTGCGGTTCCATCGCAGGACGGGTTTACGCGCCTGCTTGGCGAGTTCCCGGAGCTCACCAGGCCGTTTTTTTTGGCTGCAGTCACGAGGCACGGTGTGGCGCATCACATCACCACAACAGGATCGCCTGTTTACGCTCGGGCGCGAAGATTAGAACCCGGCAATCTTGCAGCTGCAAAGGCTGAGTTTCAGACCATGGAGCGCCTCGGGATCATCCGACGCTCCGACAGTCCTTGGTCCTCCCCACTGCACATTGTACCTAAACCAGGCGGCGGATGGCGGCCTTGCGGTGATTACAGACGCCTAAACGAGGCCACTACACCGGACAGGTATCCAATACCCCATATACAAGATTTTTCAGCACATCTGGCGGGCAACTCCGTATTTTCCAAAGTGGATCTCGTCCGCGGATATCACCAAGTCCCTGTGCACCCTCAAGACGTCCCCAAAACAGCAGTCATCACTCCGTTTGGGCTGTTTGAGTTCCTCCAAATGCCGTTCGGTTTGAAAAACAAGGCTCAGGCCTTCCAACGGCTAATGGACTCTGTGTTATGGGATCTGCCTTTTATTTTCATTTACTTAGATGACATCCTCATTGCCAGCAAGGATTCGAAGGAACACATGGTGCATTTACGCACACTCTTGCCCGTCTCAGCCAACATGGCCTTATCATCAACCCAGCCAAATGCAAGTTTGGGGTAACCAGTGTTGACTTTCTGGGGCACAGAATTACCTCAGAAGGCGCCGTTCCACTGGCCACCAAGGTAGAGGCAGTTACGGCATTCCCGCGGCCTCACACAGTCAAATCCCTTCAGGAGTTTCTGGGGATGGTGAATTTTTATCATCGTTTCGTCCCCAAGGCAGCCCAGCTAATGCAGCCCCTGTACGAAGCACTCAAAGGGAAGTTGGGCAAGGACATTATCACTTGGACACCGCAGATGGACCAGGCGTTCCTCGACACCAAGGCGGCGTTGGCAGACGCAACTATGCTTGCACACCCACTCCCGGGCGTGACAGTCGCCCTCACTACCGATGCCTCCGACTACGCCATCGGGGCGGTTCAGGAACAATGGGTCGATGGGACTTGGCAGCCGTTAGCCTTTTTCAGCCGTCAACTGCACAAGAACGAGCGAAAGTATAGCACTTTTGACAGGGAGTTGTGGCCCTGTTTTTGGCCATCCGACATTTCCGTTTTCTCCTAGAAGGGCGCCCGTTCACTGCGTTCGTGGACTACAAGCCGCTCACTTTCGCGATGGCCAAAACGGCAGAACCTTGGTCAGCTCAGCAGCAGCGCCACCTCACATTTATATCCGAATTTACGACGGATTTACGACACGTGTCCGACAAGGATAATCTCGTGGCTGATTGCCTCTCCCGCGCTCCAGTCCAGGCAGTTCACCTGGGCATCGATTTCGTCAGATTGGCGGAAGATCAACTGGCAGATCCCGAAGTACAGGCGTTTCGGTCCACGCCTTCCAGTTGGCAGGTAGCCGATGTTAAGTTTCAAGCAGCAAGCACCACGCTCTTGTGCGACACATCCATGGGACTGCCCCGGCCCATTGTACGGGTCGAATGGCGTAAGAAAATATTCCAGGCTATACACGGTTTATCGCACCCGGGGATGCGAGCTTCACAACGGCTCATGTCCCGCAAATTTGTTTGGAAAGGAATGCCTTTGGACGTCCGGGACTGGACAAACAATTGCGTTGAGTGTCAAAAATCGAAGGTCCATCGTCATGTCAAGGCTCCAGTTGCCACCTTCCCGGTGCCAGAACGACGTTTCGATCACGTACACGTGGACTTAGTGGGTCCTCTTCCTGTGTCGCGGGGTTCCACGCATCTCCTGACGGTGGTAGACCGTACCACCAGGTGGCCGGAAGCGATTCCCTTGGTTGCTACCACTGCAGCAGATGTCTCCAGGGCGTTCATTTCGTTGTGGGTGGCTCGGTTTGGAGTGCCAGCCGACATCTCCTCTGACCGAAGTCCGCAATTCACTTCGGAGTTGTGGAACGCAAGTTGCACAGGGCTTGGGTACTAAGCTGCACCGTACCACCGCTTACTATCCGCAGGTGAATGGCCTGTGCGAGAGGTTTCATCGATCTCTCAAGGCGTCCCTCCGTGCCAGCTTGCGTGGACCCAACTGGGTGGACAGACTCCCCTGGGTGATGCTAGGCCTCCGCACAGCCCCCAAGGATGATCTCCAGTCTTCATCGGCTGAGCTAGTCTACGGTCAGACACTTCGAGTACCAGGTGATATTCTCCCTCCACACACTGAACCGTGGTCTGCAGCTCAGCAGCTCCTCCAGCATCACGAGGCGGCCAGGAATTTCCTGCCTATTTCTACCTCGCATCACAACCTACAGAGGCCTCATGTCCCAGCAGAGCTCATGAGCTCTGATTGCGTCTTTATTCGGCAGGACGGCCACAGAGACCCGCTCAGACCGCCTTATGCTGGACCGTTTCGTGTCATCTCAGCGGGAGAAAAAATTTTCACGGTCGAAGTGGGCGGCAAGTCCGATACCATCTCTATCGACCGACTTAAACCAGCCCATCTAGATCAGAGTGAACCAGTCATGGCTGCCCAGCCACCTCGCCGTGGATGACCACCGTTGACCGCCAGACCAGTTATGCAATGGCCCGCCATTGAACCGCCTGCATCTGCCTCATCCTTGCCCACACCACCTGCTATTGTTTCCTCCACGCCTGATGCGCCGCTTCAGACACAGCCAAGCGCCAGCTCGTTTCCCAATGTTCCACCTCCGCTGCCTGAGTTTCGTCGTCGTTCGGGCAGGCTCATCAAACCTCCTACTCGTTTGACACTGGCTGTTAAAGAGAATTCTGGGGGGCGCCTGTGGCGGAGCCACCAAGAGACTCAGGGCAATTAGTAATAATCCCTTTAACTACAGTGTAGTGCAGCTGTGGACTGCACCTTTAAACTGTCTGTTAACTATACTGTATGTACTCCTGCACTCTGCGTGATGACGTCATGACGCCGATCACGTGACCGCCAGTGGCGTGAAGGACGCGATGACGTCATGATGTCAGCTTCCAGGACCTTCCAGCAGTCGTCGAGTGCCTTGCAACCTGAACAGACCTGTGTACATCTCCTCCTGTAGTTTACTAGCTAACTTCGTTGTTTATTAAACTTTGTTATTTTGATTCACTGAGTCGAACTCCATTATTTCGGATAGGAACCTCCATTCCTACAGTATTAGCTTTTGCATAGCACCTTTCATGTCCTCAGGGCATCCCATAGCCAATTAATGAAGTACAGCCACTGGTGCTATTTAGACAAATGCAGCAACAAATTTGCAAATGGCAAGGCCCCTCGGAAACAGCAATGAAACAAATGAACCATTACTCTGTCTTTGTTTGTGTTAATTGAGGAATGAATATTGGCTGGCAACACCAAAGGCGAACTCCCTGCTCTTCTTTGAATAGTGCCATGAGGTGTCTTACAGCCACCTGGACAGGCAGACAGGCCTCAGTTTATCATCTCATCTGAAAGACAGCACCTCTGACTGTGCAGCACTCAGTATTGCTTAGGTGGACGTTACAGATCCCACGGCACTATTCGAAGAAGAGCAGGGGAGTTCTCTCCGGTGTCCTGGCCAATATTTATCCATCAACCAGCATCACTAAAACAAATTATCTGGTTATTATCTCATTGCTGGCTGCAGGACCTTGCTGTGCACAAATTGTCTGCTGCGTTTTCTGTTTTGCATTCCAAAATTACCTCATTGTAAAGCGTTTTGGGACACCCTGAGGTCATAAAAGTAGTTATAGAAATGCATGCCTTTCTTCCTTCCTTCCACTGAAGTGTCAGACTAGATTGTGTGCAAAGTCCCAGAGAGGGGATTGCGCTCGCAAATTTCTGACTCAGACAAGAAAGCTCCCACTGAGCCAAGTTTAACAGACTTATCATTGTTGTTTAACACTTCTCTGAGGATTCCTGCAGCTCCACTAATTGAATGAACAAACATTAGCAAAAAGTGAGAGTAAAGGCTGATTTTTATTTAAAATCTTATACAAGGTCATCAATAAGAAACTCATGCAGCATTGCATGATTCAGATGCGAGGGTTATTTTGATACTGGATGATGCTCTAAAGAGATCCTCAGTGTCTCCAACTGTCCTCTGGTGACAGCAGCACCAATTTACATTTATATAGCGCCGTTAATATAGAAAACTCCCTAGGCCGCTCCAAAATGGAAATAGATAGCAGAATGGTGCTGAGCCATAGCTGGAGAGATTGGGAGGGGAAAGCTTGGTCACAAAAGTGGGTTTTGAACAGATTTTTAAAGAGGGAGAGAGATGTGGAGAGGCAGAGCTGTTTAGGGAGGAATCTCCAATGAGTAGGGCTGAGGCAGCTGAAGGCTACATCACCAAAGGGAGAGGGGATGCACAAAAGGCCCAAGACAGGGAACTAAAAGGTGCAGGAGGGGATATGAGGCTGGAGGAAATTGCAGGGATAGGATGGGGTGAGAGCACGTTGAGATTTAAACATGAGGGCAAGGATTTTAAATATCATGCATTGGGGAACAGGGAGCCAATGCAGGTCAACAAGGATGGGGTCAATGGGCGAGCAGGATGGCATACAGGAGGCTGAGCTTCGGACAAGTAGCAGTTTATGATGGGGGTGGGGGCGCTGGTAGACCAGCATGGAGGGCAATGGAATAATTGACTTAGCAAGTGACAAAAACATTGATAAGATATGTCAAAAGTATGGATTGGTATAGCAAAATATATCAAACAGGCCCCCTCTAACTCCATCTCTGAAAAAGGCAATGGAGGAACTGCTGATTGCACCAACAAGGCTGATATGATGCCCTAAATTAACAAAGATTATGATGGTGGAGGCCTAACTTCTCAGCAAAGGTTGACTGACATGGGAGAGGGATAGATTATGTTCTTTTGCCACTAATTTTCTGACTCCATCATCATTGCAAACACCAGGAGGTTTGTCCTATGTCTTTTTGAAAGGACAACTGTGTTCTGGAATTGCTACCAGCCCCATGCCTTGTTTATAAGCTTGATTAAGCTGCCCAATCTAAAAATGAAATCCTGAAATGGGAAATGGACACGTTTTGTGCTCCAAGATAATTTATGTTTAAAATGATTGTAAATGTATGTGCCTATAGTGTGTACTTTGTGGTGTCACTCCGTGAAATTCATGAACTGTATCTCACTGTTTACCTATGAAGAATCTGGCTTTGCCCATTTGTGTCTCTCTTGCAGTAGAAGCACCACTGATTAAAGTTGTAACAACCAACAAGGGACATAGGCCTAGAAATTCAGTTGCTTGCGCCAGCCGGTAGCGCCTTAGGAGGAGGAGATGTTGGGCGCTAGGCGGCTAGCGGCCGGGCGCAGCGCGATCTGCGCCTCTCCCCAACTTTACTAGAGATTTAGCGGCGGCGCAAAGTCTTTGCGCGCGCTCAGCTGCGCGCGCAGATCCTGACGTCATTTCATCGTGCAACGCCCTTTGTGCGCCCCAAACCGGAAATTCAGTGGCGACGCCCTATTGTGCGCCTGGCGCCCCTAGCGACTGATAGAGGGGAATGGTTCTCAGTCGATGCGGGGCGCGGGGGGCGCAAATTAAAGGGCACTCCTCCTGCAGTAGAAAAGGCAGCCATTTTGCAGCACTCCTTCTTTTTGAGAGACGGATCTTTGCAGAGAGACAAAGGTAGAGAGCTTTCTCCTTTGGCTCAACACTCGGACAGGTACTTGTGGCTTCAGGCCACAGCTTTCCACTTGTCTTTACCTTCAGTGTCATATCATTGTTTGCAAACATATAATGGGGGCTGCAATGGGTGCAAACGCTGGCCTTCTCCATTGCATTCAAAGGGCTCACAGACGCCGTGAGAGAGTGGCAGTCATGGCCAGACGGAGAGGGGGCAACAGGCGTCGGCAAAGGAGGCCTTACCCACCAGGGTATACCGCCAGCAGTTCTCATATCTGAACATGTCTGACAAGCAGTGTGTTCGGAGGCTGCGATTCCGAAGGGCGGTGGTCACTGAGATCTGCCACCTGCTTGGCGGTGATCTGCAGCCACATCTGAGGAGCAGGACGTCTCTGTCGGTGGCAGTGAAGGTGACGGTGGCTCTCAACTTCTATGCCACCGGCTCCTTCCAATCCACTACTGGGGACATTTCCAACATCTCCCAGTTCGCCGTGCATTGCTGCATCCGCCAGGTGACCAATGCCCTTTTCAGAAGGAGACGTCAGTTCATCTCCTTCTCCATGGCCCTTGTCAAGCAGCAACAGCGTGCAATGGGCTTTGCAGCATTAGCGGGCTTCCCCATGGTGCAGGGCGCCATTGACTGCACGTATGTGGCTTTGCGGGCACCTCTGGAGAATGCCGAGGATTACCGCAACCGGAAGGGCTACCATTCGCTCAACGTTCAGCTGGTGTGTGACCACAGGCAGCTCATCCTAGCTGTCAATGCCCGCTTTCCAGGCAGCAGCCACGATGCCTTCATCCTGCGCCAGACTTCTGTGGCAGACATGTTCCAGGCCCAGCCTCACCCACGAGGATGGCTTCTCGGGGACAAAGGCTATCCTTTGTGTACCTGGCTGATGACCCCGCTCCGTGCGCCCAGCACCCCTGCTGAAGAGGGATACAATGACAGCCATCAAGCAACCAGGAGCATCATTGAGCAAACAATCGGCGTCCTGAAGCAACGGTTCCGCTGTCTGGATCGTTCCGGTGGAGCCCTACAATATTCGCCGGAGCGAGTCTCCCATTTCGTGGTTGTGTGCTGCATGCTGCACAACCTGGCTATCCGCAGGACTCAGCCACTGCCACCAGAGATTGGAGGACCACCTGAGGAGGAGGAGGAGGAGGAGGAGGAGGAGGACCAGCACAGGAGGGAGGCAGAAAGTGCAAGGGCCGCCCGTCGGCGGCTTATTGAACGTCGGTTCTAGGCCCCCTCTCAGGGAATGGCTTGTGCCAATGTCACCAGATGAATGTAGCCGCTCCACAAGCCCTCAGCCGAGCAGGGCAACCAGGACTTGCAAAATAAAGCATGGGCAGTGCGATTTAAGAACATTTATTACTTGGAAACCTCTGCCCTTCCCACATTACAAACTAATGGAGAGAAGCCCCCTCCAAAAACATAAAACGAACAGTCTCGGCCTTACAAAAAAAAGAAAGACACCAGTCTCGGCCTTACAAAAACACAACTACACCAGTCTCGGCCTTTCAACAAACACAAAGCATTTGGCCAGACCTTCTACTTTTTGCCCTGCGAGGGTGATGCCTTTCGCATCCGTGACTGGCCCCTGCCTGCCTTGCAGCTCCTCCTCAATGGGACCCCAGTGGCTGCAGCAAGGCTGGGGGAAGGCTGCTGAGGGTCAGATGGCGAGACGGCAGATGCCCTTGGGGGTCAGCCTGCACCAGCTCTGGCCCTGGAGGGGCCGGCTGCTGACTGCTCCAACTCTGCTTGGGCGGCAGCAGTCTGTCCAGCGGCTGGTGGCAGCTGCAATGGCGGAGTGGCAGTGTCGGCTGCAGGAATGGTGCCAACCTGACAGATCGCAGGTACTCCTTGGTCGCCTGAGACATTGGCACTCGCACGGGCCAGCACTGCAGCATGCGCAGCAAACTGCTGAAGAACAGACTGCTGGGCTGCTGCTGCGCGGCGAGTGCCCTGGCGATGCCTGGCCGAACCAGCGAGGGTGGCAGCAGTTAGTGCCCGTGTGGCCCTGGTCTGTGTCCACATGACACCAGCCAGTGAATGAACGGCACGACTGAGCACTTGGCTAGAAGCCGCCTGTGCTGCCGCGAAGTCCTGCAGACTCCTGGCCTGTGCTGCACTGAATTGTTCCAGACTCCTGGCCTGTGCTGCACTGAATTGTTGCACACTTCTTGACAGAGACTCTATGGAGTCAGGCATCCTTGCCACTGCAGCCATGAGCTCAGTGTGCCTGCGCTCAGCCTGGACGGCCATTTCCTCTAGGAGCCGCACCTCCTCTGCGCTCACCGTCGCAGGACTGGAGGCCGCACTCACCCTCTGGGGAGAAGTCCGCCGAGCTTCCCCACCCCTCCCGCGTTGCTGCAGGCCGCTGGGCCCCGGAGCTTCACTCTCCTCCAACCCTTCCCCCCGGCTCCCCTCCAGGGAAGACGTGTCCCCATCATCGCCATGGGCTGCCTCGGCTGAGGGTGGCACTGATGGGCCGGCTTCCTCTTCCTCCTCCTCAAATTCTGAATCGCTGACAGTGGCAGCTTGAGGGCCCGCCTCCTCACCTGGCGATTCACCATCTGAAAGCAGGGAGGCACAAGAGTTGCTTTAGAGTGAGGACAGGGCGGCAGCGAGGGAGGCATGAGTGCTGCCATGCACTGCATTGGTCGGACATTGGCAAAGGATGCTGATCTGAGGCGCAAGTGGAAAGAGAGAGGTCAAAAAGGTGATGCCCTTACCATTGGGGCCCAGAACAGGGTCGGCATCTCCACTGGCGACGGGGCCAATCAGCCGGCCTGCCATAATGCGCTCCACGTGCTGGTCGAGGTCGGAGAGCTCTTTGAGGTCAGGACAGCCTCCCCCGGCCTCACGCTGCTTCCTACGGTTGTGCGCCACCTTGGCCTGCAAGAGAAAGGACGGCCTCTAAGTACAGTGTGAAGCCCTGATCTTGCCTGCACTGCCTCCCATGGTGGACTGGCCCTGACAGTGTGAAGCCCTGATCTTGGCTGTACTGCCTCCCATGGTGGACTGGCCCTGACAGTGTGAAGCCCTGATCTTGGCTGTACTGCCTCCCATGGTGGACTGGCCCTGACAGTGTGAAGCCCTGATCTTGGCTGTACTGCCTCCCATGGTCGAATAGCTTGTACAGTGTGTAAAGTGCTGAATGTGCAAGTGATTTTCATGACAGTCCCATAGCTGCTGGATGAGGGCTGGCCATTAGGGCTTTCAGGTCCCTTTGCCCATAAACTGAGGTGCACATGCAGGGATGAGGAGGACACTGGAAAGGGTACTCACCCTGACAACCCGAGTGAGGTCGTTGAACTTTTTCCGGCATTGCACAGGAGTCCTGGCAACCACGCTGTTGGAGGTCACCCTGTTTGAGACCTCCCTCCAGGCTTTCCGGTAGGCGCTGGGCAGCGGCCTCCTGCCACCTTCAGGGAACAGAACATGGCGCCTGCGCTTCACTCCGCCAACCAGCACCCTCAGGTCGCCGTCGCAGAAGCGCTGCGCTCTCTCCCTGGCCTTCTCCATAGCCCTGGGCGTTGCACAGATGAAGCAGAAGTGGTCAGGCCTAGCTTCAGGGCTGCAGTGTGCAGGGCGTGGCAGGCAAACAAATCCACCCTCCCCCTTAAGAGCTGACCGGCGCCAGAGTGTCTGCCGTCAATCAGCAACTCGCCGCACCTGCGCTGCGCCCGCCCTCGGGGGTATCGCCCCGGACCGCCGGCTTAGCGCCTAATGATAGTCGTGCATCGCCTGTTTTAGCGCAGCAGCAACCTCTTGGGGTGATGCGACTGAATATCGGCGAAGGTGGTGCGAACTTGCGCCGGGCGCAAACTTTAGCGGCCGCCCGACTGTAGCGCCCCGAACGTGGCTATACTGAATTTCTAGGCCATAGTATTTGCAAGGTGGTGATGTAGGATCAATCAGCAGCTCTCTTTCATGTTGATGTACCATTGTAAAGAGTGCCTTAAACAATTGCTATGCAGGGGAGGGCTCACTGCTTTTGATTCAGGCTTGCGGGAATATGTATATCCAGGTTCTCTGGTAGCACAGATAAGTCACTCAATTAGGGCCTATCGTACTAGCTGTAACGTTCCAAGCTTTGATCTCAGGTGTTTTCTATTTGTTCCCTACCCCATCAATCTGAGGACAGGCCAATAAGTGCCCTAATTTTGAAGTCAAGTTAGGCGGAAAGTTTGGCAATTTCACTCTAATATATGCCAACCACTCCCATTGGACACTTGCAATCTTTCACCAAGATCTTCCAACCCTGACAGTAAAACTGCTTGGAAAAATGATACCACATCAGACATCGTCATGATCTGTGCTGTCAGTTTACCGCCCCGGCACTGAAGGTGGAAATTTACCCCAATGTGTTGGCCAGCATTATGATTAAGATGCTTTTGAAAGAGAAGCATAGATAGGGAACATCCTTCCTACAGTCAGTTAAGATCTTCACATCATCTGCTGCCACATTCCCCTTGCACTACAATTTAAACACCCAGGGATAATTTTTTGTTGCCTTTCTTTTTCTGTTGCCTTCTCCGATTTGCCTAATGGTTAAACACAAAACACTATGGGGGAGAAATTGGGTATAGCCCCGTTTGGGGCGTTAGAATTGGCGCTGCGCAAATGTTATCGCCAGGCGCAACTTATCGCCACCTCGAGCGATATTGGGTTGCTGCGCCCCTAAAGGTGATTGCGGCGTTGATTCAGGCGCTGCACGGGAGTCTTAAGGCGCTAACCCGGCGGCGCTACTCAATATGTCGGCGGCCGGGCGCAGCGCAGGTGCTGTCAATAATCGATTACCCTGAGACATGCTGGCACCGGCCAGCTCTTAAAGGGGCGGGTCAATTAGGAGCAGCAGCCACACTCTGCGCCTTGTAGGCCTCAAAATCGGCGCTGTGCTTTCTGTGGCGGTCCAGACTTTGAACATATGGAGAGGGTGAGGCAGAGAGCGGAGCGCTTTACCGATGGGGCATTGGATGCTTTGGTTGGCGAAGTGGAGCGCTGGCGAGCTGTGCTGTACCCTGACAATGGCAGGAGGCCTCATCAGAGCGAGTACCGCAGGGCTTGGAGGGAAGTTTGTCAAAGAGTCACCTCAACCAGCGTGGTGGCCAGGACTCCTGTGCAATGCAGGAAGAAGTTCAACGACCTCACTCGGGTCGTTAGGGTGAGTGCCTTTTTCGCCATCTTCTTCATCCCTCCATCTGCACCTGACATTATGGCCAGAGGGTGTGCGAAGCCCCAATGGCCATCTGTCAGCCAGCACTTATGACCCTTTCTGGAAACACACACACACATTCAGCTCAATGCATAATGGAAGGGCTATTCTACCATGGGGGGCATGTGATGTCAGCTCAATGCATAATGGAAGGGCTATTCTACCATGGGGGGCATGTGATGTCAGCTCAATGCATAATGGAAGGGCTATTCTACCATGGGGGCATGTGATGTCAGCTCAATGCATAATGGAAGGGCTAATCTACCATGGGGGCATGTGATGTCAGCTCAGGCCAGCATGTTTCATCACTTCCCGTCCTTTCCCCTGCAGGCCAAGCTGGCCAGGAACCGGAGGGAGCAGCTTCGTACCAGAGGAGGCCCTCCTCAGCTGCAGACACTGACGGACCTGGAGGAACGAGTCCACCAGGTTGTTGGAGGCCGGATGATTGGTCCTGTCACCACTGGAGCTGCCGACCCCATTGTGCACAGCGATGGTAAGGTCATCACCTTTTTGAACTCTCTCCTTCCACTTCTTCCCCCCACCAGCATGCTTTTTCACTCTGGACCCATGTCAGAGCATTGCAGCACTCATGCATCCCTTGCTGCCACCCTGTCCTTTCGCTAAAGCCACTCTTCAACCTCCTTGCTTTCAGATGCTGCATCACCAGCTCGGGAGCTGGGCCCTCAAGCTGCCACTGCCACTGACTCCGGAGGCGACGAGCAGGAGGAAGCTGGACCATCCCTGCCACCCTCAGGCGAGCCAGCCCCTCTGCAAACTGGGGAGACTACTTCCCTGGAGGGGAGCGGGGGGGAATGCTCTGAGGAGGAAGCAGTTCCAGGAACCAGCGGGCTGCAGCAACGCAAGGGGGGTAGGGAAGCTCGGGGGCCGTCTCCCCGGAGGGCGAGTCAGGCCGCGAGTACTGCTGCACAGAGCGCAGAAGAGGTGCGTTCCCTCGCAGAAATGAGCGCCCAGGCTCGGCTCAGGCACACTGAGCTCATGGCTGCAGTGGCAAGGATGCCTGAATCTATCGAGACACTGGCAAGGAGCGTCCAAGACTTTGGGGCAGCACAGGCAAGGAGTGCGCAGGACTTCGGGGCAGCACAGGCAAGGAGTGCGCAGGACTTTGGGGCAACACTGGAAAGGACTGTCCAGGACTTCGGGGCATCACTGGAAAGGGCTGTCCACGGCTTCGGGGCAGCACTGGAAAGGACTGTCCAGGGCTTGACCGAAGCAGTGGAAAAGACTGTCCCGGCCTTCAGCGAAGCACTGGAAAGGACTGTCCAGGGCTTCACCGAAGCACTGGCACCTGCCACGCAAGTGCTGAGTGCTGCCACACAGTCACTCGCTGGTCTCATGCAGACGCATATTGAGGCCACGCGACCAATGACTGCTGCCACCCTCGCTGGATCAGGCGGGATTACCCGGGGCCCTTGCAGCACCACAGCAGGGCATCAATCTGTGGACCAGCCGATTGGTGCGCATGCTGTGGTGCTGCCCCGTCAGAGTGCCAGTGTGTCGGTCGACCAGGGAGCTGCTGTCCGCTCTCAGGATGTCAGCATTCCTGATGCCACCGCTGGCATGTCTCCACTGCAGCTGCCACCACCTGCAGGACAGATTGCTTCCACCCATGCACAGTTGGGGCAGTCAGCATCCGGGCCCTCCAAGGCCAGAGGTCGTCCAGGACGTCCCTCAGGGGCATCTGCGCTTTCGGACAGTCAGCAGGCCTCCCCCAGCCTTGATGCAGCCACTGGGGTCCCATTACGGAGGAGCTGCAGGGAGGGAAGGGGCCGATCTCGCAAGAGAAATAGATCACCATCAAGGGGGAAAGAGTAGAAGGTGCAGCTGAGACATCTTATTTGTAGAAATCAAGGCCGTGGATGCTGGTCTGAATGTTAGTAATGTTTTGGATAGTCTCCCGGGTGTGCGAGTCACTTATGTGTTAGTGTGCTACTTTTGCTTTCTGTTGCCATTGCTTTGTCATGTTGGAAGGAAGCACATTTTGTAAAATAAACAACTTTTTAAATTTACATTGGCCATGTCTGATATTTACATTCACTGCTCTTCGTAGGCTTTGGGTTATCCGAACGGTTCCATTTCTGCTCTTCGAATGGCACCAAGCATTCCGTCAGAGGGGCCTAGAAGCGGCTTGTTATCAGCCTCTGACGGACGGCCCTTCCAGTTGTACCTCCCTCCCGTCTTGGTCCTCCTCCTCCTCCTCCTCCTCCTCCTCCACTGGTGCTTCAATGGCTGGTGGCATTGGCTGGGTGCGTAGGATGGCAAGGTTATGCAGCATGCAACAGACAACCACGAAGTGGGAGACTCGCTCTGGTGAGTACTGCAAGGCGCCTCCGGAATGGTCCAGACAGCGGAACCGCTGCTTCAGCACACCGATTGTGTGCTCCACAATGTTCCTCGTCGCTTGATGGATCGCATTGAAGCGCTCTTCAGCAGGAGTGCTGGGCGAATGGAGCGGGGTCATCAGCCATGGGCACAGAGGATAGCCCTTGTCACTGAGAAGCCAGCCTCCTGGGTGAGCCGGGGCCTCGAATAGGTCTGCAACTGAAGTCTGGCGCAGGATGAAGGCGTCGTGGCTGTTGCCAGGGAACTGCGCATTGACTGCGAGGATCAGCTGTCGGTGGTCACAGACCAGCTGAACATTCAAGGAATGGAACCCCTTGCGGTTGCGGAACTCCTCCGGATTCAAAACAGGCGCCCGCAAAGCCAAGTGCGTGCATAAAATGGCGCCCTGCACCATGGGGAAATCCGCTATTGCTGCGAAGCCCTCTGTGCGCTCCCGCTGCTTCTCCGGTGTCACAGGGAAGGAGATGTACTGCCGCCTCCTTTTAAATAGGGCATCTGTTACTTGACGGATGCAGCAATGCACCGCAAACTGCGATATGTTAGCGATGTCCCCAGTTGCGGCCTGGAAGGTGCCGCTCGCATAGAAATTCAGGGCAACAGTCATCTTGACAGCCACCGACAGAGAGGTCCTGCACCTTATCTGAGGCTGCAGATCTGGCTGAAGCAGGTGGCACAGCTCAGTCACCACCTCCTTTCTGAAGCGCAGCCTTCTAAGACACTGCTCCTCTGACATGTTCAAGTAAGAGAACTGCTGTCGGAAAACCCTGGCAGCGTAAGGTCTGGTGTGGCGACGTCTGTTGGCCCTCCTCCGCCTGGCCATTCCTGCCCCCCTCTCCCTGCTTCTCTGTGCCCTTTCCAGATGGTTCAGCAGCAGGACGTTCCCCTCCAATGCAGCCCCCATAATAATAGCGCACAAGAAATTGTAAACGTTGTAAATGCTCACCAGCAGCAAGGTGATGGTCAGAAGGCTGAAGTTCCTCTGGCCAGCGCTGGCTCACTGGTGCAATGGCTCTCAGAGTGCAGCTCAGCAACTCTGTGAAAGTCTCGAGGAAGTTGTGCTCCCAAAATGGCTGCCGCTTTTATACCAGTGCAGTCCCCTTTAAAGAGCGCCCCCCTAGCCCGAGAGCGACTGGGGAACGTTCCAGGTAAGCAGTCCTTATTAGCGCCAGGCGGAACGGAGGGGCGCAACACTGAATTTCCGGTCCGGGGCGCCCAAAAGGCGTTGCACACTGAAATGACGTCATGATCTGCCTGCGCCCGCGAGCGGGCACTAAGGTTTAGCGCCGGTGCAATATGCCCACTCAATATGGGAGGAGGCGCTGGGTTCACTGTGCCCGGCCGAAAATTGGCTAACGCCCCACTTCTCAGCCTCTTTAGGCGCTAATTGGAGGTGCAGCCAACCGAATTTCTCCCCCTATGGGTTTCCTAATGTTTGCAGAATCCTGCTGTGTCATTCTGTTCCTGGGGATTGTGTTGAACTCTTAGGGCTTGAGTTTGCCATTGGGGGCGGGCTGGGGCGTGTCAGGTGGTTTTCGTGTCAGGACCCCAACTCCGATGTGAAGTGAGAAAAAAGTGCAATTTTGCCCTAATTGGGCACTTGATTTCCAGCGTGTGGGAGCCCCTGGCCCAATGAGTCTTTTCATACAGAAAGTCGCCTCCGATGACATCATCAACGCTGCTGGATTTAAGGCCTGCAAGCAGCCTTGCTTCTTCTGGAGACTTTAAACTTTATGCCCATTGCTGTGATCGCTTCATTCAGCAACTATGTCCAACAGTAGGCCAAAGTGTGCTCCAAGGTTCGATGAGGCCTCCCTCCAAGCTCTGGTGGAGGGAGCAAGATCAAATAAGAAAGTGCTCTTCCCTTCCACAGGGAGAAAAAAGCCACCCCAGCAGACGAAAGCTGTGTGGCTGCAAGTGGCCCAGGAGGTCAACTCAATCTCTATGTGCCGCAGAACCTGGCTGCAGTGGAGGAAGAGGTTTCATGACCTTCTCCGCACAGGAAAAGTGAGTATGACTTTCCCATCACCCTCAATCTGATCCCCATCGCCTCTCCTCACCAGCACTCTGCTTTGACAACCTCTTCCTCCACATCCCACTTGACACTGACATCCCTGCACTCTTACCCGTTCCCTCTCTCTCCATGGTCACAATCACTTAACTATTCGACCATGCAGCCCTCACACTCCTTATCACTGTGATGTAATGACAACAACTTACAAAACACAGGGAGGGCCCTTTGTCTCCTTCTAAGCATCTATGCTATGGATTCTCTACACTCACTTCTTCATTCTCACTCAAACTCCACTTGTGTCCCTCATTGCAGGAAAAGAGAGCCCACAAAAAGGGGGAAAGAGCGAGGACAGGAGGAGGGCCACCCTCAGTAGCCCAGCTCACCACCTCGGAAGAGGCGGCCCTGGAAATCGCCGGTGTCGAGGAAGATTCACAAGTGGGGGACGGACAGACGGGCGCATCACAGCAAGCTGGTGACAGAATAGTTTGGCATCTCTCTCATTGACATTGCATGAGTGACTGATAATGGTTCTGATGCTCTAACAGATTGACTTATGATCATCTGCACAATTCAATGTGCATGCAACCTTTACCTCACACCTCTAACTCCTTTACTCCCCCACAGGACCATCGACAGCCCCCGTCCCCACTGTCCAGGAGGAACAGCCTGAACTTCAAGACTCCTCAGAGGAAGCTGCAACCTCTGAGGGCGCAGCGTCAGCAGAATTCAGTGCACCCAGCACCAGCACAGACACTCACACCTCGGTGGGACCTTCGCGAGATAGAGTAATGTTGTCACCTGGTGTATCACAGCTCACAAGTGAGCATCAGCAGATGGTGGAGACAGGGACAGCAGTGGAGAGTGCTAGTCGGAAGGCGCAGGACTCTGCCAGCTCGGCTCAGCTGCATGTCGACCCTCTGCCTCTGGGTCCATCCAGAAGGAGAGCGGTGCTGGAACTCCAGGAACAGGTGCAGGAGTCTCTGGCAGCTTTTGTCTCCAGTGTCAGTATGAGTGTGGAGAGGGTGGAGGAGTCCATCGCGAACATGAGCAGAGCCTTTGTGGAGGCATGGCGCATGAACACATCACCACGGAAAGGATGGCAACCTCCGTGGAAAGGATGGCTACGGTAGAGGAGAGGATGGCTACAGCCATGGAGGAGCTAAGTCGCCAGAGTGTTGAAAACATGGTCATTGTTCAGAATAGACTGACATCTCTTGAGGAGCGATGGTCAGCTATTGAGCATAGAAACCAGACCTTCATGGAAGTCCTCTGGAGTAGGACTTCCAGTGCAGAAACGGGTCCTCATGGCCCCCCTGAAGTGCAGCAAGGTGCTGTCAAGCCACTTGCTAGCTCTGAAGCGGGGCTGACCCATGAGAGGGATGTTGGTGGCAGACAACAAGGAAGTGGGGGCTCCTCTCCAAGCGCTCATATGACCATACCACTGCAAAGCCCTCGGTCAGAGCCCCACCAGAGTCCTCACCCAACTGAGATGGGCATCTCAGCCCCTGCGCAGCTGCAGGAGCAGCAGACTGTTGCTGAGCCCTCACAGGTTCGCAACCCCTGAGGATGGCCGCCAAAGGTGTCGAGACAGGAGCAGCAAGAAAGTGAGCAAGGGGCCTCCACATCTGCTGAAGCCACAGGGGAATTACCACGTAGGAGCATGCGTAAGAGGAAGATAAAGCACAAGTAGTCACAAGGGTAGTGACTTGGGTGTTATGTTTTGTTTATTTTTGAAATGCCAACAGTTGCTTGTTGTGATAAAAAATTCTGATGGCAAACTGTTGAAGTTGTGGCCTGTGTCATTTCGCAAATGGGACTTCCACATTGAGGGCTTACAGCGACTTGCAATTGTCAGTATGGTGGTCAGAGTGATAGGAATCCACAGGTTCTTGTCCATTGTCGATGCTCTGGTAAGAAGGTGCGAGGCAAAATTGTTTGATTGCGCAGGCTAAGCAAATCTGGCCAACATGAGTGCGTCCCTTGCATCCCTGGCAGCAATGTGGTCGCGCGCTGGTGCCTTCTGGCCTGTGCATCTTCAGGTGGGCGAGCAGCAGCTTGGCACTCCTGTTGTTCCTCCTGCTGTTGGTGCTGCTGTTGTTCAGGGTTCTGCTGCTGCTGCTGCCGCGGCTGGTCTTTGTCGGAATCTGATGTCCAGGAGGAAAGGAAATAAATGGTTCCCATGCTTCTGGTATATGCCTCAGTTGAGGAAGCGCTCAATCAAGGTGGTGAGAGGGTTTTCCCAGGAGGTCACACTGAAGGTGGGTGTCAGGCTCCAAACTTCCACAACAATGAGTAGGCCTGCTAAAAGTTCCCCCAGACCTGAGACAACAAAGTTTTGCCACCTGCAAATGATCATTGGGGAAAACTCCTTTTTAATGGTGGAGCTGCAGCTGTTAGTAAACAATCCACTTGTGAGGCCACCAGGATTCACTGGCGTGTTCCAGAGGAGACGTGCAGGATGGGGGAAAAGTGTTAAAATCAGAAAGGCCTCTTAAAATGGGATTATAGAGGCAATTAAGTGGTTGTTAAGGGCCTTAAGGGCCTATCCCGCCTCTTGGAGGCGGGATGGAAACAGGGTCTGAAACCCCAATTCTGGGAAAATTGCTCGGAGGTGGGATGGAGGCGGGATCGGAGCCGCCCTCCATTTTTTGCGATTTTAACAACTCACACGCCTCCACTCCCGCCTCCTCGGGCTTGGCAAAATCCAGCCCTCAGACCATCTTCTCCTGGTCCTTCCTCCTAATGTCTTTAGAGTGGTGGAGGAAGCCTGTGCCAGATTCCTGGCCACTGCCTCTTCCAGACACCTCCAGCACCATAAAATAGTCTTTCCTATTTTTCTATGCTATTAGTAATCATTTTCAGATCAGCTCTAGTGACAAACGTCCTGTCTAGTGATTTCTGGAGGTCAAGTCGTTCATTAGCTGATTGTTTCAGTGCTAAAGAAAGAACTTAAATTGATGTAGAATCTTATTGCATCCTCAGAACATTCCAAAGCCCTTCATGATTAATTTTGAAGTGCATTCACTATTGACAAATCCCACAAATATTATAAAAAGGATATAGAGGCACTGGAGAGGGCACAGAGAAGATTTACAAGGATGATACCAGAAATGCAAGGGTATACATATCAGGAAAGGATGAACAGGCTGGGTCTCTTCTCTTGAAAAAAGAAGGCTGAGGGGTGACCTAATAGAGGTCTTTAAAATTATGAAACATTTTGATAGAGTGGATACAGAGAGAGTGTTTCCACTTGTGGGGAAGAGCATAACTAGAGGCCATCGATATAAGATAGTCACCAAGAAATCCAATCGGGAATTCAGAAGAAACTTCTTCACCTAAAGAGTGGTGAGAATGTGGAACTCACTACCACAGGGAGTGGTTAAAGCGAATAGTATGGATGCATTTAAGGGGAGGCTAGACAAGCATATGAGGGAAAATGGGATAGAGGGTTATACTGATCGATTAAGATGAGGAAAGACAGGGGGAGGCTCATGTGGAGCATAAATGCTGGCATGGGCTGGTTGGGCCGAATGGCCTGTTTCTGTGCCGTATATCCTATGTAATCCTATGTAAATAATAAATGAGATGGATGATCATTTAATGTGTTTTTTGGTGGTGTTGGTTGAGAGATGACTGTAGGCCAGAGTACCACAAAGAATGCCTCTGTTTTCCTTCAGGTGGTGCTAGGAGATCTTTAACGTTCACCTGAACGGACAGGAAAGGCTTTTGTTTAACCTCTCATCCTGAAGATAGCACCTCTAACAATGCAACACTCCTTCAGTACTGTTGGCCTTGAACTGTTGGCTTGGATTATGTGCTCAAGTCCTGGAGTAGTGCTTGATCACAGAACCTGAGGTGAGAGTGCTACCAATGGAGCCAGTTTGGCACTAATCATTTACTGTTTGCATACATCAGTAGGCTATGATGCTTGTGTTTCAGAAATTGCAGTGTTCCCATTTAAGTGATGAGTGCATGCTGCATAACTATCTAAAATGCCTCAAGTCAAAAGATTATCCTCATACTTTGTTCCCTATGAGTGGACTGGCTCACCCTGGCCAAGGATAAAGCATTCCTCCCAGAAAGTCCTGTGGAGAGGTAGTTTCGGTGAGGAGCAGTTTATGGCATTACTGCTCTACATTTGTTTGTTACAAATGCCACTGGTTTAATGGTGTGCATTGTGCCTTCATTTTGCTCTGCATTGTTACTCCAGAATGATGTGATATGTGCCATAAAATCCATAATAATACATTGGCTTTGACCTTTAACGCATTTCAGTCTGTATCTATAACTAGAAAAGAACAGCTGATCCCAGCTGGATCAGACTGCAGCATATTTCCTTTCTTTATTCATATTAAAATTCTGTCATCTTCAGGAAGCTTTATTGACTGAGATCCACAACTAATTAAAAGCACATTTCTCCTCCTTCATTTTCTATCAACCGTGAGCCGTCCTCTCCCACTTCCCTGACTACATTGGCTCCTGCCTGGGGTGCCATCCTATAGGTGCCAGACATCCTCCAGTAACTCACTCAAGTGGGGACTCTTTGAGTGTCAGCTTTGACAGTGACAGCAGGGGTATTAAAGGCTGATCTGAATTTGTCCAGCATCCACACACACACATGTCCAGTTGCTTTCTTGCTTTTGGCAATCCCTCGATAATCAAGTAAGATTGTTTCTCAGCATAAAAGAAGATTCAAGTTTGAAGATTTCCTACGTCTTTGCTGAGCATTTAGATGTCTTTATAAACCAATTCTAAAGAGACATATTTTTACCACCCAACGGACACATGAAGGACAACCCAGCTGATAGTGTGGTCACAGCAGACTGACATTCTTTCCTCTGTCTTCGTTTCTCTTCTTTAGCAAACTTATCCTCGTTAAACTTATTGGCCTAGAAATTAGGTATAGCCCCGCCAGGTCTTTAGCGCCCGAAATTTAGCGCTCGCCCGGATTCCCGTAGCGCCCGCCTGAAATTCAGTTGCGCCGCCCCAAGACGGAGGCGGGCGCTATTGGAGGGTTTGGCCGCCTCGTTTGGGGCGAAGAATGTCAGTTTCAGGCGTCCAGCTGCCGCTGCGGCACCCGATGCGGTGCGGCAGGCTGGGGTACTGCAGGCCTCCTCCTTCTCTTAAGGAGGAGCTGCCTGCAGCCGTGAGATCGCCGCTGGATTCCCCCGGCAAATGAGCCCGGCACCACGGAGAAGTGCCGGGCTCGCGGGAGTCACACACCAATGCCGCGGGGGGGTGGTGCAGGAGTCCGGGGAGGGAGGTGCGGCCAGGCGGCCGCCGGGAAAGCGGCCGGCCGCCCCTCCACCTTTATGCGCCGGCCTCTCGGAGCTGCAAGGCACCGTTTTGCAAACGCTGTTTGCGGCCGCGACGGGCGAGGCGGCCGCAACTGAATTTGGCCATCGGGACGGATTACCATTGGAACCGGGGCGCTGCGCACACCGATGACGTCATCGGTGCCGGCGCAGCGCTACCGGCTTACGCCGATGTTAGGGAACAACTGAATTTCGGGCGCTAAAAAACTTCCTGCGCAAACCACTCTATAGCCCATAAGTGGGCGCAAACGCGACTGAATTTCTAGGCCATTAACTCCCTGCCTGTGCACGGATAGCCACCATTTGCACTCTTTCATGCTTTCCTCTCATGTATTAGTGTCAATACCACATTTCTTCAGGTTGGATTTCAAAGTATCATTGTATCTCTTTTTCTGGCCATCAACACGTCTTTGGCCTGAGCTCAGTTCCAAATAAAGTAGTTGATTTGGGAGCCTGGCATCATCCATTTGGGATACGTGGCCAGGCCAGCGAAGTAGGACTTTGAGGAGCATTGCTTCAATACTGGTACAGCCAATTTTTGAGAGGACAAAAACATAGGGGTAGAGTTTCCACTTGCCTACGTTAGTAATATCAGCGCAATCCGGGCGGAATCGGCCGAACCACTGCAAAAGATCGGGGAATTTTAAGCGTAATTGAGTTACACCCAAAACTACTTACGTTCATGCTTTCCACAATATTTTATGCTGGTTCAAGACTCAGTTCGCCCAGATCAGGCCCCACACAAAGCTGGCCAAGCCCTTGGGTCGAAATTGTAAGATTCTGCCGATTTTGCTGGTTAGGGAAGGCTCTTCAATTTACACTCATTTTTTTAGGTGCAAAGGCACTAGTAGGCACGTTTAAAAAAAAATTTATATCAAAAATATTTTATTTTCTAAAGAACTGATTAGTATACACCAATGAAACTATTAAATGGTTCAGTATCAATGTTTTAAATCATTTTTAGTGATTTAGTGCTCACAGGTGGAGGACTGGCCACCCTTATTAAAAATGCTTATTTGTGGTGATAAGCCCATTTTTAGCTGTATTAATAAAACTGCACCAGGTTACCATGCTTACATACATCAAGGAATACATTTTAATGGAGAAAAAAGAAACAATTACGCTCTATTACACTGCCTGATTATGCTGGTTCATGGAAGATTTTGCATTTGTGATTATGCAAACGAATTTTAGAGGAAACATGAACTGTAACCGAATGAGCGCAATTTCTAGTGCATTTTGCCCCAATTTCACGATTGCACCCAAAGCGGAAACTGTTGTGTATGTACCTTTAAGAGAAGAACTGATTCTATACTGCAGTACCGGCAGTGACCACCCCTGTATATAAAGCCATAGCAGGCTTCTGTACGTCAGTCTTAAGTTACCCTCTGTTCCAGCATTTCTGGCTGTGCAGCTGCCTCAGTCAGCAGGAGGAGAAGGAGCAGCCAAACCAGGAGAGTGGAAAGTGGTGGTCTCCTGACCAGGAAGAGGAGGATATCGATAGACCACCACCACCTCCACCTCCACTATCATCACAGCAACTGAGGTGCCTGGAGAGAGAGGACAGAGGAGGAGAAGGAGAAGGGAGGCCAGCAACAACACCAACCAGGGGAGAGGCCTTTCCATTACTGCCTCCACAAATTGGCCTCCACTTCAGGAGAGGGAGAGAGGGGAGAGAAACAACCAACAACCACCAACTGTTTGGAAGGAGGGAAGAACAACATCATCTTTCAGGTGGGTGTTATTTGGTGCACTCTCCCAAAGACTTTGTATTTTAGGTGGGGGGAGAAAAGAAGAAACAAGGCCGGATCATCAAGGGGTGTCTGTGTGTGTGTGTGTGGCTTTTGTTAAAAGCTAGGCCACACACACCACTAATAAGCACCCCTTCAATTGCCTGACCTGGGACAGCTGGAGCTGCCTAGATGAAGTCCAATTACATCGTTAAGACCTGGTGTGGGACTGAGCCTGGGGCATCTCCAGCTTTCCCAGGTGAAGACATCTTCTCCCCCTGCCAGAAGACCACCTTCAAAGAATTTAAATTCCCATCGGAGAGTGCACCCCTGCCAACACCCACCCACCCACCATCCTGAGTGGCAACCCTGCCTTTGCAGCCTCCCTCCTTCCCACCCCCCCCTCTCCCTCTCTCTTTGTCTCTCTCTGCCTATTTCTCTGAGGCACCTCAATTTCATCTTTTTTTATTAATTGCCTATTGAGCAGAGGGGAGAAGGCCCCTCTCCCAATTTCAATCAATAAGGGGAGAGGTGTGTCTTCATTTTAAACAGCTCCCTCTGCTCAATAGAGGACCAAAAAATACCTGAGGCCATTAATACCTTCAGGCCTGTGACTTGGGGTGAGTGTAGCCCTTATAAAAACACCCCATAATGGCGACTGCATCTTCGCCGGTGGCGGGGCCAGCCAGGACTTATGTGGGAGTGGCAGCCACAGCCACAGCTGCTCCCGCTGCTTCTGCTGCCCCGTCACCTTTTAAACTTATGACAAAAAAGCTTGGGGTGAAGAGCTACACTCACCCCACTATGACCATTGAGGCCTGCGTTAAAGCCATGGCTGGGGTTGTCGGCCCCTCAGCCATCGTCGCGGCCTCAAAAATGTACGGGAAGGCTGTGTTCTTCCTGGGGTCGGAGCGGGCGGTGTCCCTGGCCATTGCCAAGGGGCTCACCGTGGGCGGGACCTTCCTGCCGGTGGATCCTCTCGAGGCCACCGCGCAGAGGATCGTCATCTCGAACGTCCCGCCCTATGTTCCTGGTGAGCTCCTCCTCCCCCATTTATGCCAACTTGGGGAGGTGAGGTCGGGGATTATGCCCATCCCGCTCGGCTTCTGGGAAGCCAGCCTTCGCCACATCTTCTCCTTCCGGTGCCAGCTGTTTATACAGCTGGCGCGGGAGGAGGACACTGATGGGCCGTTCGGACGGTGTGCCGTGCCACGCCTGCAAGGAGGTGGGGCTCATCCGGAAAAACTGCCCCGCCTCCAAGGCCGCCGGATCATCTCGTGCGGCCGAGGCTGGTACCGCCGCCGCTCCTCCCCCCGGATCTGCCCGCGCGTCGGGAACGTCAGATGCGCGGTCGACGTCGGGGGCCGCTGCCATCAAGGCCTCCGGCGGGGGGGAGGGAGCGTGTCCGGCCGGAAAGAAGGCACGGCGGAAAAATAAACACCTTAGGGCGGGGCCCCCCGTGGATGGCCAGCCCTTGCCCCTTGCGCCCCTTACACCCGCGCTCCTCGCGGAGTTAATCGGGGCAGACGCGAGTGGGAGGGGCCTCGTGCCCGAGCCTGTGGCCGCAACCGCCGCAGCGGTAACGCCAATACCTGCGGCCGGGCTCGGGCCCAAGGAACCCGACAAACCTGCTCCGCCGGAGGGAGCAGAGGAGGAGGCCTCTGCAGACATGGAGGTCTCCCTCGCTCCCTCCGTGCTAAAAAGAAGGCGCGACCCCCTGGAAGAGGAGGAGGACCGGGAGGAGGAAGGTCCCTGCGAGCAGGGGAGTCGTCGCCCGCCGCGGGTACTGCGCCCTCCCCCCCCCGCTGTCGTCATCACCAGCGATCGGCAGGGGTCGCCTGTCCCTAGGGAGGCTGAGGCAGATGTGTCTGTCCGGCCCGTGACTCCCAGGGATGGGGACGAGACCCTGCCCGTGGGGGGGGGGTCGCGGAACAACCCGCGGCTATTGACATTTTATCGGTGCCGTTACCCCTCGCTGGGTCGGGCGGCCTGGGGTCTGGGTCGGGCGAGCTCGAGGAAAATGAGCTCGCCCGATGCGACCCGGACATCTCCCAGGGGCTGCTCGTCCCAGTGGAGGTTTTAATTGAAAACACCCCATCCGCTGGGTCGGAGGCTGGTGGCGGGGAGGAGGATGGTCCCCTGGCTGCGTCTCTGGTGCCGGACATACTGGAGGAGCTGGGAATTGTTCTCTCCCCGGTTTCTCCGGTCGTTCTGGCGTCTGAGGCGGGGGGGACTCCGAACCGCCGCCGTCTTCTGGCCCGGCGCCCCTAGAGGAACCCAGGGAGGAATCCTCTGCCGCCGATCTTGTGGTGGGATCCGGGCGGAGGCGGGGCCGGCTGGTGTGGCTGAGCCGTTCGCTGCGCACTGCGCGACGGACGGGTTGGCAGCTGGTGACGACCCCCTGGAGGAGGATGGGGACTCGGTGATGGGCACGGAGGACGATTTGGACTCCACCATCCACGAGGCGCTGGATGACCTCGTGCCCCTCGCCGAGTCTCTCCTCATTCCCGTAAGGGAACTCCGGGACTTTATGGCCACGTGCCGGGGTGGGCAAAATTAGATCCGGCTGGCCCTCGAAAGGTGGTCGGAGCTGGCGCTGCTCATCGTGTCCGTCCGCGCCGCCGTTAAATTCATGGGCGCGGACGAGGACGTGGACCCGCTCGAGCTGCGTCGGCTCAGAACGTTTCTCACTGGGCTGCTGAGGAAGTGGCGGCTGACCAGCGGCTGCGCTCCCTCCCCCCGTTAGGTGTAGGTAGAGGTTGCACTATGCTTCTGACATGAAGATAACCATAGCCAGTCTCAACATCAACGGCAGCAGGGAGGCGCGGGTCCTGGGGGAAAGTTTGGTGACCGGGGAGATGCCCTTCTCTTGGCGCAGGGCGGTCATTGTCCTGCTGCCTAAGCAGGGCGATCTCCGCCTCCTTAAGAACTGGCGCCTGGTCTCCCTCCTCAGCATGGACTATAAAATCTTTGCCAGGGCCATGTCTGCTCGCCTTGGCACCATGCTGGCCCACATGATCCACCCCGACCAGTCCTACATGGTCCCGGGCCAGACCATCCACGATAACATCCATCTGGTCCGGGACATGGTCCACCACTCCCAGAGGGCTGGTCTGTCGGTCGCCTTCCTTTCCCTGGATCAGGAGAAGGTGTTCGACAGGGCGGATCACGAGTATCTCTTCGGGACTCTGCACGCATTCGGGTTCGGGACGCATTTCGTCACCCGGATCCGACTTCTGTACGCCGCCACGGAGTGTCTGATTAAAGTTAACGGGTCCTTGACGGCGCCCCTTCGCTTCGGGAGGGAGGTGCGTCAGGGATGCCCCATGTCCGGTCAGTTATACGCCGTTTGCGTGGAGCCTTTCCTGTGCCTCTTGCGGAAGAGGTTGACGGGACTGGCTCTGCAAGGGCCAGGCATGGAGGTGGTCCTCTCGGCTTACGCTGATGACGTGCTCCTCACGGTCACGGATCCCGCTGACTTGCGGAGGATGCGGGAATGCCAGCAGATTTACTCGGACGCATCCTCCGCCAAGATCAACTGGGAGAAATGTTCCGGACTCCTGGTGGGTCAGTGGTGGGTGGACTCCCTGCCAGAGGAGTTCAGGCCTTTCGCCTGGAGCACCACGCACTTCCTCTATTTGGGAGTCTACCTTAGCCCTGCCGAGGACGCCTGGCCGGCGAACTGGCAAGAGCTGGAGGCCAAAGTCACCGCTCGCCTAGGACGCTGGACAGGACTGCTCCGAGTGTTGTCCTACAGGGGTCGCGCGCTGGTCATAAACGTCGCTTCCAGGCGGAGCTCTCCCCCGTCAGGAGCGGCGGCTCTCCTTCGGGAGCCGCTGCTCAGGAATCCGCACCTCCACGAACGCGGGTTCGGGCGGCTGGCGGAGGGCAGGGCTGTTCTTGGCAAGGTGACCAGAGTCGGGGACCTGCTCGATGGCGGAGGAGCGGGCTGCATGGCGCCGGAGGAGCTGGCGTGGCGCCTGTCCTGGGCCAACGTCCGGCTCGCGGTCGAAGCCATCGAATCGGTGAAAGCGGCACTGGGCCCCGACTCCACTAGGTGTATCGAGGCGGCTCAAGCACGTGGGGCGATCCCGTCCGAGCTTACCCCTGTTAGGACGGAATTCCTCATCGGCGCCCGGCCCCGAAACTCCCCTCGGGAACCGGCGCCTCACAACTTGAGCCGTCTCGAGGAAATACCCTCCGTGCCTTTTCATTCCGCGCGGAGGGGTTTCTTGTACGGGCTGCTCCTGCACACTCTCCACGTTGCCATCTTCGTCTACCGTCTGGACACGCCTTGGCGTGGTGTCTTGCCGACTGGCGGTGGCGGAGGTCCCCAATGGAGGGCTCTCTATGCGGGAGTCCTCCCTTGTTCCATTGGGGACTTGGCCTGGAGGGTGTTGCACGGAGCGGTCCTGTGCAATAAGGTTTTAAGTAGGTTCACGGACTCCCAGGCCGCCTGCATTTTTTGCGGCCTGGAGGAGTCCGTGTTTCACGTTTATATGGAGTGTGAGAGGTTGCAGCCCCTCTTTCACTACTTGAAGGGGCTGCTCCTCGATTTTTGGTTGCACTTCAGTCCCACGCTCTTGATCTACGGTCACCCGGTGCGGAGGGGAGTGGACAGGTTGGAGGACCTCCTTGTGGGCCTGCTCCTGGGCCTGGCAAAAAGAGCCATCAATTGGTCCAGGCAGCGGGCGGTCGAGGGGGTCGTCCAGCCGGATTGCCTGCCTCTCTTCCATGTTCGCGCCCGGGTGGCCCTGGAGATGGAGCACGCGGTGTCCGCCGGCGCGCTTGAGTATTTCCATGACTGGTGGGCGCCGCGGGGACTGGAGTGCATTATGAACCCGAAAAACCAAATTTGAATTTGATTTGTTAAGTTTTAGTTGAACTTTTGTTTATTTACAGTGCAATTGGGTCTTTTTTTCGGTCCAAATAAAAGAGTACCCTCTGTTCAGTAAATACCTGTTATTATTGTTCTCCTGCAGTCCGTGTATTATTTATACTCGGACACTACATTGGCGACGAACAGGTTCGAACTCACCTGCAGTACTGCATCACCTCACGGGGATCTTTCCCTGAGAAGAAGCTTTTGGAGGTCGAAGTCAGAACAATAGGCGTCGACCGCGGGCAACCGCCCAAGGATCCATCGGAGTTCGGAGAGTTGCAGGAGAGGCTGTGGAGAGCTGGGCTTGGCTCCCCAGTCAAGGTGTTCCAGCAAATCGTGCTGGTAGCAGGTAGTGCGCTGACCCTTCCGGACTGCGGCGGGCTCGCGCTCGATCGAGCGGCTCTGTAAAGGGGCCGTGCAGCGTCATCAGGAGGAAAAGAGAGAGAGAGAGGGTGGAGCGCACAGGGCGCGGTCGATGCTCAAGAACCGGGCAGCATAGCAAAAATAAAACAAGGGGAAGGAAAAGTGAGAGGCGCCGAAGCCGCGGGTCGCTGCCATTACCCTGCAGAACGCTAGGAGCAGCGTGGCAGCAAGGGGAAGAAGGAAAAGCACGGGAGGCGCCATTTTATTCCATTGGGGAAGAAGGAAAAGCGCGGGAGGCGCCATTTTAAATCACCCAAGATGCCGAAAAGTGGCAGTATCACTGCTTTCGACAACGAGGTAGAAGACTGGACCATGTATGTGGAAAGAATTGAAGTGTACTGCAAGGCAAATGAGGTGGCCGATGGAAAGAAGGCGCCGGTATTATTAAATTTGATGGGCGCGAGAACGTATGGCCTATTGTGGAATTTAATTACCCCAGCTAAACCAATGGAGAAAAGTTTTGAAGAAATTGTTAATATCTTACAGGAACACCTAAACTCTACACCGCTGCTGATAGCAGAAAGATTCAAGTTCCATAAAAGAAACCAGCACAAAGATGAGAGCAATGCTGACTATCTTACGGAACTACGCAAGTTATTGAAGCACTGCCAGTTCGGAGCAGGACTGGCAGACACCTTACGGGATAAGTTTGTCTGCGGGTTCCAGAGTGAAGGAACCCAGAAACGACTACTTACGGAAAAGGACCTGACGCTAGAACAGGCTTTCAGCGTGGCAGTATCCTACGAAGCAGCAGCACGGGGAGCTGCGGAAATACAACAGAAACCACAAGAATACAGCGCTAACAAAATGGCGTATGGAGCAGAAAAGTGCTATCGCTGCAGCAGAACAACCCATGATCAGAAGGACTGCTGGTTTAAGGACAAAGTATGCAGGCAATGTGGGAAAATGGCACACATAGCAAGAGTCTGCAGGTCGGGAAAGAAAACCAACACTGCAAGAACTACTAAGGAAAAGTACAAGAGTGTAAAGAAATTGACAGACAGTAGTTCGGAAGATCAGGAGAGTGATAAGGACTCCAGGAGCAGGAGACTAAGTTGTCTAAAGTTACACAACGTGATCGCAAAGGAGGATCACCGAACCATTTGGGTCACCCTCATGATAGCAGGGTCCCCAGTAAAGATGGAATTGGACACAGGATCAGCCCTAACTGTCATGAATAGACGAGACTATGAGCGGCTATTACCACACATGCCCTTGAAGGACACGTCCATTGTATTGAAGACATACACGGGGCAAAATGTCTACCCCAGAGGAAAAATAAGGGTGCCAGTTGAATATTGATGCACTATCAACAACACCAAAGACTACGAGTTGAACTTATACGAAGTAGGCTTTTATTGACTAAGAACTGGAGCATGCCTGTGCTAGTGGATCCATCCTAAGAGCTCCCGGGGGAAGGGTGGTGAGTCACCTTTATACCCGGGCTTAGGGGTGGAGCCAGGGGCGGAGACATGCCCGGACCTGTACAGAGTTAACAGTGGTTAACCACACAGACATGTACAGAGTTAGCAGTGGTTTATCACATTCACCCCTCGTTTAAAAAAGAGTGCGGCGGGGTGAAGTGTTTCAAAAGTTCGTATACGAAAGTCTCTCCGGGGGTCTTGTCTGCCGTAATGATCTTCGTGGTGCCGGTTGCGGCGGTTCTTTGCCTGCGGATGCTTCTCGCGTGGGACGGAGCACTGGCGTGTCGTCCTCTCGGGGTAGGGATGGCACCGGCATGTTGTCAGTTCGTGGTAGACACCCCGGTGGTGCATCATGGGTAGTGGTGGTGGGTGGAGGTAGTGGATGGTGATCGATGGTGTTTCGGGTGGTACCTGAGGGTGCGAGGTCTCGAATTGAGACTGTGTCCTCCCGCCCGTCAGGATACGCCACGTAGGCGTACTGTGGGTTGGCGTGGAGGAGGTGAACCTTTTCGACCAGGGGGTCCGTCTTATGGCTCCTCACATGTTTCCTGAGCAGGACGGGTCCCGGAGACGTCAGCCATGGCGGTAGTGATGTCCCCGAGGTGGATTTCCTGGGGAAGACGAACATCTTCTCGTGAGGGGTGGCGTTTGTGGCAGTCCAGAGCAGTGATCGTATGGAGTGGAGCGCATCGGGGAGGACATCTTGCCAGTGGGAGATTGGGAGGCCCTTGGATTTTAGGGCGTGCATGGCGGTCTTCCACACCATTGCGTTCTCCCTCTCTACCTGTCCGTTACCCCGGGGGTTGGAGCTGGTAGTCCTGCTCGTGGCTATGCCCTTCTCGAGCAGGCACTGGCGCAGCTCATCGCTCATGAACGACAAGCCCCTGTCGCTGTGGATGTAATTGGGGAAGCCAAATATGGCGAACAGGTCGTTGAGGCACCTGATGACTGTGGCGCTGGTCATGTCCGGGCAGGGGATGGCGAAGGGGAAACGGGAGTACTCGTCAATAATATTGAGGAAGTACGTGTTGCGGTCAGAGGAAGGAAGGGGCCCCTTGAAATCGATGCTGAGACGTTCGAAGGGGCGGGTGGCTTTAATCAGGTGTGCCCTGTCTGGCCTATAAAAATGCAGTTTGCATTCGGCGCAGACCTGGCAGTTCCTGGTCATGGTCCTGACCTCCTCGATGGAGTAAGGCAGGTTGTGAGCTTTAATAAAATGGAAGAACCTGGTGACCCCCGGGTGGCAGAGATCATTGTGGAGGGTCCGTAGCCTATCAACTTGTGCATTGGCACATGTCCCACGGGATAGGGCGTCTGGGGGCTCATTAAGTTTCCCGGGCCGGTATAAGATATCGTAGTTGTAGGTGGATAACTCGATCCTCCACCGCAATACCTTATCATTTTTGATTTTCCCCCTTTGTCTGTTGTTAAACATAAATGCTACTGACCGTTGGTCAGTGAGCAGGGTGAAACGTTTACCGGCCAGGTAATGCCTCCAGTGCCGTACAGCCTCCACTATCGCCTGGGCCTCCTTCTCGACTGAGGAGTGTCGAATTTCGGGGCCCTGGAGGGTCCGTGAAAAGAAGGCCATGGGTCTCCCCGCCTGGTTAAGGGTTGCGGCTAGGGTGAAGTCGGGTGCATCGCTCTCCACTTGGAAAGGGATGGACTCATCCACTGCGTGCATTGTGGCCTTCGCAATGTCCTCTTTTATGAGGGTGAAGGCCGCACGGGCCTCTGCCGTCAGGGGGAAGGAGGTTGACTTGATGAGGGGCCGGGCTTTGTCCGCATAGTTGGGCACCCACTGGGCGTAGTAAGAGAAGAACCCTAGGCATCTCTTCAGGGCTTTTAGGCAGTGGGGGAGGGGTAGTTCCAGGAGGGGGTGCATTCGGTCGGGGTTGGGGCTGATGACTCCGTTTTCCACCACGCAGCCAAGAATAGCGAGGCGCGTGGTGCGGAACATACATTTTTCTCTGTTGTATGTCAGATTCAGTCATTGGGCCGTACGGAGGAATTTTTCTAGGTTGGCGTCGTGGTCATGCCGGTCATGGCTGCAGATGGTGACGTTGTCTAGATAGGGGAAGGTGGCCTGCAGCGCGTTCTGGCCAACCATCTGGTCCATCTCCCTTTGGAAGACCGAGACCCCGTTGGTGACGCCGAAGAGGACTCGGAGGAAGTGGTAGAGGCGACCATCAGCCTCGAAGGCCGTGTACTGGCGGTCCTCAGGCCTGATGGGGAGCTGGTGGTATGCCGACTTCAGATCAATCGTCGAGAATACCCGGTATTGTGCTATCTGGTTGACCATGTCAGATATGCGGGGAAGTGGGTATGCCTCTAATTGCATGTATCGATTGATCGTCTGGCTGTAATCAATAACCAGGCGCTGTTTTTCGCCGGTCTTCACTACCACCACTTGGGCTCGCCATGGGCTGGTGCTGCCCTCGATAATCCCTTCCCTCAGGAGTCTTTCTACTTCTGATTTAATAAAGCTCCTATCCCCGGCACTGTACCGCCTGCTTTTAGTAGCAATTGGCTTGCAGTCTTTGGCGAGGTTAGCGAACAACGGGGGGGGTTTGACCTTCAGGGTGGACAGGCTGCATACTTTGCGCGGTGCTGTGTTTAAATTCTGCCGGCTGCAGACTGTAAGTGGGGGCAGGGGCCCGCCATATGCCATCGTGACGCTCTCCAGATGGCACTGGAAGTCTAATCCTAGCAGTACGGGAGCGCAGAGCTGTGGCAGGACGAGGAATTTAAAATCTCTGTACTCCACGCCGTTCACTGTCAGAGTCGCTACACAGTAGCCGCTGACGTCCGCCGTATGGGACTTTGAGGCCATAAAGACCTGGTGGCGTGTGGGCATAACCGATAGGGAGTAGCGTCGCACTGTGTCGGGGTGGATGAAGCTCTCTGTGCTTCCGCAGTCGAAAAGGCAATTTGTGGCATGGCCATTTACCTTTACGTTCATCATGGACCTGGCTAGTTGATGGGGCCTAGATTGGTCCAGGGTGATGGAGGCCATCGTCGAGGTCGGTGGGTCGCTGTAGTATTCGCCCGCGCCGGGGGCCTGGTCCCAAAATGGTGTCCAAGATGGCGGCTCCCCCGCGGCTGGTGGTGCCCAAAATGGCGGCCCGCACGGCTCACACGTGGTTGGTGGGGTCCAAAATGGTGGCCTGCACGGTTCACACGCGGCGCTGCTGGAATTGGGGGTCGATTTCGCCCTGCACACTCTCGCGTAGTGGCCTTTCTTGCTGCATTTGGAGCAGGTCGCGTCCTTTGCTGGGCATTGCTGTCTGGGGTGCTTGGCCTGGCCGCAGAAGTAGCATTTCTGGCCTCTGGTCATTGCAGCTGTAGTTGGGCTGCTGGTGGCTTGTGGCCTTACCGGGTCCCAAGGTGGCTGCTCCCGTGACATCCACGTGGCCATCCGGTCAGGGGGGTAGGCGTCCATGTTCTGGAGGGCCACGTCTAACAAGTTAGCGAGGGCCACCGTCTTCTGCAGGTCGAGCCCCCTCTGTTCCAGCAGCCGCTGCCGTGTATAGTTGGACCTGATGCCGGCTACGTAGGCGTCTCGGATCAGGTCTTCCGTGCATTCCTTGGCCGTCACCGCTTTACAATTACAGGCCCGGCCGAGGACTCTCAGTGCCAGTAAATATTCGACGCCCGATTCCCCGGGGCGCTGTTTTCAGGTAGCCAGGAGGTGTCTGACGTAGACCTCATTAACAGGCCTCACGTATTGTTCCTTTAGCGTCGCAATGGCGGCCGCGTAAGTTGTGGCATCTCGGATGATCGAGTAGACTCGGTGGCTCACCCGTGAGTTCAAGACAAGCCGTTTCGCGTCATCTGTAGTGACGGTAGTGCTGGAGGCCTCCAGGAAGGCTTCGAAACAGCTCAGCCAGTGTTCAAAGTTATTGGCTGCATCTGCAGCTTGAGGATCCAGGTCTAAACGTTCCGGCTTCAAGATTTGCTCCATGTCGAAAATTTAGTCAATAAAATTGATGCACTGTCAACAACACCAAAGACTACGAGTTGAACTTATACGAAGTAGGCTTTTATTGACTAAGAACTGGAGCATGCCTCTGATAGTGGATCCATCCTAAGAGCTCCCGGGGGAAGGGTGGTGAGTCACCTTTACACCCGGGCTTAGGGGTGGAGCCAGGGGCGGAGACATGCTCGGACCTGTACAGAGTTAACAGTGGTTTACCACACAGACATGTACAGAGTTAGCAGTGGTTTACCACAAATACAACAGCAAGGAAACACAGAAACTGTATTTATATATACTACCAGATGGAGGACCACCATTATTGGGATATGAATGGATCCGAAAAATACAATTGGATTGGCATTCCATTCAGGCGCTAACTGAGACTGATAAAAAGGATGATGACGTCACACCTGGATGACTGTCAAAGATTCTAACTGACGCGAAAGAGGTGTTCCAACAAGGACTTGGGACTCTAAAAGGAGTAACAGCAACGATAAAAATCGAAGATAACGCAAACCCAAAATTTTTTAAGGCCAGACTGGTATCTTACGCGATCCGCCCAGCAGTTGAAGCAGAGCTGGAGAGTCTGGAGCATTCGGGTGTGCTGTCCAAGGTGGACTGGAGCGAGTGGGCCACACCCATCGTTCCTGTAATGAAGAAATCATTGAGCAGCACGCCTGGGGAACCGAAGAATGTTCGCATCTGTGGGGGCTTCAAGGTAACTGTGAACCCAGTCCTGCACACAGTACAATATCCACTTCCACGGATAGAAGATATCTTCGCCTCACTATCTGGAGGGAAATGCTTTACAAAGATTGATCTGGCCCAAGCATATCTACAAATGGAGGTGGAAGAAGCATCTAGGAAATACCTCACGATAAACACTCACAAAGGCCTTTACCAGTACAATTGACTGGTATTCGGGTAGCATCAGCCCCGTCTATTTGGCAGAGGGCGAAGGAACAAGTCCTGCAAGGAACCCCGGGGACCCAGTGTTATTTGGACGACATCCTGGTTACGGGCGAAAATGACAGTGAACACCTTGCCAACCTGGAGCAGGTGCTCACGAGATTACAGGAATATGGGCTACGAGCCAACCGCCCCAAATGCGAGTTCTTCAGGAGACAAATCTCGTATTGTGGCCACATGATTGATGAGGAAGGGTTGCATAAGTCGCCGGACAAGATTGAGGCTGTAGTCAAGGCTCCAGCACCGGAAAATGTGTCGCAACTGAGGTCGTTCCTCGGGTTGGTGAATTACTACCATAAGTTCTTGCCGAATTTATCTACAATTCTGCACCCACTGAATGCCCTACTGCAAACTGGAGTAACATGGAAATGGAGTGATGAGTGTAAGCGTGCCTTTCAGAAATGTAAATGCCTAATCACTTCAAAAGAAGTATTGGCCCACTACAATCCAACACTACCGATTCGGTTAGCATGTGATGCGCCTCCCTATGGCATCGGAGTGGTGCTGTCACACAAATTCCTTGACGGTTCAGAGAGGCCAATAGCCTTTGCGTCGCGCTCGTTAACCTCAGCCGAGCGTAACTACGCCCAGATTGACAGGGAGGCCCTCAGCCTGGTGTGGGGGGTGAAGAAGTTCAATCACTATCTGCATGGGCAGAAATTCACCCTACTGACTGATCATCAGCCCCTGGTCTCCATTTTTAAGCCAAAGAAGGGCGTTCCGGTGATGACGGTGCAACGGCTGCAAAGATGGTCACTTTTTCTAGGGGCACATCAGTACGACATAGAGTACAAGGGTACGAAACAGCATGGAAATGCTGATGGGCTGTCGCGCCTACCGTTGCCTACGGTAGAGGGAGCACCTGCAGTGGACCCTGTTGAGATATTCCATGCGACCATAGTCGAATGTCTACCTGTTACAAACTCAAGTATAGAGAAGGAAACCCGAAATGACCCGACACTCTCTCGGGTCTATGATTTGACGGTGAAGGGATGGCCAGCACATGGCGACTCACTGTTGCCAGCATTCTCGCCAAGGAGAGAACAGCTGTCAGTGTGCCGGGGGACCTTGATGTGTGGGTCCCGAGTGGTAATTCCACCCAAGTTGAGAGATAGAGTGCTCAATGAGCTTCATGACGGTCATCTGGGAGGGGTAAAAATGAAGAGCCTAGCCAGGGCGTTTGTGTGGTGGCCGGGAATCAATCAAGAAATCGAGGATATGACCAAGAGATGCACAGGATGCCAGCAGGTCCAAAACGCGCCACCACAGGCCCCGCTACATCCATGGGAGTGGCCCTCATCTCCATGGCAACGGGTACACATTGATTTTGCTGGTCCATTTATGGACTCAATGTTCCTAATCACTGTGGACGCCCATTCAAAATGGCCAGAGGTCATCAAAATGTCCTCCACCACCACGGAGAAAACTATTGCAGTCCTACGGACCATCTTCACCAGGAATGGCTTGCCAGAACAGATTTGCTCCGACAATGGGCCACAGTTTGTGTCCGAGGATTTCCGGAGGTTTCTGAGGAATAATGGGGTGAAACATTACACATCTGCCCCATATCATCCAGCCACAAATGGATTGGCTGAGAGGTTTGTTCAGACCTTTAAAAAGGCAATAAAGGCAATGAATAATGACGACATACCACTACAACACAAGATGGATAATTTCTTGTTTGCTTACATGCAGTCACCAACCAAGCTCCAGCCATAATGTTCTTCAACCGAAGGCTAAGATGTCGCCTGGATTTGCTCAAACCAAACATAAGACGAGATGTTGAGGATAAGCACTTCCAGCACATAAATGAGAAGCCAACCAGGAGCTTCAAGATAGGGCAACCAGTCTTGGCCCGCGACTACCGAACAGAAAAATGGCAGCCAGGAACGATATGCACACAGCAGGGACCACTAATGTACACAGTGGACGTTGGAGAGAGAATCGTGAGACGCCATGCTGACCAGATTCTAGAGTCACAGGAACAAGCCAAACCCATACCACGAGCAGGTGCACCTGGTAATCAACCCAAAGTACAGATTGCGTCTACCTCAGAAGCAGTTGGAAGCTGACGACCCAACCAATGACAATGAACCAGAATCAACTCCGCCGCAAGAACAGGATACTCGAGAAAGGCACTATGCAGTCAGGATCAGGAAGCCTCCTCAAAGTCTGAACTTATAAATGTTTATTTCAGTTGATGTATATAGTACAGAGAAAATTGTAATTGTAATTAGTTATTATTTAGTTGTTAAATGAATGTTATGTACTGTTTATCTAAAAAGGAAGGAATTGTTGTGTATGTACCTTTAAGAGAAGAACTGATTCTATACTGCAGTACCGGCAGTGACCACCCCTGTATATAAAGCCATAGCAGGCTTCTGTACGTCAGTCTTCAGTTACCCTCTGTTAAGCATTCACAGCATTGCTGGCTGTGCAGCTGCAAGCACAAGCAGAGGGAGCAGCCAGACTTGGAGAGTGGACTAAAGTGGTGGTCCCCTGACCAGGCAGAGGAGGAGAACGCTGGACCACCACCACCACCTCCACCTCCACCATCATTATAGCAGCTGAGGTGCCTGGAGGGAGAGGACAGAGGAGAAGAAGGAGAAGGGAGGCCAGCAACAACACCAACCAGGGGAGAGGCCTTTCCCATTACTGCCTCCCCAAATTGGCCTCCACTTCAGGAGAGGGAGAGGGGGGAGAGAAACCACCATCAACCAACACCAACTGTTTGGAAGGAGGGAGGAGTATCATCTTCAAAATATCTACAGGTGTGTGTTATTTGGGGCACTCTCCCAAAGACTTTGTATTTTAGGTGGGGGGAGAAAAGAAGAAACAAGGCCGGAACATCAAGGGGTGGCTGTGTGTGTGTGTGGATCTTGCCAAAACTAGACCACACACACCAATAATAAGCATCCCTTCTATTGCCTGACCTGGGCCAGCTGGAGCTGCCTAGGTGAAGTGGTTAATTCCATTAATTACATCGTTAAGACCTGGTGCAGGACTGAGCCTGGGCAGCTCCAGCTTTCCCAGGTGAAGACATCTTCTCCCCTGCCAGAAGAACACCACTGTCAGAGACTTTAAATTTCCATCAGGAGAGTGCACCCCTGCCAACACCCACCCCCCCGCCATCCTGAGTGGTGACCCTGCCTTTGCGGCCTCCCTCCTTCTCACCCCCGCTCTCTGTCTCTCTTTGTCTGTCTCTGCCTCTTTCTCTAGGGCACCTCAGTTTACTTTATTAATTAATTGCCTATTGAGCAGAGGGGAGAAGGCCCCTCTCCCAATCTCAGTCAATAAGGGGAGAGGTGTGACTTCATTTTAAACAGCTCCCTCTGCTCAATAGAGGACCAAAAAAATACCTGAGGCCATTTCCATCTTTAAGCCTGTGACTTGGGGTCCACCCCAAAATGGCGACTGCATCTTCGCCGGTGACGGGGCCAGCCAAGACGTATGCGGGAGTGGCAGCCACAGCCACAGCCACAGCTGCTCCCGCTGCTTCTGCTGCCCCGTCACCTTTCAGTCTGATGACAAAAAAGCTAGGGGTGAAGAGCTACACTCACCCCACTATGACTATTGAGGCCTGCGTTAAAGCCATGGCTGGGGTTGTCGGCCCCTCATCCATTGTAGCGGCCACAAAAATGTATGGGAAGGCTGTGTTCTTCCTGGGGTCGGAGCAGGCGGTGTCCCTGTCCGTTGCCAAGGGGCTCACCGTGGGCGGGACCTTCCTGCCGGTGGACCCCCTCGAGGCCACCGCGCAGAGGATCGTCATCTCGAACGACCCGCCGTATGTTCCTGGTGAGCTCCTCCTTCCCAATCTACGTCAACTTGGGGAGGTGAGGTCGGGGATCACACCCATCCCGCTCGGCTACCGGGAGGCCAGCCTTCGCCACGTCTTCTCCTTCCGGCGCCAGCTGTTCACCCAGCTGGCGCGGGAGGAGGACACTGACGGGGCATTCATTGTCCACCACGAGGGGACCGCCTATCGCGTCTTCTGGACGTCGGACGGTGTGCGGTGCCACGCCTGCAAGGAGGTGGGGCACATCCGAAAAAACTGCCCCGCCTCCAAGGCCGCCGGATCATCTCGTGCGGCCGAGGCTGGTGCCGCCGATGCTCCTCCCCCAGAACTGCCCGCACGTCGGCAACGTCTGATGCGCGGTCGACGTCGGGGGCCGATGCCACCAAGGCCTGTGACTTGGGGTGAGTGTAACCCTTTATAATACCACCCCAGAATGGCGACTGCATCTTCGCCGGTGACGGGGCCAGCCAAGACGTATGCGGGAGTGGCAGCCACAGCCACAGCTGCACCCGCTGCTTCTGCTGCCCCGTCACCTTTCAGGCTGATGACAAAAAAGCTTGGGGTGAAGAGCTACACTCACCCCACGATGACTATTGAGGCCTGCGTTAAAGCCATGGCTGGGGTTGTCGGCCCCTCAGCCATTGTAGCGGCCTCAAAAATGTATGGGAAGGCTGTGTTCTTCCTGGGGTCGGAGCGGGCGGTGTCCCTGTCCGTCGCCAAGGGGCTCACCGTGGGCGGGACCTTCCTGCCGGTGGACCCCCTCGAGGCCACCGCGCAGAGGGTGGTTATTTCGAACGTCCCGTCCTATGTTCCTGGTGAGCTCCTCCTTCCCCATCTACGTCAACTTGGGGAGGTGAGGTCGGGGATCACACCCATCCCGCTCGGCTTCCGGGAGGCCAGCCTTCGCCACGTCTTCTCCTTCCGGCGCCAGCTGTTCATCCAGCTGGTGCGGGAGGAGGACACTGACGGGGCATTCGTCGTCCACCACGAGGGGACCGCCTGTCGCGTCTTCTGGACGTAGGACGGTGTGCGGTGCCACGCCTGCAAGGAGGTGGGGCACATCCGGAAAAACTGCCCCGCCTCCAAGGCCGCCGGATCATCTCGTGCGGCCGAGGCTGGCGCCGCCGACGCTCCTCCACCCGGATCTGCCCGCGCGTCGGGAACGTCTGATGCGCGGTTGACGTCGGGGGCTGATGCCACCAAGGCCTCTGGCGGGGGGGGAGGGAGCGTGTCCGGCCGGAAAGAAGGCGCGGTGAAATAAATAAACACCTTAGGGCGGGTCCCCCCGTGGATGGCCAGCCCTTGCCTCTTGAGCCCCTTACACTCGCGCTCCTCGCGGAGTTAATCGGGGCAGACGCGAGCGGGCGGGGCCTCGTGCCCGAGCCTGTGGCCGCAACTGCCGCAGCGGTAACGCCGATACCTGCGGCCGGGCTCGGGCCCGAGGAACCCGACAAACCTGCTCCGCCGGAGGGAGCTGAGGAGGAGGCCTCTGCAGGCATGGAGGTCTCCCTCGCTCCCTCCGTGCTAAAAAGAAGGCGCGACCCCCTGGAAGGGGGGAAGGACCAGGAGGAGGAAGGTCCCTCTGAGCAGGGGGAGTCGTCGCCCGCCGCGGGTACTGCGCCCCCCCCCCCCGCTCTCACCATCACCAGCGATCGGCGGGGGTCGCCTGTCCCTCGGGAGGCTGAGGCAGATGTGTCTGTCCAGCATGTGCCTCCCGGGGACGGGGACGAGTCCCTGCCCGTGGGGGGGTCGCGGAACAACCCGCGGTGGAAATAGATATTCTATCGGTGCCGTTACCCCTCGCCGGGTCGGGCGGCCTGGGGTCTGGGTCGGGCGAGCTCGAGGATAATGAGCTCGCCCAATGCGACCCGGACATCTCCCAGGGGCTGCTCTACCTGGTAGAGGTTTTAAATACCCCATCCGCTGGGTCGGAGGTTGGTGGCGGGGAGGAGGATGGCCCCCTGGCTGCGTCTCTGGTGCCGGACGTACTGGAGGAGCTGGGAATTGTTCTCTCCCCGGTTTCTCCGGTCGTTCCGGCGTCTGAGGCGGAGGGGAGCTCTGAACCGCCACCGTCTTCTGGCCCAGCACCCCTAGAGGAGCCCAGGGAGAAAGCCTCTGCCGCCGATCCTGGGGGTGGGATCCGGGCGGAGGCGGGGCTGGATGGTGCGGCCGAGCCGTTCGCTTCGCACTGCGCGGCGGATGGGTCGGCCGCTGGTGACGACCCCCTGGAGGAGGATGGGGACTCGGTGATGGGCACAGAGGACGATTCGGACTCCAGCGCCGACGAGGCGATGGATGACCTCGTGCCCCTTGCCGAGTCTCCCCTCATTCCCGTAAGGGAACTCCGGGATTTTATGGCCACGTGCCTGGGTCGGCGCAATAAGGTCCGGCTGGCACTGGACAGGTGGTCGGAGCTGGCGCTGCTCATCGTATCCGTCCGCACCGCCGTTAAGATCATGGGCGCGGACGAGGGTGTGAACCCACTCAAGCTGCGTCGGCTCACAACGTTTCTCACTGGGCTGCTGAGGAAGTGGCGGCTGAGCAGCGGCTGCGCTTCCTCCCCCCATTAGGTGTAGGTAGAGGTTGCACTATGCTTCTGACATGAAGATAACCATAGCCAGCCTCAACATCAACGGCAGCAGGGAGGCGCGCCGCAGATTCAATAACTTCTCGGTCCTTCGGGACGGGAAGTATGCGGTGTGCTTCCTGCATGAAACCCACACCGTTCCGGGAGACGAAGCCACGTGGCCCCTGGAGTGGCAAGGAGGGGTCAGCATGAGTCACCTCTCCAACAATTCCAACAGGGTGGCTATCTTGCTGGCCCCGCATTTAAAGCCGGAGATCTTGGGGGTCAAGGAGCACGTGCCGGGCCGCTTGCTCCAGGTCACTGTTCGCCTGGGGGGCGTGCCGCTCCATCTAGTGAATGTGTACGCCCCTCAGACCGGTGCGCAGCAAGTGCGCTTCTTCGAAGAAGTGTCCGCTCTGTTGGGCTCCGTCGACGTGGGCGAGTGCGTCATCCTCGGGGGGGATTTTAACTGCACCCTCGAGGCGAGGGACCGTTCGGGTCCCCCGCGAAGCCCGGCGGCGATGGAGAAGTTGAGGGACCTGGTTGGGTCCTTCGACTTGGTGGACGTCTGGCGAAATCTCCACCCGGACTCCAGCGCCTTCACTAGCGTGAGGTCTGGGGGAGGAAGGTCCAGAATCGACCGCCTTTACATTTCCCGGGTGTACATCTCCTGCGTTCCGACGGCTTCCATGCGGCCGGTGCCGTGCACGGACCACCACCTGGTGTGGGCGGAGCTCGCTCCGCTGCGCACGTGGGGGGAGTCCGCGTACTGGCATTTTAACAACCAACTGCTGGAGGACGCGCGGTTCCGGGATTCGTTTCGTCTGTTCTGGGCCGACTGGAGAAGGAAGCGGGGGGGCTTCCCCTCCTTGAGGCTATGGTGGGATGTGGGCAAGGCTCACATCCGTCTCTTCTGCCAGGAGTACGCGAAGGGGTCGACCAAGAGGCGGGAGGCCCGGGTCGGGCGGTTGGAGAAGGAGGTACTCGACCTGGAGTCCCGTCTCGTTCAGGTCGTCGAGGACCCGGCCCTGCGGAAGGTGTACGAAGAGAAGAAGGGCACGCTGAAGGACCTGCAGCTCGTCGGGTCCCGAGGCGCATACGTGAGGTCACGGATCCAGCTCCTGCGGGACGTGGACCGCGGCTCCCCCTTCTTCTACTCGCTGGAATAAAAACGGGGGGTCCGTAAGCAGCTCTTGGGGCTGCTGGCCGACGACGGATCTCTGGTCTCGGATCCGGAGGGAATCAGCACCGAGACCCGCGCCTACTACGGGGCTCTGTTCTCTCCGGATGTGGGAGGACCTGCCGAAGGTCAGCCCGGAGGGCGCCAAAAAATTGGACGCCCCGCTAAGCCTGGCGGAGCTGACCGGCGCCCTCCGCCAGCTCTCTAGGGGAAAGTCCCCGGGGCTGGACGGGCTGACCGTGGAGTTCCGCAGGGCATTCTGGGACGTCTTGGGGGGCGACTACGCGCGGGTCCTGGGGGAAAGTTTGGCAACCGGGGAGATGCCCCTCTCTTGGCGCAGGGCGGTCATTGTCCTGCTGCCTAAGAAGGGTGATCTCCGCCTCCTTAAGAACTGGCGCCCGGTCTCCCTCCTCAGCACGGACTATAAAATCTTTGCCAGGGCCATGTCTGCTCGCCTTGGCACCGTGCTGGCTCACATGATCCACCCCGACCAGTCCTACATGGTCCCGGGCCGGACCATCCACGATAACATCCATCTGGTCCGGGACCTGGTCCACCACTCCCAGAGGGCTGGTCTGTCGGTCGCCTTCCTTTCCCTGGATCAGGAGAAGGCGTTCGACAGGGTGGATCACGAGTATCTCTTCGGGACTCTGCGCGCATTCGGGTTCGGGACGCATTTCGTCGCCCGGATCCGACTTCTGTACGCCGCCGCGGAGTGTCTGATTAAAGTTAACGGGTCCTTGACGGCGCCCCTTCGCTTCGGGAGGTGGGTGCGTCAGGGATGCCCCATGTCCAGTCAGTTATACGCCGTTTGCGTGGAGCCATTCCTGTGCCTCTTGCGGAAGAGGTTGACGGGACTGGCTCTGCAAGGGCCGGGCATGGAGGTGGTCCTCTCGGCTTACGCCGATGACGTGCTTCTCACGGTCACGGATCCTGCTGACTTGCGGAGGATGCGGGAATGCCAGCAGATTTACTCGGACGCATCCTCCGCCAAGATCAACTGGGAGAAATGTTCCGGACTCCTGGTGGGTCAGTGGCGGGTGGACTCCCTGCCGGAGGAGTTCAGGCCTTTTGCCTGGAGCACCACGCACCTCCTCTATTTGGGAGTCTACCTTAGCCCTGCCGCGGACGCCTGGCCGGCGAACTGGCAAGAGCTGGAAGCCAAAGTCACCGCTCGCCTAGGACGCTGGACAGGACTGCTCCAAGTGTTGTCCTACAGGGGTCGAGCGCTGGTCATAAACCAGCTGGTGGCCGCCATGTTGTGGTACCGGTTGGTCACTTTGATCCCTCCCCCTGCGTTTGTCGCCAAGATGCAGAAGAAGCTCATCGACTTCTTCTGGGACAAAAGGAAGCACTGGGTCTATGCCGCGGTTCTGTGTCTCCCGCTTAGGGAGGGCGGTCAGGCGCTGGTGTGCCTTCGCACCCAGGCTGCGACTTTCCGTCTTCAGATGCTGCAGAGATACCTGTACGTCGAGAATCCTCCGAGATGGTGTGCGCTGGCGACGTTTTTCTTCCGCCAGCTGCACGGCCTCAATTACGACACGCAGCTCCTGTTAGCGAAAGTGAGCGGCAGGTGTGCCGGCCTGCAGGAGCTGCCTGTCTTCTACCAGGAACTACTATGGGTTTGGAAATACGTCGCTTCCAGGCAGAGCTCTCCCCCGTCAGGAGCGGCGGCTCTCCTTCGGGAGCCGCTGCTCAGGAATCCGCACCTCCACGAATGCGGTTTCGGGCGGCTGACAGAGGGCAGGGCTGTGCCTGGCAAAGTGACCAGAGTCAGGGACCTGCTCAATGGCGGAGGAGTGGGCTGGATGGCGCCGGAGGAGCTGGCGCGGTGCCTGTCCTGGGCCAACGTCCGGCTCGCGGTCGAAGCCATCGAATCGGTGAAAGCGGCACTGGGCCCCGACTCCACTAGGTGTATCGAGGCGGCTCAAGCATGTGGGGCGATCCCGTCTGAGCTTACCCCCGTTCGGACGGAATTCCTCATCGGCGCCCGGCCCCGAAACTCCCCTCGGGAACCGGCGCCTCACAACTTGAGCCGTCTCGAGGAAATACCCTCCGTGCCTTTTCATTCCGCGCGGAGGTGTTTCCTGTATGGGCTGCTCCTGCACACTCTCCACTTTGCCATCTTCGTCTACCGTCCGGGCATGCCTTGGCGTGGCGTCTTGCCGACTGGCGGTGGCGGAGGTCCCCAATGGAGGGCTCTCTATGCGGGAGTCCTCCCTTGTCCCATCGGGGACTTGGCCTGGAGGGTGTTGCATGGAGCGGTCCCGTGCAATAAGGTTTTAAGTAGGTTCACGGACTCCCAGGCCGCCTGCATTTTTTGCGGCCTGGAGGAGTCCGTGTTTCACGTTTATATGGAGTGTGAGAGGTTGCAGCCCCTCTTTCACTACTTGAAGGGGCTGCTCCTCGATTTTTGGTTGCACTTCAGTCCCACGCTCTTGATCTACGGTCACCCGGTGCGGAGGGGAGCGGACAGGTTGGAGGACCTCCTTGTGGGCCTGCTCCTGGGCCTGGCAAAAAGAGCCATCAATTGGTCCAGGCAGCGGGCGGTCGAGGGGGTCACCCAGCCGGATTGCCTGCCTCTCTTCCGCGGCCATGTTCGCGCCCGGGACGCCCTGGAGATGGAGCACGCGGTGTCCGCCAGTGCGCTTGAGTATTTCAGCGACCGGTGGGCGCCGCGGGGACTGGAGTGCATCATCAACCCGGATAACCCAATTTTAATTTGATTTGTTAAGTTTTAGTTGAACTTTTGTTTACACTCAATTTGTTTTTTTTTAGTACGAACAAAAAGAGTACCCTCTGTTCAGCATTCACAGGATTGCTGGCTGTGCAGCTGCAAGCACAAGCAGAGGGAGCAGCCAGACTTGGAGAGTGGACTAAAGTGGTGGTCCCCTGACCAGGCAGAGGAGGAGAACGCTGGACCACCACCACCACCTCCACCTCCACCATCATCATAGCAGCTGAGGTGCCTGGAGAGAGAGGACAGAGGAGGAGAAGGAGAAGGGAGGCCAGCAACAACAGCAACCAGGGGAGAGGCCTTTCCCATTACTGCCTCCCCAAATTGGCCTCCACTTCAGGAGAGGGAGAGAGGGGAGAGAAACCATCATCAACCAACACCAACTGTTTGGAAGGAGGGAGGAGTATCATCTTCAAAATATCTACAGGTGGGTGTTATTTGGGGCACTCTCCCAAAGACTTTGTATTTTAGGTGGGGGGAGAAAAGAAGAAACAAGGCCGGAACATCAAGGAGTGGCTGTGTGTGTGTGTGGATCTTGCCAAAACTAGGCCACACACACCAATAATAAGCATCCCTTCTATTGCCTGACCTGGGCCAGCTGGAGCTGCCTAGGTGAAGTGGTTAATTCCATTAATTACAACGTTAAGACCTGGTACAGGACTGAGCCTGGGCAGCTCCAGCTTTCCCAGGTGAAGACATCTTCTCCCCCTGCCAGAAGAACACCACTGTCAGAGACTTTTAATTTCCATCAGGAGAGTGCACCCCTGCCAACACCCACCCACCCGCCATCCTGAGTGGCGACCCTGCCTTTGCGGCCTCCCTCCTTCCCACCCCCACGTGTCTCTCTCCCTTTGTCTCTCTCTGCCTCTTTCTCTAGGGCACCTCAGTTTACTTTATTAATTAATTGCCTATTGAGCAGAGGGGAGAAGGCCCCTCTCTCAATCTCAGTCAATAAGGGGAGAGGTGTGACTTCATTTTAAACAGCTCCCTCTGCTCAATAGAGGACCAAAAAAATACCTGAGGCCATTTCCATCTTCAGGCCTGTGACTTGGGGTGAGTGTAACCCTTTATAATACCACCCCAGAATGGCGACTGCATCTTCGCCGGTGACGGGGCCAGCCAAGACGTATGCGGGAGTGGCAGCCACAGCCACAGCTGCACCCGCTGCTTCTGCTGCCCCGTCACCTTTCAGGCTGATGACAAAAAAGCTTGGGGTGAAGAGCTACACTCACCCCACGATGACTATTGAGGCCTGCGTTAAAGCCATGGCTGGGGTTGTCGGCCCCTCAGCCATTGTAGCGGCCTCAAAAATGTATGGGAAGGCTGTGTTCTTCCTGGGGTCGGAGCGGGCGGTGTCCCTGTCCGTCGCCAAGGGGCTCACCGTGGGCGGGACCTTCCTGCCGGTGGACCCCCTCGAGGCCACCGCGCAGAGGGTGGTTATTTCGAACGCCCCGTCCTATGTTCCTGGTGAGCTCCTCCTTCCCCATCTACGTCAACTTGGGGAGGTGAGGTCGGGGATCACACCCATCCCGCTCGGCTTCCGGGAGGCCAGCCTTCGCCACGTCTTCTCCTTCCGGCGCCAGCTGTTCATCCAGCTGGTGCGGGAGGAGGACACTGACGGGGCATTCGTCGTCCACCACGAGGGGACCGCCTGTCGCGTCTTCTGGACGTAGGACGGTGTGCGGTGCCACGCCTGCAAGGAGGTGGGGCACATCCGGAAAAACTGCCCCGCCTCCAAGGCCGCCGGATCATCTCGTGCGGCCGAGGCTGGCGCCGCCGACGCTCCTCCCCCCGGATCTGCCCGCGCGTCGGGAACGTCTGATGCGCGGTCGACGTCGGGGGCTGATGCCACCAAGGCCTCCGGCGGGGGGGGAGGGAGCGTGTCCGGCCGGAAAGAAGGCGCGGTGAAATAAATAAACACCTTAGGGCGGGTCCCCCCGTGGATGGCCAGCCCTTGCCTCTTGAGCCCCTTACACTCGCGCTCCTCGCAGAGTTAATCGGGGCAGACGCGAGCGGGCGGGGCCTCGTGCCCGAGCCTGTGGCCGCAACCGCCGCAGCGGTAACGCCGATACCTGCGGCCGGGCTCGGGCCCGAGGAACCCGACAAACCTGCTCCGCCGGAGGGAGCTGAGGAGGAGGCCTCTGCAGGCATGGAGGTCTCCCTCGCTCCCTCCGTGCTAAAAAGAAGGCGCGACCCCCTGGAAGGGGGGAAGGACCAGGAGGAGGAAGGTCCCTCTGAGCAGGGGGAGTCGTCGCCCGCCGCGGGTACTGCACCCCCCCCCCGCTCTCACCATCACCAGCGATCGGCGGGGGTCGCCTGTCCCTCGGGAGGCTGAGGCAGATGTGTCTGTCCAGCATGTGCCTCCCGGGGACGGGGACGAGTCCCTGCCCGTGGGGGGGTCGCGGAACAACCCGCGGTGGAAATAGATATTCTATCGGTGCCGTTACCCCTCGCCGGGTCGGGCGGCCTGGGGTCTGGGTCGGGCGAGCTCGAGGATAATGAGCTCGCCCAATGCGACCCGGACATCTCCCAGGGGCTGCTCTACCTGGTAGAGGTTTTAAATACCCCATCCGCTGGGTCGGAGGTTGGTGGCGGGGAGGAGGATGGCCCCCTGGCTGCGTCTCTGGTGCCGGACGTACTGGAGGAGCTGGGAATTGTTCTCTCCCCGGTTTCTCCGGTCGTTCCGGCGTCTGAGGCGGAGGGGAGCTCTGAACCGCCACCGTCTTCTGGCCCAGCACCCCTAGAGGAGCCCAGGGAGAAAGCCTCTGCCGCCGATCCTGGGGGTGGGATCCGGGCGGAGGCGGGGCTGGCTGGTGCGGCCGAGCCGTTCGCTTCGCACTGCGCAGTGGACGGGTCGGCCGCTGGTGACGACCCCCTGGAGGAGGATGGGGACTCGGTGATGGGCACGGAGGACAATTCGGACTCCAGCGCCGACGAGGCGATGGATGACCTCGTGCCCCTTGCCGAGTCTCCCCTCATTCCCGTAAGGGAACTCCCGGATTTTATGGCCACGTGCCTGGGTCGGCGCAATAAGGTCCGGCTGGCCCTCGACAGGTGGTCAGAGCTGGCACTGCTCATCGTATCCGTCCACGCCGCCGTTAAGATCATGGGCGCGGATGAGGGTGTGAACCAGCTCGAGCTGCGTCGGCTCACAACGTTTCTCACTGGGCTGCTGAGGAAGTGGCGGCTGACCAGCGGCTGCGCTTCCTCCCCCCGTTAGGTGTAGGTAGAGGTTGCACTATGCTTCTGACATGAAGATAACCATAGCCAGCCTCAACATCAACGGCAGCAGGGAAGCGCGCCGCAGATTCAATAACTTCTCGGTCCTTCGGGACGGGAAGTATGCGGTGTGCTTCCTGCAAGAAACCCATACCGTTCTGGGAGACGAAGCCACGTGGCTCCTGGAGTGGCAAGGAGGGGTCAGCATGAGTCACCTCTCCAACAATTCCAGCGGGGTGGCTATCTTGCTGGCCCCGCATTTTCAGCCGGAGATCTTGGGGGTCAAGGAGCACGTGCCGGGCTGCTTGCTCCAGGTCACTGTTCGCCTGGGGGGCATGCCGCTCCATCGAGTGAACGTGTACGCCCCTCAGACCGGTACGCAGCAAGTGCGCTTCTTCGAAGAAGTGTCCGCTCTGTTGGGCTTAGTCGACGTGGGTGAGTGCGTCATCCTCGGGGGGGATTTTAACTGCACCCTCGAGGCGAGGGACCGTTCGGGTCCCCCGCAAAGCCCGGCGGCGATGGAGAAGTTGAGGGACCTGGTTGGGTCCTTCGACTTGGTGGACGTCTGGCGAAATCTCCACCCCGACTCCAGCGCCTTCACTAGCGTGAGGTCTGGGGGAGGTCCAGAATCGACCGCCTCTACATTTCCCGGGCGTACGTCTCCTGCATTCCGGCGGCTTCCATGCGGCCGGTGCCGTGCACGGACCACCAACTGGTGTGGGCGGAGCTCGCTCCGCTGCGCGCGCCGGGGGGTCCGCGTACTGGCATTTTAAAAACCTGCTGCTGGAGGACGCGCGGTTCCGGGATTCGTTTCGTCAGTTCTGGGCCGACTGGAGAAGGAAGTGGGGGGGGCTTCCCCTCCTTGAGGCTATGGTGGGACGTGGGCAAGGCTCACATCTGTCTCTTCTGTCAGGAGTACGCGAAGGGGTCGACCAAGAGGTGGGAGGCCTGGGTCGGGCCGTTGGAGAAGGAGGTGCTCGACCTGGAGTCCCGTCTCGGTCAGTTTGTCGAGGACCTGGCCCTGCGGAAGGTATACGAAGAGAAGAAGGGCGCACTGAAGGACCTGCAGCTCGTCGGGTCCTGAGGCGCGTACGTGAGGTCGCGGATCCAGCTCCTGCGGGACGTGGACCGCGGCTCCCCCTTCTACTCGCTGGAAAAAAGACGGGGGGTCCGTAAGCAGCTCTTGGGGCTGCTGGCCGACGACGGATCACTGGTCTCGGATCCAGAGGGAATCAGCGCGGAGACCCGCGACTATTACGGGGCTCTGTTCTCTCCGGATCTGTCCAGCGAGGATGCGCGCAGAGTTTTGTGGGAGGACCTGCCGAAGGTCAGCCCGGAGGGCGCCGACAAATTGGACGCTCCGCTAAGCCTGGCGGAGCTGACCGGCGCCCCCCGCCAGCTCTCTAGGGGAATGTCCACGGGGCTGGACGGGCTGACCGTGGAGTTCCACAGGGCATTCTGGGACGTCTTGGGGTGCGACTACGCGCGGGTCCTGGGGGAACGTTTGGCGACCGGGGAGATGCCCCTCTCTTGGCGCAGGGCGGTCATTGTCCTGCTGCCTAAGAAGGGCGATCTCCGCCTCCTTAAGAACTGGCGCCCGGTCTCCCTCCTCAGCACGGACTATAAAATCTTTGCCAGGGCCATGTCTGCTCGCCTTGGCACCATGCTGGCCCACATGATCCACCCCGACCAGTCCTACACGGTCCCGGGCCGGACCATCCACGATAACATCCATCTGGTCCGGGACCTGGTCCACCACTCCCAGAGGGCTGGTCTGTCAGTCGCCTTCCTCTCCCTAGATCAGGAGAAGGCGTTCGACAGGGTGGATCACGAGTATCTCTTCGGGACTCTGCGCGCATTCGGGTTCGGGACGCATTTCGTCGCCCGGATCTGACTTCTGTACGCCGCCACGGAGTGTCTGATTAAAGTTAACGGGTCCTTGACGGCACCCCTTCGCTTCGGGAGTGGGGTGCGTCAGGGATGCCCCATGTCCGGTCAGTTATACGCCATTTGCGTGGAGCCTTTCCTGCACCTCTTGCGGAAGAGGTTGACGGGACTGGCTCTGCAAGGGCCGGGCGTGGAGGTGGTCCTCTCGGCTTACGCCGATGACGTGCTCCTCACGGTCACGGATCCCGCTGACTTGCGGAGGATGCGGGAATGCCAGCAGATTTACTCGGACGCATCCTCCGCCAAGATCAACTGGGAGAAATGTTCCGGACTCCTGGTGGGTCAGTGGCGGGTGGACTCCCTGCCTGAGGAGTTCAGGCCTTTCGCCTGGAGCACCACGTACCTCCTCTATTTGGGAGTCTACCTTAGCCCTGCCGAGGACGCCTGGCCGGCGAACTGGCATGAGCTGGAGGCCAAAGTCACCGCTCGCCTAGGACGCTGGACAGGACTGCTCCGAGTGTTGTCCTACAGGGGTCGCGTGCTGGTCATAAACCAGCTGGTGGCCGCCATGTTGTGGTACCGGTTGGTCACTTTGATCCCTCCCCCTGCGTTTGTCGCCAAGATGCAGAAGAAGCTCATCGACTTCTTCTGGGACAAAAGGAAGCACTGGGTCTCTGCCACGGTTCTGTGTCTCCCGCTTAGGGAGGGCGGTCAGGCGCTGGTGTGCCTTCGCACCCAGGCTGTGACTTTCCGTCTTCAGACGCTGCAGAGATACCTGTACGTCGAGAATCCTCCGAGATGGTGTGCGCTGGCGACGTTTTTCTTCCGCCAGCTGCACGGCCTCAATTACAACACGCAGCTCCTGTTCGCGAAAGTGGGCGGCAGGCGTGCCGGCCTGCGGGAGCTGCCTGTCTTCTACCAGGAACTGCTATGGGTTTGGAACTACGTCGCTTCCAGGCGGAGCTCTCCCCCGTCAGGAGCGGCGGCTCTCCTTCAGGAGCCGCTGCTCAGGAATCCGCACCCCCACGAACGCGGGTTCGGGCGGCTGGCGGAGGGCAGGGCTGTGCCTGGCAAGGTGACCAGAGTCGGGGACCTGCTCGATGGCGGAGGAGTGGGCTGGATGGCGCCGGAGGAGCTGGCGCGGCGCCTGTCCTGGGCCAACGTCCGGCTCGCGGTCGAAGCCATCGAATCAGTGAAAGCGGCACTGGGCCCTGACTCCACTAGGTGTATCGAGGCGGCTCAAGCACGTGGGGCGATCCCGTCCGAGCCTACCCCCGTTCGGACGGAATTCCTCATCGGCGCCCGGCCCCGAAACTCCCCTCGGGAACCGGCGCCTCACAACTTGAGCCGTCTCAAGGAAATACCCTCCGTGCCTTTTCATTCTGCGCGGAGGGGTTTCCTGTACGGGCTGCTCCTGCACACTCTCCACTTTGCCATCTTCGTCTACCGTCCGGACACGCCTTGGTGTGGCGTCTTGCCAACTGGCGGTGGCGGATGTCCCCAATGGAGGGCTCTCTATGCGGGAGTCCTCCCTTGTTCCATCGGGGACTTGGCCTGGAGGGTGTTGCACGGAGCAGTCCCGTGCAATAAGGTTTTAAGTAGGTTCACGGACTCCCAGGCCGCCTGCATTTTTTGCGGCCTGGAGGAGTCCGTGTTTCACGTTTATATGGAGTGTGAGAGGTTGCAGCCCCTCTTTCACTACTTGAAGGGGCTGCTCCTCGATTTTTGGTTGCACTTCAGTCCCACGCTCTTGATCTACAGTCACCCGGTGCGGAGGGGAGTGGACAGGTTGGAGGACCTCCTTGTGGGCCTGCTCCTGGGCCTGGCTAAAAGAGCCATCAATTGGTCCAGGCAGCGGGCGGTCGAGGGTGTCGCCCAGCCGGATTGCCTGCCTCTCTTCCGCGGCCATGTTCGCGCCCGGGTGGCCCTGGAGATGGAGCACGCGGTGTCCGCCGGCATGCTTGAGTATTTCAGCGACCGGTGGGCGCCGCGGGGACTGGAGTGCATTATCAACCCGGAAAACCAAATTTTAATTTGATTTGTTAAGTTTTAGTTGAACTTTTGTTTATTTACAGTCCAATTGGATTTTTTTTTTTTGTGTCCAACCGAAAAGAGTACCCTCTGTTCAGTAAATACCTGTTATTATTGTTCTCCTGCAGTCCGTGTATTATTTATACTCGGTCACTACAGAAACCCTACCCCATTGGTTTTACGATCAGCCTGGCGAATTTGAAGAATTTTGCGTAAGGAACAGATGCCTTCCGTAAGTAAGCCAGGATTCAGAGTCGTAGAGTAGGGTTGAGAGAACAATGGACTTGTAAACCATGATCTTCATAGATACATCCAGTGCTTTTTATCGAAGATATGGGACCTCAGGCGGCCAAAAGCCGCTGAGATACTGTAAATGCAGGGCTGAGTCTCCTCGTCAATGGTTAAATTCTTTGATAAATAGCTACCAAGGTATGCAAAATAGTGTACATTCTCTAGAATCATCCCATTGATGGTTGTTGATGGGGGAGAAGCCAGAGTACCAGGTAAAGGTTGACAAAGCACTTTAGTTTTGGAAACATTAATGTCCAGCAGGGGGCGGGGGTGTTGATCTGGAATTGGGAGCAGGAACCCTGCACACTTTTCGTCTCCCTAACCCAGATGTGCTGAGATCAATTGTAGCAACCTTACCATGGTCGCCACTGCGATCAGCTAACTCAGTATAAACTGGGAATCGAATCCAGGTGCCTCCTGCTACGAGTCAGCAGTTCAGCATCTTAACTAATTGAGCCACTAGTTCAAAGCAAATTTAATCGGCTATAGTGTGCACATTGGGATTTGCATTCAAAATTCCATAAAACATCAGATTAATATAAGTTTCTGTGCGTATATCCTATGTAATGATGTTTGGCAGATAGATTGATAAATATGTTAACCTAATACAGCTCTATCTAGTATGGTAATGACTATTAGTGAAACTGTCAGATTTTTCAGCTCACAGTCTCTTACCTGTTAAGTCTGTGTGTTATATTGAGAATTACTACACAGACCACAAGAGTAAACTTTAACAGGTCTTTACTGGTTGAAGGTCAGGGCGGAACTGCCCAATAAATCATTACACAGCACTTATATACCGGTGTGGTCACCACCGGTATTACAGTATACAGCAGCCAAGATAAAGTAGTGCAACCCTTAAAATAGTTCTCTTAAAGGTGGAACGGTTACATACACTACAATCCTCCCTTTTTAGGTTAACAGTATATCTTCCCATTAAACATAACATCATAACATATATACACAACTTAATGTAAAACAGTTCACAGATTCAGTCTCTCTGGAGGCTTCCTGACTCGGTCCGGATAACGCCTCGGTTGTGTAGTAGTTTTCGGTGGTGTAGTAGGTTCTTTTGGCAAGGTCGATTTGGCTTGAATGTCAGTGTCGGGTTCATCTGGTTCCAGTATCACCGGATCGGAGGTAGATACTATGGGTATCTCTACTTCATCATTAGGCGTATAGAGTTGTGGTGTAGGTTGTCCCTTTTCGGATGACGCTATAATCTGGTCAGCATGGCGCATTATTATGCTTTCACCAATGTCCACGGTATACATCAGCGGTCCTAGTCGTGTGCAAATAGTTCCAGGCTGCCATTTCTCGGTACGGTAGTCCCGGGCCAAAACTTGTTGCCCTATCTGGAAGGTTCTAGTTGGCCTTTCATTCATGCCTTGAAATTGCCGGTTCTCTACGTCCCTTCTGATGTTTGGTTTGATCAAATCCAGCCGGCATCTTAGTCTTCTATTGAAAAACATCATGGCGGGAGTTTGGTTTGTGACCGCATGTGTTGCATTCCTGTACGCCAACAAGAAGTTATCTACCTTATGTTGTAGATTTATGTCTTCATTACCCATGGCCTTTATGGCCTTCTTGAAGGTCTGGACAAACCTTTCAGCTAATCCATTGGTGGCGGGATGGTATGGGGCGGACGTGTAGTGCTTAACCCCATTGTTTTTTAAGAACTTCCTGAATTCTTCGGACACAAATTGCGGTCCATTATCAGAACAGATCTGTTCCGGCAGCCCATTCCTGGCAAATATGGTCCTTAATACTGTGATGGTTTTTTCCGTGGTGGTGGAGGACATCTTTATTACCTCCGGCCACTTGGAGTGTGCATCCACCGCGATTAAGAACATTGAGTCCATAAATGGACCAGCAAAGTCGATATGTACCCTTTGCCATGGAGATGAGGGCCACTCCCATGGATGCAGAGGAGCTTGTGGTGGGGCGTTTTGGACCTTCTGGCATCCTAAACAGCTCTTGGTCATTTCTTCGATGTCTCCATCGATACCTGGCCACCACACGAACGCTCTGACTAGGTTCTTCATTTTCACTCCACCCAGATGCCCCTCGTGAAGCTCCTTTAGCACTTTTTGCTGGAGTTTGGGTGGAATCACCACTCTGGATCCACACATCAAAGTTCCTCGGCACACTGACAGCTGTTCTCTTCTCTGCGAAAATGCTGGCAACAGTGGTTCGCCATGTGCTGGCCATCCCTTCACCGTTAAATCGTAGACTCGTGAGAGAGTCGGGTCATTTCTTGTTTCCTTTTCGATCGTAGAATTTGTTACTGGTAGACATTCCACTATGGTTGAGTGGAACATCTCCACTGGGTCCACTGTAGGCGCCTCTTCTACCATTGGCAACGGTAGGCGTGATGAACCGTCAGCATTCCCATGCTGTTTTGATCCTTTGTATTCTATGTCATACTGGTGTGCCCCTAGGAAAAGGGACCACCTCTGTAGCCTTTGCGCTGTCATAGTGGAAACGCCCTTTTTAGGGTTGAATATGGATACCAACGGCTGGTGGTCTGTCAGCAGTGTAAACTTCTGGCCCTGCAGGTAATGATGAAACTTCTTTACTCCCCACACCAGGCTGAGAGCCTCCCTATCTATCTGAGCATAGTTGCGCTCAGCGGAGGTCAATGATCTGGATGCAAATGCGACTGGCCTTTCCGAGCCATTTGGCAACTTGTGTGAGAGTACTGCTCCAATACCATAAGGAGAAGCATTACAAGCTAAACGAATAGGTAGCGTTGGGTTGAAGTGAGCCAACACTTCCTCTGAGGTGATCAATGTCTTGCTTTTGTGAAAGGCCTTCTTACAGTCCTCACTCCACTTCCATGGTACTTCTTTCTGCAAAAGAGCATTCAGCGGGTGCAGCACCGTGGATAGATTTGGCAGAAACTTATGGTAATAGTTAATCAACCCTAGGAACGATCTCAACTGGGATACATTTTCCGGAGCGGGAGCCTTCACAACCACTTCGATCTTGTCAGGTGACTTGTGCAGCCCCTCCTGGTCAATGACATGACCACAGTACGAGATCCGTTCCTGAAAGAACTCACATTTCTGGCGATTAACTCGAAGGCCATATTCCTTCAACCTGGTGAGCACCAGTTTCAAATTTGCAAGGTGTTCCTCATCGTCATCTCCTGTAATCAGGATATCATCCAAGTAACATTGAGTGCTTGGAATTCCCTGTAATACCTGCTCCATGGCCCTCTGCCAAATTGCCGGAGCCGAAGCCACTCCAAAAACCAGTCTATTATATCGATACAAGCCTCTGTGCGTGCTGATTGTGAGATACTGGCGCGACTCTTCCTCAACTTCCATCTGTAAGTACGCTTGCGCCAGGTCTATCTTGGTGAAGCGTTTTCCGCCAGACAATGAAGCAAAGATATCCTCAATCTGCGGAAGCGGATATTGCACCGTGTGAAGCACCGAATTAACTGTGATCTTGAAGTCTCCACAGATGCGGACCTTCCCCGGTTCCCCTGGCTTGTTACTCGATGAACGCTTCATGACGGGAACAATGGGCGTGGCCCACTCACTCCAGTCCACCTTAGACAGTACTCCTGAACGTTCCAGCCCTTCCAGCTCAGCTTCCACAGCAGGTCATATCGCATACGGTACCGGTCTGGCTTTGAAAAATTTTGGGTTTGCATGTTCTGCAATCTTGATTTTTGCCTTAATTCCTCTCAGTGTTCCCAGTCCCTGTTGGAACATCTCTTTAGCCTCATCCAATATTCTGGACAATCGTTCAGGTTTGACATCTTTTTTTCCGGAATCTACCGTTATTGCGTTTAGGGAGTGCCAGTCCATATTTATTTTCCTGATCCACTCCCGTCCCAGAAGTGGTGGACCTCCCTCAGGTAGTACATATAAGTCCATTCCTTGGTGTTCTTTGTCCTTGTGTATCACCTTGACTTTTATCTTTCCGATGGGGTATACTTTTTGCCCCGTGTATGTCTGCAATACTATCTCCGTATCCCGTAGGGGAATATGTTTGAATAACTTTTTGTAATCTTGCTTATTCATGACCGTCAACGCCGATCCGGTGTCCAATTCCATCTTCACTTGGACTCCTGCTATCTGCAGTGTGACCCAGATAGTTTGTCGGTCAGCTTCCTTACTCACGTTGTGAATTCTCAGACTACCCAGTTCCTTGCTGTTGGAGTCTGAATCCGAATTCTGTTCATCCGAACTCTTCTCAGCCACCTTATGTACCTTTCTGCACTTTTCCTGTGGTGACTTTTTGTTGCTGGTCTTCTTTCCTGACCGGCATACTTTAGCTATGTGACCAAGCTTGCCACATTTTCTACATTCCTGGTTTTTAAACCAGCATTGGTTCTGATCGTGTGTTGTCTTCCCACAACGATAACATTTCGTTGTACCCAAAGCCATTTGATCTACGCTGAGTACCGCTGCCTTCAGCTGCATTTCCGCGGTGCCTCTCGCTGCGGCTTCGTGCGATGCTGCAATAGTGACAGCCTTGTCAAGTGTAAGATCATTCTCTTCAAGCAACCGCTTTTGTGTTCCTTCTTTCGACAATCCACACACGAATTTGTCTCTCAGTGCCTCTGTCAGGCTTTCCCCAAACTGACAGTATTTCGCTAGCTTGCGCAGTTCAATTAAATACTCCGCGTTGCTTTCCTCTTTCAGTTGCGTTCTCGCATAAAATTTAAATCATTCCGCTAACATCAGCGGTGTGGGGTTCAAATGATTCTTCAGGACAGCAACAATATTAGCGAAAGTCTGATCCGCCGGTTTAGCTGGTGATAGAAGATGCTTCAATAGCCCGTATGTCTTCGCACCCATTGAGTTTAGTAAGGTTAGTGCTTTATCTTCATTTGATATTTTATTTGCCTTACAAAATATCTCTATGCGTTCTACATACGTGGCCCAATCTTCAACATCGGGATCGAAATCGTTGATGTTACCACGCTTAGGCATCCTCGCGATCTTCTTGAGAAACAAAAGAATTATTTTTTTTTTTTTTTACAAAATGGCGGTTTCCCGCGCTTGTCTTCTTCCCCCGCCTCCGAAAATGGCGGCTTCCCACATTTGCCTTTCTCCCCCGCTGGCTGTAATGGCGATTGCCGATTTGCTGCGTTCGCCCTCCCCCAGCGGTTTCAAATCGTGCCTCCCAGCCCCTCTTGCAGTCCGGTCCTTTCCCCCCCGGCTGCGGCTGAGTTCTCCGCGGTTTTTAAAAATTTTCTCCCGCGCCTTACGCAGACCCGGTTGCTGCACCTCGCGGCCTCGGTAGCTGCCCGGCCTTTTTCACCGGTCGCGGTCGAGCTCTCTCTCGACGCTGTTGCGTCTCCCAGCCCGCTATTTTCTCCCGCGCCTTACGCTGTCCCGGTCGCTGCGCCTCGCGGCCTCGGTAGCTGCCCGGCCTTTTTCACCAGTCGCGGTCGAGCTCTCTCTCGACGCTGTTGCGTCTCCCAGCCCGCTTGTAGCCCGGTCTCTCACACCGGCTGCCTTTGCTATCACCGCGGCTTCCGTGCCTTACGCTGCCCCAGTCTCAGCGCCTCTGGCCCCGACTTCTGTCCGGCTCTTTTCCCCAGCCGTGGTCGAGTTCTCCGCCCTTATATCCTCCGTTTTTTTTTGTTATTTTCTCCCCTACTCACAGTCAACGTGGCCGACTTGCTGCTCGTCGCTGATCGGCTTACCCACTACCGTGATAGAAGGGATGATCACTGCCTGTTGCTGATGGAAGGCTTCGTGTCAGAATTCTTCCTTTGCTCTGCAGACCCGAGTCTTCTCTCAGCAGAATGATGAGGGCGGATGCCTCCTCTCGACGCCCGTTAAACTGCCTTGGATGTATCTCTGCCGCAGGGTAAGATTGTAATCGTCGCCACTGTTAAGTCTGTGTGTTATATTGAGAATTACTACACAGACCACAAGAGTAAACTTTAACAGGTCTTTACTGGTTGAAGGTCAGGGCGGAACTGCCCAATAAATCATTACACAGCACTTATATACCGGTGTGGTCACCACCGGTATTACAGTATACAGCAGCCAAGATAAAGTAGTGCAACCCTTAAAATAGTTCTCTTAAAGGTGGAACGGTTACATACACTACATTACCCACTTTCTCCTTGCTGTGTGCAAGCAGCAAAATCTTTTTATTAATTGATTTTTGGTGAACTTTCAGCTTATGAAGGTGGGGGATATTGGTCTTGGAGAACAAAACACAATTGCACGTCAATGCCTCAACAGCTCCCCCTTGGTTTCATTACATTGTCAGTGGAGATTTGAGCCAAACAACAGTCACTATTATTGACATTCTGCTTGCATCTACATGCAAATTAGATACGTGACCTATGCAAATTATATAACATATTGTGCTGGTATTGGTCGATGGGTAAAGTGGGCATCTGAAAAACAGTTTCTTATTCCTGTAAAGGAATTCTGAAATTATCCTTCACATAGAGTGATATTTCCTCACAAACCATATGTTATAAAGTGTAGATATTTGGTATTTTCTTGAGTTCTGTAGAGCTAGCCTTTCCCGTAACCAGTCCATACATCTTACATTCAGGAGTGTGGTGCCCGTACTGCCCAATATCTAACACGATAGCATAACCCGGAGGCATAGCAATATGAAACTCTTGTAACCTGAACTGGATTTTGGCCTAGAAATTTCACGTTGTAGTGCCAGCCTTTAAGGCCGGTTTTGTTGAAAAAATGGTGGATGCCTCGCTTCCGCCCGTTTCCGGCGTGGGAAACGGCGGCCGCCATTTGGGTGAGGGCCATAGCACTGCCATTGCCAGCACTGGACTCTCAACTTTAAATGAGTAGACCATGATGTCAATTGACGTGCAATGCCTGATTTGACGCCACGACTGCTGTTTTGGACGTCACCGCACGCCAGTAACGCCCTGTCCTAACTACACACAGAAAAACGTGCGTAAAGCAGCCCTGCAAAGATGTCAGCGCTTCTTAAAGGGACACACACATCTTTCAGGTAAGTTTGGATTTCAGCTTTTGGACTGTTTTGTTTCATTTTATTAAAGTAGTGGCTTGGTGCAATACATTAAAAAAGTTGTTAAATTGTGCAGGGAGTGCTGCTGGACATTTGGATGGTAAAGGGAGGCCTCTGAGAAGACAGAAAAAAATGCTAGAAATTCTCAGCAGGTCAGGCAGCATCTGCGGAGAGAGAAACAATGTTAAAGTTAACATTTCAGGCCGAGATTCTGCCTGATCTGCTGAATATTTCCTGCATTTTCTGCTTTTATTTCAGATTCCCAGCATCTGCAGTATTTTGCCTCTGAGAAGACCACTTGCTCACAGTCCTGGTGGGTACATGGAGATGAAGCAGCGGCAGCAAAGGGGACAAGCTGCACAGAGGGAAGAGGAAGGAGCAGAAGGAAGGATGCAATCCAGAAAGCCCCTTTCTGGCCGGGATATCCGGCGGTTCCAGTGACCACAACCCCATTTCCCCTTTCAACATTTGTCTCACACCTTACCTTCCCTCTGTTACTGACCATCACAGCGTCCTCTTGGCCACAATGTTGAAATAAAAGCCACCACGAAGCAAACTTTGCAATCCAACTTTATTCATATATGCATCCAATATTACATCAAGAAATCAACTCCTCACCCGTATGCATTCCCTTAGTGAGTGTCTTGTGTGTGCCTTTCCCTATCCTATTGAAGTCATGCAGTGCTACCCCAGTGGCTGCAGCATGGCTGGTGGAAGGCTGCTGACTTTCAGTGGGGGACACTGCAGATGGCCTTGCTGGTTGACCTTGAGGAGCTGGTGGCTGGGAGTGTGAAATCGAGTGATGGCGTTTCTTCTTCTTCTTCTTCTTCTTCTTCTTCTTCTTCACTCTCCTCTCCCTCTTCTTGGTCACCCACTGGCTGGACAGGCTGGATTTCTTGGGTGTGTGAAATGAGGAATACACAAGGGTAGGGTTGTGGTGAGGAGAGGACAGGAAGCAAGAGATGCATGCTTACACCATGTGCAGCTTGTAGATCAGAAGAGATTGTGGGATGAGGGGCAAGTGGGATGTGAGAAGGAGGATAACATATGAGGGTACCAGCATTTTGTTTTGTTTCAGCCCCGCCGCTGGCCAAGGGCTCAGCCATGCCCCTGTCAAGAATGGCCAGCACTGTCTCTTCCAAGGGGGTGAGGTGAAGCTAGGAATGGGAGGTGAGCCTTGTGTTTGGTAGAGACATGGTTGAGGGAGGGTCAGGACTGGCAGCTCAATATTCCGGGGTATAGAATCTTCAGGCGAGACAGAGGGGGGTGTAAAAGGGGAGGGGGTGTTGCAATATTAATTAAGGAGTCAATTACTGCTGTAAGGAGGGATGATATATTAGTGGGTTCCTCTAATGAGGCCATATGGGTAGAACTTAAAAACAAAAAGGGGGCAAGCACTTTGCTGGGAGTGTACTATAGGCCCCCAAACAGTCAGGGGGAGATAGAGGAACAGATATGTAGGCAAATCTCAGAAAAGTGCGAAAATAATAGGGTAATAATAGTGGGGGATTTCAACTTCCCCAATATAAATTGGGATAGTCAGAGTGTGAAAGGCTTAGAGGGTGCAGAATTCTTAAAGTGCATCCAGGAGAGCTTTTTGAGCCAACATGTAGAAAGTCCTACAAGAGAGGGGGCGATACTGGACCTAATTCTGGGGAATGTAGCCGGGCAAGTGGTGGAAGTGTCAGTAGGAGAGCATTTTGGCGATAGTGACCATAATTCGGTGAGATTTAAGGTGGTCATGGAAAAAGACAAAGACGGCCTGGAAATAAGGGTTCTAAATTGGGTGAAGGCCGATTTTAATATGATAAGGCAGGATCTGGCCAAAGTGGACTGGGAGCAGCTACTTATAGGAAAATCCACATCAAGACAGTGGGAGACTTTCAGAAGGGAAATAGAGAGAGTACAACGCCAACATGTTCCTGTAAAGGTCAAGGGTGGGACCAACAAGCAAAGGGAACCTTGGATGACAAGGGATATACAAAAATGCATTAAAAATAAAAGGGGGGCTTTTGGCAGTTACAAAAGACTAAAGACGGAAGAAGCCCTAGAGGAGTATAAAAAGTGCAGGGGCATACTTAAAAAAGAAATTAGGAGGGCGAGGAGGGGCCATGAAATAACACTGGCGAGCAAAATAAAGGAAAATCCTAAGATGTTTTATAAGTATATTAAGGGCAAGAGGATAACCAGGGAAAGGGTAGGGCCCATTAGGGACCAAAGTGGCAATCTGTGTGTAGAGCCAGATGATGTAGGCGGGGTTTTAAATGAATTTTTTGCATCTGTGTTCACTATGGAGAGAGACGATGCAGACATAGAAATCGGGCAAGGGGACTGTGACATACTTGAACATATTAGCATCGAGAGGGAGGAGGTGCTAGCGGTTTTAGCAGGCCAAAAAGTGGATAAATCCCCAGGCCCGGACGAGATGTATCCCAGGCTGCTGTGGGAGGTAAAGGAGGAGATTGCAGGGGCTCTGACACAAATTTTCAGAACCTCTCTGGCCACAGGGGATGTACCAGAGGACTGGAGAACAGCTAATGTAGTACCACTATACAAGAAGGGTAGCAGGGATAAACCAGGGAATTACAGGCCAGTGAGCCTAACATCTGTGGTAGGGAAATTATTGGAAAAAATTCTGAGGGACAAAATTAGTCTCCACTTGGAGAGGCAAGGATTAATCGGGGATAGTCAGCATGGCTTTATCAAGGGTAAATCATGTCTGACAAATCTGATTGAATTTTTCGAGGGGGTGACTAGGGGGGTGGATGAGGGAAATGCTGTGGATGTGGTTTACATGGACTTCAGTAAAGCTTTTGACAAAGTCCCGCATAGGAGACTGGTCAAGAAGGTAAGAGCCCATGGGATCCAGGGTGCCTTGGCGCGTTGGATCCTAAACTGGCTGAGTGGCAGGAGGCAGAGGGTGATGGTCGAAGGATGCTTTTGTGACTGGAAGCCTGTGTCCAGTGGGGTACCTCAGGGATCGGTGCTGGGTCCCTTGTTGTTTGTGATCTACATAAATGATTTGGATGAGAATGTAAAAGGTATGATCAGTAAGTTCGCAGATGACATGAAAATTGGTGGGGTGGTAAATTGCGAGGAGGAAAGCCTCAGGCTACAGGACGATATAAACGGGTTGGTCAGATGGGCGGAAAAGTGGCAAATGGAATTTAACCCTGAAAAGTGCGAGGTGATGCATTTTGGACGGACAAATAAGGCAAGGGAATACACAATGAGTGGTAGGACCCTAGGAAGTACAGAGGGTCAGAGGGACCTTGGTGTACATGTACATAGATCTCTGAAGGCAGCGGAACAGGTAGATAAGGTGGTTAAAAAGGCATATGGGATACTTGCCTTCATTAGCCGAGGCATAGAATATAAGAGCAGGGAGGTTATGATGGAGCTGTACAAAACGCTGGTGAGGCCACAGCTGGAGTACTGTGTGCAGTTCTGGTCGCCTCACTATAGGAAGGATGTGATTGCTTTGGAGAGGGTGCAGAGAAGATTCACCAGGATGTTACCTGGGATGGAGCGCCTCAGCTATGAAGAAAGACTAAACAGGCTGGGGTTGTTTTCCTTGGAGCAAAGAAGGCTGAGGGGGGACCTGATTGAGGTGTACAAAATGATGAGGGGCATAGATAGGGTAGATAAAGAGGAACTTTTCCCCTTAGTAGGGGGGTCAATAACAAGGGGGCATAGATTCAGGGTAAGGGGCAGGAGATTTAGAGGGGATTTGAGGAGGAACTTTTTCACCCAGAGGGTGGTTGGAATCTGGAACTCACTGCCTGAAAGGGTGGTAGAGGCAGGAACCCTCACAACATTCAAGAAGCATTTGGATGAGCACTTGAAATGCCATTGCATACAAGGCTATGGACCAAATGCTGGAAAATGGGATTAGACAGGACAGGGGTGGATGGGCGGCGCGGACACGATGGGCCGAAGGGCCTCTTTCTGTGCTGTAAAACTCTATGAGATTGTTAGTCAGTGAGTGATGGGGGGGGCGATTGTGCTTTGAGCAGTGTATGAGGCTAGTGGTGCAGTTGGTAGGAGACAGCTTTTGAAGATGCATTCACTGACCTTGACCACTCGTCTGAGGTCATGAAGCTTCTTTGGGCACTGGAGCCAGGTCCTGAGGGTGACACTGCTGGCAGTGTTGGCCTCGGTGATCTGGCCCCATATCCTTCTTTCTGGAGGGCCTCCTTGCCCCCTGTGGGTAGAGGACCTCTCTTCTAGTGTTGACCCCCCTGCACAAAGCTGGAATGCTGCGTGCGAGACCCTGGATGCCCTTTCCCTGGTTTGTTGAGCCATTTGTGTTGGTGCTGAAGCACTTTTACCATTTTTTTATGCGCAGAAGTCAGTTCAGCTTTAAGAGCTGAAGACTGCCATTTTGGAATTTTTTTTTTACATTTCAGAAAACAGTTGAGCTCTAAGGACTGCCTATTTTTAAATGATTTTTTAAAAAAATGTTAGCAGTTTGTTCCTCTTTAAGGGCTGGAGATTGCTTTCTAAAACGCTGCCTCACTCCAGGGACTCTACGGCCACGCTACATTGGGCTTCCTGCTGAACGCCCCATCTGAAACAGCGCATTGCACGGTAGGTTCTGTGCTGCAATCATTTAGATCAGCAGATAGCAGCAAAATAATGGTGTTGCCTGCGCTCTTTTTACAGGCACAAGTTAACCTCGCCCCATGGTAGCACTGCCCATTTTCACACATTGTCGAATTTCTAGACCGTTGTTTCTTCCACACATGCACTCATGTGCGATTCTCCGGCCTTTGAGCTGGCAGATTGAAAACACTTTAGTGAAACAAGGTCAGATACAAATCGTTAAGCTGCTTTAGTTTATAGGCACCAACAAGTGACTGCACAGCGTAACAGGTATAATCAAAATTCACTAACTTTGCTTAACTTCAAATCCTTCCTCATGAATAACCCCAGAAATTCAGGTTGGAGGCTTCCTGCGGGTGCAAGCCCCCGACCTGCACTTACCTACCGCGCCGGCCGTTGTGATGTGGGCCCGCGTGGGATTCTGATCCTGGGCCTCCTCCAACTGCTGGCGCGCAGTGCTTGCGTATCCCAGGGGCGCAGTTAGTTCAAAGTGTCCCCTGGGATCACGTGGGCCATGGAGAGCCAATGGTAGCAGGGAAATGTCCATTCATAAAATTGACAGGAAGAGTTGTCAAAACTATAAATACATTCCCCAAAACATAACTAAAACTTCAAATAATTTTTTTTTTTAATCACATTTTTAAAATAACTATAAATTACATAAAATAACTATTTTAAACAATAATTTAAATTTTTGAAAAAATTATTTACATTTTCTAACGGGGCCAAAAATAAACTTACCTTTCTTTAAAGTATTTAAAAATAATAAACCTGTGGAAAAAATGTTTTAATTTTAATTAATTCACCACTTACCTTGTTAAAAGCAGGCCTTGTGCCTGCTTTTTAAAAGTGTAACTGCTGGAGACTTACCCTCCCGGAGCAACCTGGAAAAAAAACGTAAATTCCATGCGCATGCGCTGCCTCTCCGGCGTACGCGTTCGACCTCTGAACTCTGAATCCCTTCCTTTAAGGGAACGGAAGCTCCGGTTTCCCGCGCATGCGCAGTGCATGCACGAAACCGGCACTTCCGTTGGGCCTACGGGTGAGTACCCAGCGTGTACTCACCTGTGGAGACCCAAATTTCTGGGCCAATAAATCACACAGTCCTATGGTTAGTGGGCTTAATAATATTTGCTCTTATTTTGTCTTAGCATTCAAACAGGCCAAAGTTTGCATGGGCTTGGTTGGAGGACTGTCTCACCAACACATTCCTATTCAACCAAATAGTATACCTCCCTCCCAAGAGATAACAAATGATTTATTGTTCCCAGTCATTGTGGTAAATGGTCAGGATAGTTGGCCTATCAATCCCCTTTTTGTATTAGCTGCTACATCATATGGCTGCTATAAGGAGGATTTTAAACCTGTGTGAACTCACTTTATTCGAAAACAAAACACTGAAACATAACTCATTCCCAAATCCTTTCGATTGCAAAATTGTCAAAAATCCTGAATTGTAACGCTTCAGTAGGCAGTCCTAGGTAGTACCTGTGCTGGAAAAAAATACACAATTTTTCAAATGATTAAATATATCCTACAATTATTCTGATCCTTCTAAAAAAGGCCATGAGTCCTTTTGGCGGGATTGTCAGTTCTCAACTCCCAGTGTTGCAGGCAAACCTTCAGTACAATCTCATTCTATTGCAGAGTTTCTTTTATGAATAACAATCGAAAGTCTTGCATTTATATAGCACCTTTCATGACCTCATGGCATCCCAAAGCGCTTGGCAGCCAATTAAGCACTTTTGAAGTATAGTCACCGTTGTAATGCAGGAAACGTGGCACCCAAATTGTACACAGCAAGCTCCCACAAACATCAATGTGATAATGACCAGATAATCTGCTTTAGTGACATTGGTTGATGGATAAACATTGGCCAGATAAATTGTTTAACTAGTTAACCAGCATTCTTGCTTTGGTTTGGCTTATTCTGTTTGATAATAATTTTAGCACACACTAACACATCTAAAATTCCAGAAAAATGCACACTAAGTAATACATTCCTAAAAATGCATTAAGAAAGGGGAAAAAAAGTGATCACAAGAAACATTTCACCACCAATGTACACTATTACGACCAGGAAGGAGTTGGCATCTGAGGCAGCAGCAGGGAATAAAGAGGCCGAGGACAGCGGACCAGGAAGGAAGTGGCAGCCCTGGATACAAATCCGGCGAATTCCAAAAGAACAGCTAAATCCAGGAGTAACGTCACAGGACAGCAGGTAGGTGATTGGTGGATGAGTATTAGCGTTTTATTCTCTCTAAATTAGCTAGATAAACTAATGAATAAAACTATAAATAATCGTGTGAATAAAGGCTTTAACTAAGAGAGCGACAGAAGACTTTTAAGAGTCTTAGGGCTGGAAATTTATTATAGCCAAGGAATGTTGGTAGAAAAGTTGGAGAATTAGCGCCAGGCACAAATGCTTTAGACTGCACACAAATTTCATCCTCACTGCTCAATAAAATGATTAGGGGGCAAAATTGGGTCGTGCTAACTTTGCCGGGGCACTACTTTTAGCGCCCCGAAATAATTAGCGCCCCCGAGCCCGAAATTGACTGGTAGCGCCCCAAGAGGAAGGCGGGGCACTATTGGAAGCACTCCCCCTCCCTCTCGGGGCGCCGCGAGTGAATATCGTGGTGCTAAGTGCCGCGGTACTGCAGGCCTTCCTCTCCTTATTAAGGGGGAGGGGCCTAGCGCAGCGCGACCTGGGGCCCAGCTGGGCCACCAGGGATCAGAGTGCCAGCAAAAGAGCCCGGCACTCAAGGGAAGCGCCGGGCTCACGGAGCGCAGTCAGCACCCCGTGGGGGGGGGCGGCATCACAGGAGGCCAGGGACAGCAACGGGGGCAGGTGCTGGCAGTCGGCCAGCAACAAAAATGGCCACCCGGCACCTCCCCTTTAATTTGCGCCACCCATGCTGCAGGTAGGCTCCCTTGACCTTGTCAGACATAGCGTCCGGCGGTAAGTCAGGGGGCGCTACTGAAGATCGCGGCCGGGGTGCAAGTGTGGCCCTGCGCACGGCAATGACGTCATTGTCGACGGCGCGGTGCCACGGGACACTAACGGTTACCGCCGCCACTAACCTTCCGTTGAATTTTGTGGGAGGCGTTAGCGGCGCCACGCCCTGGCACTAGTTGCTTTGTGTCCCATTAGCTCCCTCTTAGGGCACTAATGGGAGATGCAAATCAACTGAATTTTTCCCCTTGGAGTCCTAAATCAAGTCTTAGGGTGGAAAAATTCAGTACCTTAGCGCCTGCTGTTAGCGGCAGCAGATGGTGCTAATGGGGCGCTAGAGCATTATCACTGGGGCGAGGCAAATCCAACGGCGCACGCCAAATGCCAACCCCCGCAGTGCCACCGCTACCAGTTATTGCCGGGAGTCTCAACGCCAGCTGGATCGTGACGTCAGTGAGTATGCAATGCTTAAGGAGCGCCCGATCTGCAAAATTGATTGTCACTGCCTACCTAAGTGCCTGGAGTAAACAGTGACAGGGAGAGCTGGTGTGAAGCAGCAGGAAGCCGGCTCCAGGGATGTTATTTAAAGGGATCAACAGTAATGACTTGCAGCTGTCAAGTTAGTGCGGTTTCAGTGGTTTCTTGTCAGTTTCACATAGTGCAACAGTTTAATTCAGTAATTTCAAGGTGATTTTGTATGAGGAGTGTTGTGGCGACTAAAAAGTAGCTATATTTATTCTTAAAAAATTTAAACTACTGCACTTGGTAACATTAATGGGGGCTGTACTGGCAGTCGACTTCACCCTCTAGGATTTATGGTGGAGGGAGCAGAGGCAGCGAGAAAGACTGGAACATGTGGCCAGAGGGAGGAGGAGGACCATCAGGGCTCTCAACAGGAGGCCTTACCTTCTGAGGGTATTCTGACAGCACTTCTCTTACCTCCAATTAAGCGAGGAGCAGTGTATTAGAATGTTCCACTTCACCAAAGAGTTAAACACTGAACTCTGCCACCTCCTGCAACCAGACCTCCAGCCAAAGGTCAGGGTGACCACCTCTCTCTCAGTGCCAGTCATGGTCACCGTCGCCCTCAATTTCTTCACCAGTGGATCCTTCCAGGAGACATAGCTAACATCTCACAGTTTGCCATCCATCGCTGCATCCAGGAGGTCACAGAGGCTCTCTACAGTAGGAGAAGGGACTACATTTCCTTCCCCATCACCAGAGAGAAGCAGGTGAGCGTGCATGTGACTTTGCCAGGATAGAGGTATTCCCTATGGTGCAGGGCGACATTGACTGCACCCACGTGGCTTTGCGGGCACCTCATAACAATCCTGAGATCTTCCGTAACCGCAAAGGCTACCACTCACTTAATGTGCAGTTGGTGTGTGACCACAGACAGCAACTCCTCAATGTCAATGCCTGCTATGCTGGCAGCAGCCACGATGCCTTCATCCTGTGCCAGACTGGTGTGCCAGCACTCTTCCAGCCACTACATCAAGCTCGTGGCTGGCTGGTCAGAGACAAGGGCTATCCACTCTCCACCTGGCTCATGACTCCCCTCCGAAACCCCAACACTCCTGCCCAGCACTCAGATACTGAGAGCCATGCCGCCACCAGGAACATCATCGAGCAGACCATCGGGGTGCCCATGCAACAGTTCCGTTGCCTCGACCGCCCGGGAAGAGCCTTCCAGTACTTGGCTGAGCGGGTGTCCCATTTTGTGATGGTCTGCTGCATTCTCCACAACTTGGCCATCATGAGGGCCCAGCCCTTGCCACCAGTGATAACAGGACAACCTCAGGGGGAGGAAGAGGGAGACGAGGAGGACGACGAGGAGCGAGGGAGGAGGCAGCCACTCAATCGGCCTTCTGGAAAGATGGTCCATGACCACCCGAACAGACTGCGGTTTGAATGAATTAAACCCCAGCTCCCCATTACTCACCACATCTCCATCATTCCATCCCTGTCACAGGCCATATAACAGCACAAAGCTGAAATGAGACACACCACAAAAGAATCCAAACTGAATTAATAAATTCATACTAATCAATGAACACATACTTACACCAAACATATTAGCTATTCCTTGTGCAATCCCTTAGTGCCTCTTGTTACAGTGCCTTTGCCTACTCTAGTGCTCCTACGAAGTGTTGGCCCAGTGGGGGACTTCAATTATCCTAATATAGACTGGGATAGTAATAGTGTAAAGGGCAGAGAGGGGGAAGAATTTCTGAAGTGTGTTCAGGTGAACTTTCTTGATCAGTGCGTTTCCAGCCCAACGAGGAAGGAGGCATTGCTGGATCTGGTTCTGGGGAATGAGGTGGGTCAGGTGGAGCAAGTGTCAGTAGGGGAACATTTAGGGAACAGTGGTCACAGTATCATAAGGTTTAGATTAGCTATGGAAAAGGACAGGGCGCAATCTAGAGTAAAAGTACTTAATTGGAGGAAGGCAAATTTCAGTGGGTTGAGAATGGATCTGGCCTGGGTAAACTGGAATCAAAGATTGGCAGGCAAAACTGTAATCGAACAATGGGCTGCCTTTAAAGAGGTGATGGTTCGGGTACAGTCAAGGTACATTCCCACGAGGGGAAAAAGTAGGACAACTAAAGTCAGAGTTCCCTGGATGACGAAAGAGACAGAGAATAAGATGAAACAGAAAAAGAGCGTGTATAACAAATGTCCGGTTGAGAATACAAGTGAGAATCAGGCTGAATAGAGAAAGTTCAGAGGGGAAGTGAAAAAGAAAATAAGAGGGGCAAAGAGAGGGTATGAGAATAGATTGGCAGCTAAATAAAAGGGAATTTAAAAGTCTTTTATAGGCATATAAATAGTAAACGGGTAGTAAGAGGAGGGGTGGGGCCAATTAGGGGCCAAAAAGGAGACCTACGCATGGAGACAGAGAGCATGGCTGAGGCACTAAATGAATACTTTGCATCTGTCTTCACCAAGGAAGAAGATGCTGCCACGTGGCAGCATGGATACGAAATTGGCTGAGTGACAGGAAACAGAGAATAGTGGTGAATGGTTGTTTTTCGGACTGGAGGAAGTTTTGCAGTGGGGTTCCCCAGGGGTCGGTACTAGGTCCACTGCTTTTCATGATGTATATTAATTACTTGGACTTGGGTGTTGAAACAAAGAATAGATTTGCCTTTCTAATCTAGGCTTTATTAACTTAAAAATCCTGTAGCACATCTTCAACACCCAGTCCCAACTAAAGGCTGGAAAGAACTGAATTTAAGATGGCCACCACAAATCACATGACATCAACTACCAATGAGATTACAGCATATATCCCAAGGCAGGAAACAAACAACCAATCACAATACTTCTTACTAAACATAAAGAATAATCACCACATTCACCCCTCCTTTTAAAATATACTCCAACCTAAATAACCTTTACAATTTATAATTAATTATTTACAACTAAAACTATGCACAGGCAAAATAAAACTATTCGACATGACACAATACTAAGTGAGCAACAACAAATAGTAACATTGCACATAAGTATTAAGTATCTCTCAACTAAAACAATATAATATAATATTTCAACAATTTTAAAACATTACTATCAATTTAAAAGTCCATTTTCAATCGGTCAACCGGATATCTTGTTCGTGTCGACCTTCTTAACCTTGGTGAAATTCCTTGCCCTCCCACACCAGGAGACACAGAAGTATCTTCTGCAGGAAGGCTATCCATATCCCGATTTTCAATGGTTTCCGGATTAGAAATCCCATCAGGAGGTAAACTGGGATGGTCATGAACATCCATCGAGGGCTGACTAATAGAAGTATAATTATCTGCAGTCGGATTGGAAATATTCGTAGTATCTGTAACAGCATCCACATTATCCGAATCATGACTATTGTTAATATCCTCAGAAGAGGGCTGGCCACCACAAGGAGCCAAGTCTTTAATTGAAACGGTACTTTCTTTCCCATCTTGGAATCGGATATGAGCATATTGGGAATTTGCCTCCAACAGCTCCACCTCCTCCACTAAAGGATCATATTTTGACAATCTAACATGGCGTCGAAGCAGCACAGGTCCCTGCATAGTAAGCCATGAAGGTACCGAATATTCCGTAGTAGATCTCCGTGGATAGTTAAAGAGCCTTTCATGGGGGGTCACATTAGTAGCCGTTGAAAGCAATGATCTAATGGAATACAGGGCATCAGGCAGTACCATTTCCCATTGTGTATTCTTAAGGTTCCGGGATGTCAAAGCCAACATAACTGCCTTCCAGATCACCCCATTGTATCGTTCGCACTGTCCATTACCCTGGGGATTATACGGGGTAGTTCTGCTAGTAGAAATTCCCCGACTCTGAAGGTATTCCTTCAACTGGGAAGACATAAAAGAACTTCCCTGATCTGAATGGATGTACGCAGGCATCCCAAAGATGACAAAAAGTTGGGTCAGACATTTGATAACTGTAGCAGCTGATACATCTGCGCAAGGAAAAGCAAAAGGGAACCTTGAAAACTCATCCACAACAGTAAATATATATCGGTTTTGAGTAGTTGAAGGAAGAGGCCCCTTAAAATCGATGCTCAAACGTTCAAAAGGAGAAGTAGCCTTTATAAGATGAGCTCGTTGAGGCTTAAAGAAATTCGGTTTACACCGAGCACAGATAGAACATGATGAAGTCATCCGCTTGATGTCTTCAACTGAAAAGGGCAAATTCTTACTGCGTACGAAGTGTATCATCCTCGTAACCCCAGGATGGCATAAGGCATTGTGAAGATTAATAAGCGTATCTCCGTGAATCACAGAACAATAAGCCCTCGACAGCGCATCAGCAGCAACATTATCCTTCCCCGGATGATAAACTATATCAAAATGGTAACATGCCAACTCAATCCTCCACCTCATTATTTTATCATTCTTAATCTTTCCAAAATGTTTGACATCAAACATAAAGGACACAGACTTTTGATCAGTTACCAACGTAAAATGTCGCCCCGATAAATAATGTCTCCATTTACGCAGTGCTTCTACTATTGCATACGCCTCTTTCTCTATTGAAGAATGCCTTTTTTCACTATTGTTCAAGGTACGTGAGAAAAAGGCCACAGGTCTTCCATTTTGGTTCAGAGTAGCCCCAATTGCAAAATCAGAAGCGTCCGTCTCAATCACAAAAGGAACCTGCTCATCAATAGAATGCACAACTGCTCCAAGGATATCCTTTTTAAAATTATCAAAACACGTCCTGGCCTCCCATGATAGAGGATATGTCGTAACCCGAATAAGAGGCCGGATCTTCTGTGAAAAATTTGCAATCCAATTAGAATAGTAAGAAAACAGTCCAACAACTCATTGCAAAGCCTTAGAATTAGTAGGACAAGGTAAATCAATCAATGGTTGCAGACGTTCTGGGTCTGGTTTAATCTTGTTTCCCGAGATTTACCTCAGTGGTCGAAAAGGTACGCTTCTCTTTATTGAAAGTTAAACCAACTTTTTCCGCAGCTTGAAGGAATCTTTCTAAATTAGAATCATGCTCCACCCTTGATTTGCCACATACCGTGATGTCATCTAAGTATGAAAAGGTGTCAGAGAGAGAGTTATCACTTATAAAAGCATCCATTGCCCGTTGAAAACAAGCAACACCATTAGTAACACCAAATGGTATTCGGCAAAACTGATACAGCTTTCCACCAGCCTCAAAGGCCGTATATGGTTGATCCTTCTTAACAATAGGAATCTGATGATAAGCACTCTTTAGGTCAATAGTGCTAAAAACCTTATACTGAGATACTTTATTGATAAGCTCATCAATCTTAGGCAAAGGGTACGCATCTAATTGAGTATACCTATTAATAGTTTGGGAATAGTCTATCACCATTCGTTTCTTATGTCTCTCGTTAGTCGTGACAACTACCTGTGCCCGCCAAGGCGAACAACTAGGTTCAATGATTCCTTCCAATAAGAGACGTTGAACTTCAGAATTAATAAATTCTCTATCCTGACTGCTATACCTTCTTGACTTGGTAGCAATTGGCTTACAATCCGGCATCAAATTAGAAAAAGGTGATAATGGAGAAATGGATAAAGAGGTTAATCCACAAATAGATAAAGGTGGCTTGGTCCCTCCAAATGAAAGACTAAGAGACTCGTGTAACTGAAGCACATCATGACCAATCAAAATATCCGCACAGAGATTAGGCAAAACAGATAGGCGTATATCAGTATACGTATTACCTAGAAGAATCAATTTCACAAGGCAACAGCCAGCTACTTGTGAAGTGAGAGTCGTCTGAGCCATACACACCTGATAGGAAACAGGCGAAATTTTTAAATGCTTCTCCTTTGCAAACTGAAGACTTATAAAACTCTCGGTACTGCCCGTATCTATAAGGGCCTTCATTTCCAACCCATTAACTTGGGCCGTAACTATAGCTTTGTTTAGGCCATGAGCAAATGCAGCAGAAATTGATGCAATAAACGCCCTATCTAAAGGCTGAATAGTCACAGAGGAGGTAATTGAACCTAATGATTTACACACACGTGCGTAATGACCTCTCTTGCCGCATTTACTACACACAGCCTCCCAAGCGGGACACTTCAGACGAGGGTGCCGGACGTTCCCACAAAAGTAACACTTCTGAATCCTAGAGGCAACAGCCGCTGAAGTAAAAACTGTTTCAGAATCTAGTAAACCACTCCTATTAAGTCCACATAATTCCTTTTCATCCGGAACTGCCGAAACCACAGTCACAGGCCAATTAAAAAGAGCATAAGAATCCGAACTTCTCTGAGCCACATCCAATGTAGAAGCTTGCTCAAAAGCACTCTTAAGATCCAAAGTCTTATTTTCTAACAACCGCTGACGAATTGATCTAGACAGTAATCCATTAATAAAAGCATCCCGTACCGATTCTTCCTTATATTCTTCAGCCGTCACGGCCTTATAATTACAGTTAACACTAAGGCACCGAAGTGCTTGTAAATAAGTATCCAAAGATTCTCCCACCTGCTGCCTATGGGCAGATAGAAGGTGACGTGCAAATACCTCATTCTTTGGTTTAACAAAAATCTTTTCCAATGTAGAAATAGCCACTTCGTAAGTTTTACAGTCCAAAATATACTTATACACATCCGGAGCAATGTAGTTGATCAGCATATTCAGCTTATTTAGAGACTCTTGATCCAACACGCCCAAAAAGTTTTTAAATGTACAATACCAGTGTTTCCATTTATCATCTACTCCTGCAGAATTAGGGTCAGAATTGAATCGTTCTGGTTCTGGTATTGTGATTGGTTGTTTGTTTCCTGCCTTGGGATATATGCTGTAATCTCATTGGTAGTTGATGTCATGTGATTTGTGGTGGCCATCTTAAATTCAGTTCTTTCCAGCCTTTAGTTGGGACTGGGTGTTGAAGATGTGCTACAGGATTTTTAAGTTAATAAAGCCTAGATTAGAAAGGCAAATCTATTCTTTATTTCAATTTATTAACTTAAAAATCCTGTAGCACATCTTCAACACCCAGTCCCAACTAAAGGCTGGAAAGAACTGAATTTAAGATGGCCACCACAAATCACATGACATCAACTACCAATGAGATTACAGCATATATCCCAAGGCAGGAAACAAACAACCAATCACAATACTTCTTACTAAACATAAAGAATAATCACCACAGGTGTACAGGGTACAATTTCAAAATTTGCAGATGACACAAAACTTGGAAGTATAGTGAACAGTGAGGAGGATAGTGATAGACTTCAAGAAGACATAGACAGGCTGGTGGAATGGGCACATACGTGGCAGATGAAATTTAACGCAGAAAAGTGCGAAGTGATACATTTTGGCAGGAAGAACGAGGAGAGGCAATATAAACCAAAAGGTACAATCCTAAGGGGGTGCATGAACAGAGAGACCTGGGGGCATATGTGCACAAATTGTTGAAGGTGGCAGGGCAGGTTGAGAAAGCAGCTAAAACAGCATACAGGATACTGGGCTTCATAAATAGAGGCATAGAGTACAAAAGCAAGGAAGTTATGATGAACCTGTATAAAACACTGGTTTGGCCTCAACTAGAGTACTGTGTCCAATTCTGGGCACCGCACTTTAGGAAGGATGTGAAGGCCTTAGAGAGGGTACAGAAAAGATTTACGAGAATAATTCCAGGGATGAGGGACTTCAGTTACATGGATAGACTAGAGAAGCTGGGGTTATTCTCCTTAGAGCAGAGAAGGTTGCGAGGAAATTTGATAGAGGTATTCAAAATCATGAGGGGTCTAGAAAGAGTAAATAGAGAGAAACTATTCCCATTGGTGGAAGGGTTGTGAACCAGAGGACACAGATTTAAGGGGATTTGCAAAAGAACCAAAGGCGACATGAGGAAAAGCTTTTTTACACAGGATCTGGAATGCACTGCCTGAAATGGTGGTGAAGGCAGACTCAATCATGGCTTTCAAAAGGGAATTGGATAAGTACCTGAAGGAAAAAATTTGCAGGGCTACGGGGAAAAGGCGGGGGATTGGGACTAGCTGAAGTGCTTTTGCAGAGAGCAGGCACCAGCTCGATGGGCCGAATGGCCTCCTACTGTGCTGTAACCATTCTATGATTCTATATGAAAGAAATAGAACTATGGGCTAAAGCCTCTGTCCAGCAGTAACTTCCTCCTGATACAAATTGGGTATACTGGAACTGGAAAATCTGATGTTCTACAATTTCTCCTGTTCCCCCCACCACCACCCCACAATGAACTGCTAAGTGTGTTAAAATATTTTGCTGTGTGAATTCATTTTAAGATGTGAGGGTGCCAAGAGTTTCAGCTGTAAGTTGCAGCTTGACTGTGTGCCTTGCTGGAAGATGGGCATGCACGATGAATAATGAAAGAGTATAAGATGGTCTGAGGGCTTTGCCTAGACCAACAGTAAGTGTGTAGTATGACAATAATTTATGGTGTACATACATGTGCCATCTACCTGGTAGCCTTACGTTAACATTTGGGGTCCGCCATTTCTTTCACATCTGTGCCCAAGTTCTGCAGGTACTGTACACAAAGTTGGTCCCGGCCACCACCTCCTGTTGGGTTTGCTGCAACAATACTAGGCCCAGAAAATCCATCCCAATATTTATTTTTCTGTACAGTGTTACTGGTGCTTAATTTTCAGCTTTGTGTTCAGATTATTGTTAAATCCACTGTGGTAACTATCCATCTCAGTGTCATTTACAGTTTGATCGTGATGACTGGTTTAACCTTCAAATCAAAAGATTCTGGAAGATTCTTCCACATTTGCTGTTGTTTCATCCTGAGGGGCCTCTGCTTTCTATCTTCATGAATATATTCATGCAGCAGGTGGCTAGTATAGTAATCCAGCACATTTTCATAAGAAAAAAAAATCAATATTGCAGATGCTAAGGTTCCTTTAGTGCGCTTTACGGCCACTGTGGATACATAAGATAATCCCAAAACATTAATTAGACGTATTATCAAAACTGGTGTTATGAGTAAAACTTCTTGTACTGTTTGATGATGGACCGCATCACATCTGTAAAGTATAAAGTGATTGTACCTAGAGAATGCCTTGACATTTGCAAAAATATCAACATTTTATATAAACTCATTATCAAAACCCATCCTTAGCTCAACTGGTTTGTTCAGATGTCATTAAACTTCTGTAAATTTGGAATGTTGCTTAAATTGGTTGGATCAGGCCCGCAATAATTTTCTCCACTGACATGGATTGCCTAATCCAGAAAGCCCATATTGGAAAATACAATCCAGTGTTAACAATGTGTGGACCCAATTTTATACCAAATTCATTGTTTTCCGATTGGCATTAAATTGACAAAAGAATTGCCTAGATTCAGAAAATAGAAGCTAATGTGTTCTTACCCCAACTGTGGAAAAGCAGCCACTTGTTACTGCACTATTGGGATATCTACATTCCCATACCATCTATCACTGAGCAATATTAACAATTTGCACTGAACTATCGCCAGGTTTTGCACTATAAGCTTGATTGTAGTAGGAACTGTGCTAAGATTGCACAACCCCATTTCACAGGGTGATGTCACAATCCATAACATTCTGAACTAAATTCATTGGCCCGGATTTTGCGGTCGGCATCCGAATAGAACGTGCATTTACCCAATGGGGACCCTCCTTCGCAAACTTGCTGTTTGACGCTGCATACTAGAGGGCAGCGTAATGGCCCATGGATTCCAGGTGCGCAGCATGTACAAAAGCATATCTGGGATCATGTGGGCCTGGTGCTCCAATCAGTGGAAGCACCAAGTTTTCTCTTAGAGTGCTGACAGATATGTGGGAACCATCGCATCAGGCTTATAGAAGAAAGGAGGGTGCAGACTGTCACCTGACATGCTGCATAGTCCAATCACAGAACGGGCACGGTCAATGACAACAGCACCCTATGGTGACTTTAAAAGCTTTAATGTCAGGAAATAAGATATAAATATATAGTTAGGTTTAACATTTCGTTCTTTATTTGTGATTTAGTATTGGTTGAATTCAGTCCATCACAACCACAGGACGTACAGTGAAATGAACAGTGGCACTCAGATTGCCCCATGCAAAAAAACTGGTGAAATGACAGCACCAGTGTCAACATCAGGATTTTAATAATATAGAGATTAAATGTGTGGGCACTAAAACAAATTAAGAAAAAAAGCTCTTCACAATTCTATGAAGCTCACGGCTAAATTATTCAAATGAAGCTCAGGTGCTTCTATCTGTTGTAATGTTCAAATTTCACTTTTATGTGAGCTAACTAATGTTAAAACATGCTGAACGATGTTTTGGATCTTTTGAGGTATCCCCTTACACTGATGCAAACAGGCCCTGTGCCTGTTTGCATCAACCATAAATTTTTCCTATGTAATTGTTGGGCAGTTGGTGGGTAATTAGCCCAACGCTAAGCCAGCAATGAGGATTTCCCCATCGGTGCGGATCATCTGTCAAGTCGCAAATTGACAGATCACAAATTCAGGATTTAACGCAAATCTGGAACTTGCGATCCATTTCAAAGGCAGTGTGACAGCATACTCTGAGAGTACGTCATCATGCCCACTGGAAGTTCTGGCCCAATTGTGTTAGTACTTTGAGACATATTAAGGTGATAAGAAGCAATACAAAGGCAGGTATTATTGATCATAGTGTACTTGTAGCAAGTAGTGGAAAAGCTTCATTCCATTAGCCAGGTTTGGATTTGAAACCCGTGTTGCGCAGGCAAAACAAGCCACGACAGCAATCAGTTCCCAGGAAGATAATGAAAAAGAAAAAAAAGAAAGACTTGCATTTATATAACGCCTTTCACAACCACACGAATGGGGTAAATTTCCATTTTTACCACATTCTCAGTAATCTGGCAAAGCAATCGCCCACCTGTTATAGAACCAGCCTGATTTTAATCCTATAGATTTCAGTGGAGGCTTCTATAATGGGCGGGAGATTTCAATCACCAGATTACTGCCCATGCACTGAAGATGAAAATTTACCCCAATCACTCAAGATAGATTTTTGGATACTAAGGGAATCAAGGGATTTTGGAATACTGTAGAAAGGTGGAGTTGAGGTAGAAGATCAGCCATGATCTTATTGAATGGCGGAGTGGGCTCGAGGGGCCAGATGGCCAACCTTGCTCCTATTTATTATGTTCTTATGTTCTTAAATGCAGAGTTACATTTTGGCATCCTATTCAGGGAGGGTATTTTATTTTCTGTTGTACAAAGCACAACAACACAGGGATAAGAAAAGGGTCAATTTTAGGTGCTACAGTAAACTTGAAGAGAAACACATAACAATTTCCTTTGTGCAATCTTTATACTTGCTTTGTTCAATATTATTGCTTGGCAAGAATGTTAGAGGTGATTTTCAACACAGCTGCACATGTGATGATTGACAGGAAAGAAAATGAAAGCATTCCCTTCTGACATTCGTTGATCTTCATTGAGTTCTGAGGCGAGATCAGTAAACGAAACACTGGATTTTGTTTTATTTTATGTTATGCATGTTACTCGGCCCCAGCAATTAAATTTCTGTGCTGCTGAACAGGGGGAAGAGACTGGATGGTACAATGATTTAGCATACTGTCCCTTCACCCCTTGGGTTTCAATTCAGTAGACTGACAGGCTGAAAGCCTCCTTTCCCTGCCAGCTGGAAAGAACCCACGTGAAATGATTTTGGGCAGCTTGAACCTGATTGTGAGGTGGCAAAGGTCCATCACACCAAAATGCCCATAACTTGCCATTAATTAGCACTTTTGTTCAGAAATTGGCACTAAGAATAAAATACTATCCAATGTAAAAGGAGAACAGGCCTTTTACAATGGTACTGCATGCAGTATGTTCTCTTCTAAATTGAATTCACATATTTTACCAGTGAAGAAATAGTAGATTTTTTAAAAAAAATGAAGTCTCAAAGTAATTAAATAAAAAACTGTAACCATGAATTTAATTTATGTTCTATATATCCACGGGCTAGTATTTCCTCTGGTGGGTGAATAATTAGTTTTTACAGTACGAATATTGTTTAACACATTCCCAATAGTGACTGAAAACCTCAAAACTTAATCATAGATGTTATACAGAATGTGAAAAGGCCTCCTTAGTGGCACTCTCTTGCTCTCTGAACTCTCTGGACTCTGCACCTTTAATCAAAAGCCACACAAAGGAACTGGTCATGTGACTCTGACTCAATTTATGATAAGCATGTCTGGAATGGATCAGTTGCCTTAACGATCAAGTAGTACTGATACTAATTATATTAGATGACACGTTTACAATATTGAATGATATTTATACCAATTATCAGGATTTATATCTCGCCAAGAATATGTTCTCCCATTGAAACCAATGGTAACATGAGAGGGCAACTTTATGATGCAGAACCTGAGGTGATACACCTGTTGTAGGCCTGGATGTGCTCCCAATTTTTCATGAAAATGAAGGAGCAAACACAAGGGGCAGAAAACGTTAGTGGGAGTGGTATATAGACCTCCAAACAGTAATGCGGAGGTTGGGGATGGCATTAAATGGGAAATTAGAGACGCGTGCAATAAGGGCACAGCAGTTATCATGGGTGACTTTAATCTACATATAGATTGGTCTAACCAAATTAGTAACAATACTGTGGAGGAGGAATTCCTAGAGTGTATACGGGATGGTTTCCTGGACTAATATGTCGAGGAACCAACTAGAGATCAGGCCATCTTAGACTGGGTATTATGTAATGAGAAAGGATTAATTAGCAATCTTGTTGTGCGAGGCCCTTTGCGTCGGTGCGATCATAATATGATAGAATTCTTCATTAAGATGGAGAATGAAGTAGTTGACTCAGAGACTAGGGTCCTGAATTTAAATAAAGGAAACTACAATGGTATGAGGTGCGAGTTGGGTAGGATTGATTGGGGAATGTCACTCAAAGGGTTGACGGTGGATAGGCAATGGCAAACATTCAAAGATCGCATGGATGAACTACAGAATTTGTTCATCCCAATTTGGCATAAAAATAAAACAAAAAAGGTGACTCAACCGTGGCTATCAAGGGAAATTAGGGATAGCATAAGATCCAAGGAGAGGACATATAAATTGGCCAGAAAAAGCAGTAAACCTGAGGATTGGGAGCAGTTTAGGATTCAACAAAGGAGGACAAAGGGATTAATTAAGAAGGGGAAAATAGAGTATGAGAGTAAGCTTGCAGGGAACATAAAAACTGACTGTAAAAGCTTTTATAGATATGTGAAGAGAAAAAGATTGGTGAAGTCAAGCGTAGGTTCCTTGCAGTCAGTATCAGGGGAATTTATAATGGGGAACAAAGAAATGGCAGACCAATTAAATACATACTTTGGTTCTGTCTTCACAAAGGAGGACACAAATAACCTCCCAGAGATGTCGGGGAACATAGGGTCTAATGAGAGGGAGGAACTGAAAGAAAACAGTATTTGTAGGGAAATGGTGTTGGGGAAATTGACGGGATTGAAGGCCGATAAATCCCCAGGGCCTGATAATCTACATCCTAGGGTACTTAAGGAAGTGGCCCTAGAAATAATAGATGCATTGCTGCTCATCTTCCAAGATTCGATAGACTCTGGAACAGTACCCATGGATTGGAGTGTAGCTAATGTTACCCCACTATTCAAAAAAGGTGGTAGAGAGAAAACAGGGAATTATAGACCGGTAAGCCTGACATCGGTAGTGGGGAAAATGCTAGAGTCCATTATAAAAGATGTAATAGCAGAGCATTTGGAAAACAGTGACAGGATCGGACAAAGTCAACATGGATTTACAAAAGGTAAATCGTGCTTGACTAATCTACTGGAATATTTTGAGGATGTACCTGGTAAAATAGATAAGGGAGAACCAGTGGATGTGGTGTACTTGGACTTTCAGAAGGCTTTCGATAAGGTCCCGTATAAGAGATTAGCATGTAAAGTTAAGGCACATGTGATTGGGGGCAAGGTATTGACTTGGATAGAGAACTGGTTGGCAGACAGAAAGCAAAGAGTTGGAATAAATGAGTCTTTTTCCGAGTGGCAGGCAGTGACAAGTGGGGTACCGCAGGGATCGGTCCTAGGACCCCAGCTATCACAATATATATTAATGATCTAGACGAGGGAACTAGATGTAATATCTCCAATTTTGCAGACGACACAAAGCTGGGTGGGCGTGTGTGCTGTGAGGAGGATGCAGAGAAACTCCAGTATGATTTGACAGGTTGGGTGATTGGGCAGAAGCATGGTAGATGCAATATAACATGGATAAATGCGAGGTTATCCACTTTGGTGTCAAAAACAGGAAGGCAGATTATTATCTGAATGGCAATAGATTGGAAGAAGGGGAAGTGCAACGAGACCTGGGTGTCCTTGTGCACCAGTCGCTGAAGGTAAGCATGCAGGTGCAGCAGGCGGTTAAGAAGGCAAATGGTATGTTGGCCTTCATAGCGAGAGAGTTCGAGTACAGGAACAAGGATGTCTTGCTGCAGTTGTACAGGGCCTTGGTGAGAAGACACCTTGAGTATTGTGTGCAGTTTTGGTCACCTTATCTGAGGAAGGATGTTCTTGCCATGGAGGGAGTGCAGCGAAGATTCACCAGGCTGATACCTGGGATGGCAGGGATGACGTATGAGGAGAGATTGGGTCGATTGGGCTTATACTTGCAGGAGTTTAGAAGAATGAGAGGGGATCTCATTGAAACTTATAAAATTCTAACAGGACTAGACAGACTCGATGCAGGAAGGATGTTCCCGATGGCCGGGGAGTCCAGAACCAGTGGTCACAGTCTAAGGATAAGAGGTAAGCCATTTAGGACAGAGATGAGGAGGAATTTCTTCACCCAGAGAATGGTGAACCTGATGAATTCTCTACCACAGAAGGCAGTAGAGGCCAATTCATTAAATATATTCAAGATGGAGTTAGATATATTTCTTAAGGCTAAAGGGATCAAGGGATATGGGGAGAAATCAGGGACAGGGTACTGAATTTGGATGATCAGCCATGATCTCATTGAATGGCGGAGCAGGCTCGAGGGGCCGAATGGCCTACTCCTGCTCCTATCTTCTATGTATCCATGTATCTATGTACAAGGGGGTAGATTTTCAACTTATCGCCCGGGCGTAAAACTAGCATTACGAATCAGCCACCAGTTATAGAAATTGCTCAATTTTCATTTACATTGAAATCAAGTGGTTTCTACGACGGGCGGCTGATCTTCAAAAGCCAGGGTTATATCATGATGACAAGTTAAAAATCTACCCCAAGTTCTCATGTTAACAATGAGCCAAGTGGACAAACAGTACAACTAGAAGACGGAAAACTTTCGTGACCTCTTTGACCCTGACCAATCCATCACTAAGACTACTGGCTTCCAGCCACCTCCCCCCGACTGACTTGGTTTTTCTTTTGCCCTCCAGATGGTCTCCCATCCTCCCTCCCTTCATAAACTCCACATTTTCAAAACTCAGCTGGCTGTAGCCTGTGCTGCACTAAGTCCTGCTCACTCATCATCACTCCTGCCATTGGCTCCCTGTTCCCCAACATTGTTTATAACCTTAATTTTTACATCTTTCCGCAGCCTCACCCATTCTATCTTTGCAACCTCTTCCAGCCTTATATCCCCTACCAGACCCGTTGGTCTTCTAGCTGTGACCTCTCCTGCATCCCCTCTCCCCACCTTTGGAAGCTGAACCTTCAGCTGCTCTGGGGCTGTTCTATGGAATTCCATCCCTAAACCCTTTCACCTCTCCACCTCATCGCCATCTTTAAAACCTCTCCAAATATCAAAATGTCAAATATCGAACCTGGGAAAAATTGGAACAACACCTACATTGTACTAACTGTTGAAATTTTAAAAAAAATAAAGCTTTTGCCTCTTGGTGAACTCGTGAACCTATTGAGCTTCCTTGTTCACATTCCAAGTAGACTTTGAATGAAAAAGGAGCAAAACTAGCATATTATGGTGCTATGTACTATTTTATAGAATATATTTTATAAGAATATTTTAACAGTGGTTACGCTTCAAAAGTACCACAATGGCTGTAAAGCGCTTTAGGACATCCTGAGGTTGCGAAAGGCGCTATAGGAATGCAAGTCTTTCTTTTTATTCTTGCATGAAACCTCTGGCGCTAATGGGGCTGGCTCACGATTTACGTGCTTATCTTCAACACCGCAGGCACTTCTCCGCTGTGTTGTACTATTCCGTGCTCAACGGGAGCACAGGAGGCTTCAACCCCAGATGATGTGGCCAGTCACACTACTGGAGCACCGCTGCATTACACGGTGTGAAAAAGTACAGTGTAAGTGCCTAATATATTAAGCAAGTGCCTCAATGAAGGAACCTGTTCAAATAAAGCAGTAACAAATATTCTAAGTATTCACCTTCCAGATGGAAGTGGCTGAGTAAAGTTTAATAACAACAACAATAATTTGCATTTATATGGCGCCTTTAACGTAGTAGAACGCCCAAGGTGCCACACAGGAGTGTTATCAGACAAAATTTGACACTGTGCCACATAAGGAGATATTAGGACAGGTGAGGTAGGTTTTAAGGAGCGTCTTAAAGAAGGAGAGCAAGGTGGTGAGGTTTAGGGAGGGAATTCCAGAGCTTAGGGCCTAGGCAGCTGAAGGCATGTCTACCAATGGTGGGGCGATGAAAATCGAGGATGCAAAAGTTACCAGAATTGGTGGAACAAGATCTCAGAGGGTTGTAGGGCTGGAGGAGGTTACAGAGATAGGGAGTGGCAATTCCATGGAGGGATCTGAACACAAATATAGCAGAGAAATATTGTTCTTATTAAATCATAGTGTAACTGCTTTTTTTCAAATAATAGAATTATAGAATGATACAGCACTGAAGGAGGCCCACTGTGCCTGTGCCGGCTCATTGAAAGAGCTATCCAATTAGTCCCACTCCCCTGCTCTTTCCCCATAGCCCAACAATTTTTTCCTTTTCTGGTTCTTTTGCCAATTTCCCTAAATCTGTGTCCTCTGGTTACTGACACTTCTGCCACTGGAAACAGTTTCTCCTCATTTACTCTGTCAAAACCGGTCAAGATTTTGAACACTTCTATCAAATCTCCCCTTAACCTTCTCTGCTCTCAAAAGAACAACTCCAGTTTCTCTAGTCTCTTCACGTAACTGAAGTCTTTCATCCCTGGTACCATTCTAGTTCATCTCTTCTGCACCCTCTCTAAGGCCTTGACATCCTTCCTATAGTGTGGAGCCCAGAATGGGCCACAATACTCCAGTGCGGGCAGAACCAGTGTTTTATAAAGGTTTAGCATAACTTCCTTGCTTTTGTACTCTGACTCTGTTAATCAAGCCAAGAATCCCACATGCCTTTTTAACAGCCTTCTCAACTTGTCCTGCCACCTTCAAAGACTTGTGTACATACATTCCCAAGACTCTCTTTTCCTGCATCCCTTTAGAATTGTACCCTTTAGTTTATATTGCTTCTCCTCATTCTTCCTACTAAAATGAATCACTTCACACTTCTCTGCATTAAATTTCATCTGCCATGTGTCTACCCATTTCACCAGTCTGTCTATGTCCTCCTGAAGTCTGTTACTATCCTCACTGTTTACTACATTTCCAAGTATCGTGTCATCTGCAAACTTTGAAATTACGGCCTATATACCCAAGCCCAGGTCCTTAATATATATCAAAAAATAGGGTGCCCAACTTTTTTGACAGGGGTGTAACATTTGCAGTCCTCAAGTCCTCTAGCACCACTCCCATATCTAAGGAGGATTGGAAGATTGTGGCCAGACACTCCGCAATTTCCTCCCCCCGTTCCCTCAGCAACCTAGGATGCATCCCATCCGGACCGGGGGATTTTCTACTTTGAATGCTGCCAACCTTTTAAATACATGGGGGGGGAAATTAGTTTGGTTTGCGCCTCCCATTAACACCTTAAGAGGGCACTAATGGGGCGCAAAGCAACCAGCGCCCGGGCTCGGCAATGTTTGTGCCGCTCGCAAAATTGACCAGACATTTTGCGGCGGCGCTAAACACTACCGCCACGATCTCCTGCGCCGGCAGATTGTGACGTCAGTCAAGCGTGCAACACCCCGGTAGCTCCCTGGACCGGATATTGAGTGGCGCCCCCTGCCTTACTGCCTGCCGCTAGCAACGACAAGTTGAGGGGAGCGTTTTGCAGTCGGGAAGGGACTGGGGGAGCGCTATTTAAAGGCAACCGCTTCCTGCCTTTTTTTGTCGGCGAAATTTTTGCACCACGCATTCTGAGTAAGAGAGAGAGACTTCTGGAGAGATTCAACGCTGTGTGCTGAGTTTTGGGTACTGAGCAGCACTTTGCAGGTTCATTTTGATTTGACCTTCCTTGCATCGATTTAGAAGACACTATGGGGGCTGCACTCTGAGCTCTTTTCCTGGGCCTCTCCATTGTTCTTTCCAGCAGATTTGATGTACAGGTCTCTCCAGGCCGAGATTGAAGGCTGCAATGAGCAGGGTGTGGATGGAGAGCAAGATCGACCCTCCCCTTTAAGAACTGGCCGGCGCCAGTGTGTCTGTGTTCCAGTGCTGACTGACATCACATGAGCTTCGCCAGTGCTCTGAGTTAGCACCTCGCTCCTCGGCGTTAGCGCCTTAAGAGAGGTGTGTAGCACCTGATTTAGTGCTCCAATCGCCTCCAGGGGCGATAGAAGCCAAGTTTGCAGTCAGAGGCAATAATTAGCGGCAGGCGCTAAACTTTGCGCCCGGCCGATAATTGCGCCCCAAACGGGGCGATACCGAATTTCTCCCCCATGCTCTTTATCGATTTTTATCCAATCCAATTTCTCTACTACCTCCACCTTTACTGTGACATTGGCAGCATGCTTGGGTGAAATTTTAACCCCATAAATGGGTGGGTTGGGGTCGGGTGGGAGGTTAAAGTGTTCAAAAACTGAATTCTGACCCCCATCCCGCCTTCAACCTGCTCACTTCTGGTTTTAATGGAGGCGGGACGGGAAAGGGCAGCCAACCCGCTCCCAGAAGACGGTCTTCCCATTTAAATGTTAGAATGAGGCTGGTGTGCCTCAGATTTAACCACCATTACAAATTTAACTCTGGTTGGTCGGGTTTCTCAGGGCTCGGGGAGCCCGCCAGCTAAACTAAGGCGAGGACTGCTGAATCCAGGATGTAAGTGCATTTACACTTACCTCCTGGATCCAGCGTCCGTGCCTCACCCACACCCCGCGATTGGACACCCTCCACAAGGCCTCTGATCCCCCCATGAGGCCTCTGATCCCCCCCACAAGGTTTCCAATCACCTTCCCAGACTCCCTCCTTCAGCCCCCCATGCTCCTCCAGCCCCGATCCTCTCCTCCACTCCAGACCCTTCTCCAGCCCCCAACCACTCCCTCGGCCCACACCTGATCCCTCCCTTCCTCCTCTCTGTGGCCTAGTGGCACAGGCCTGCCCGCATGCAGCCAGCCAGCCTCTCCATCTGGCTGACTGCGGGTGGGAAACAGAGCTTTGAAATGCAAACCAGGCCCTGCTGTTAAGGAACCTCATCGAGCAGATCATCGGAGTGCTGAAGCAATGGTTCTGTTGCCTTGACCGCTCAGGAGAAGTTCTCCAGTACTCACCAGAGTGGGTGTCCCAATTCGTAGTGGTCTGCTGCATCCTCCACAACTTGGCCACCATGACGGAGCAGCCCTTACCACCATGGGTTCAGTGACCATCTGAGGAGGAGGAGGAGGAAGAGGAAGGGAGGAGGAAGGGAGGAGGCAGCCTGAAAATCCCTGTTCTGGACAGGCTAATGGTTAATTCCACTATTACATTACAAAGTCAACTAAGCACCCTTGTGCATTCCCTTAGTGTCTGTGTTTCATGTTCCTTTGCCTATTCTAGTGCTCCTATGCAATGCTACCCCAGTGGCTGCAGCATGGCTGGTGGAAGGATGCTGACTTTCTGTGGGGGACAGTGCAGATGGCCTTGCAGAATGACATCGAGCAGCTCTGGGCCTAGAAAGCCCAGCTGGAGACTGCACCGCTTTGGCAAGCATGGCAGCAATCTGGGTTGGCTGGCTGACAGGCAACTGCAATGGCACTGGCAGAGTGGAAGTGATGGAAGTACGAATGCTGTTATCCTGAGAGAGGACAGCATCTTCGAGCTCCACTGAGCCACTGCCACTCCCCTAGGGCAGCAGTTCAGAATTCCTAGCCATCTGTTGGAGGACAGATTGCTGGACTGCTGTGAGATGCTGCAAGCCACTTTCCACACTCATAAACCCAGCCACGATGGCAGCAAACTGAGCCTGGATGAGAGCAGTCTGAGCTTTCACTGCAGCACTCCGACATTGGGTCACTTTCGATTGTGCTGCGATATCGCCCCATCACACCCAGCATCATGGTTGGGTCCACATGTGCTCTAATGGAGTTGCCCATCACTTCCATCCTGCAAATCATGGCTCCAAGCTCCACGCAAAGCCCCATGCAATGTTGGTGCAGGACTCCTCCATGCTCGTTGACAGTGACAAGAGGCTCTCTGGCAGGCCGAGATTGCACCTAACATTTCTGTCTGCAGGCCCATCACCCTTCTTCTGAAGGCTGCCCCATTCATGTCCTCATCTGAGTGTTCTGCAGCAGAACTCATGTGCAACTTCACCTTCCGGGGACCTGGCACCTGTGCTACCCTTTTCCCCTTGGCCTGGCTGCAGCCCATTGTGCCCGGTAACTCACCGCGTGCAGATCCTGCCTCTATACTACCCTCTAAAGTTCGCGCGGTGCCATTTTCTGAGCTGGTGCCTGTGAGTGTCAGATTGAGTGATGGTGTCTCCTCTTCTCCATCACTTTCCTCCTTTACTTCTTCCTGTACAGGCTGGGCTGGTGGCAGTTCTTGGGTATCTGAAAGGAGAAAGGCACAAGAGTCGTGTTGTGGTGAGGGGTAGGGGGTAAAACAAGATGTACATGGCTTAAACCATCAGCAGCTTGTAAGTGAGAAGTGATTGTTGGGTGAGAGGGAAGTGGGATGTGAGAAGAAGGATTAGGTATGAGCATACCGTCATCATCAATGCATTCAGCCTCGCCGATCACCACGGCCTCAGTGATGACCCCTCCAATTATCTCCAGAACTGTCTCGTCCAGCTGGGTCAGGTTCTGCAGCCATGCTTGCCCCCCTGCTGGTTGTGAGCCACCTTGGCCTGCAAGAGTCATAGAGTCACAGAGTCATAACAGCACAGAAGGAGGCCATTCGGCCCATCGAGTCTGTGCCGGTTCTCTGCAGAGCAATCCAGTCAGTCCCATTCCCCCGCTCTATCCCCGTAGCCCTGCAAGTTTATTTCCCTCAAGTGCCTATCCAGTCTCCCCTTGAAAATATTGAGTGTCTCCGCCCCACCGCTTCTGTCGGCAGCGAGTTCCAGGTCCTCACCACTCACTGCGTAAAAAAGTTTTTCCTCACATCCCCCCTGTATCTCTTGCCCAAAACCTTAAATCTGTGTCCCCTAGTCCTTGTACCATCAACTAGTGGGAACAGCCTTTCCCCGTCTAGCCTATCCAAACCCGTCATAATCTTGTACACCTCTCTCAAATCACCCCTCAACCTCCTTTGCTCTAATGAAAACAAATCCAGCTTCTCCAATCTGTCCTTGTAGCTAAGATCCCCCATCCCCAGAACCATTCTGGTAAATCTCCTCTGCACCCTCTCAAGGGCTTTCACATCCTTCCTAAAGTGTAGTGACCAGAACTGGATGCAATACTCCAGTTGTGGCCTAACAAGTGCTTTATAAAGGTTCAGCATAACTTCTCTACTTTTGTACTCAATGGGCTAGAATTTCCCAGGGCCATGGAGGCGGGAATGGAGGCGTGTGGGGTGTTAAAATCACGAAATCGGGGGGCACGAACCCATCCCGCCCCCAACCCGCCTCCATGCCCATTCCCAAGAGGCAGGTACCCGACCTGTGCTGGGAGCCGCCTCCCCGAAGCGGGAAGGGGATTAGTGCCAGTTAACTGCCTGTTAACAGGCAGTTTTTAGCCTAATCCCTATTTTTATCCCTGAAGTGTGGGCTGCCCGACGGCTCCAAACCACGCCAAGTTAGCGAGGCGGACTGTCGGGCTGAGGAAGGATGTTCTTGCCATGGAGGGAGTGCAGCAAAGATTCACCAGACTGATACCTGGATGGCAGGAATGACGTATGAAGAGAGATTGGGTCGATTAGGCTTATATTTGCTAGAGTTTAGAAGAATGAGAGGGGATCTCATTGAAACTTATAAAATTCTAACAGGACTAGACAGACTAGATGCAGGAAGGATGTTCCCAATGGTGGGGGAGTCCAGAACCAGGGGTCACAGTCTAAGGATAAGAGGTAAGCCATTTAGGACTGAGATCAGGAATTTCTTCACCCAGAGAGTGGTGAACCTGTGGAATTCTCTACTACAGAAGACAGTTAAGGCCAATTCATTAAATATATTCAAGAAGGAGTTAGATATATTTCTTAAGGCTAAGGGGATCAAGGGATATGGGGAGAAAGCAGGGACAGGGTACTGAATTTGGATGATCAGCCATGATCGCATTGAATAGCGGAGCAGGCTCGAGGGGCTGAATGGCCTACTCCTGCTCCTATCTTCTATGTTTCTATTAAGGACTTGGAGGGTTCGAGATATCCAGTGTTCAGGTGAGTGATGGGTGCATGAGTGCAGAGGTAAGTGTGTTTGGTGTGTGTAAAGTGTTTAAATAAGTTTTACTTACCTTTACTTACTAATGTAGGCTTCCTTCCTTTAGGTCTCGGGAGTCCCTCATCTCATCGGCACAGAAAGCAGAATGGCCGCGAGCTGTCAAAATCTGCAACCTCTGCTAGCTGTTCTGGAGAGATCTCTAAATCAGACTGCGAGGAAGGAATTAACTTAGAGTACAGATTGTCAGTGTTTGACAGCTTCAAAGAGGTGTCAAACGCTGATATTTCATCTGTCAAAAGCTCTTGACAGATTAAATGTCAATCTGTGACATCACCTGTTGCCAGGTGGCCCTTAATTGGCCTGCTGAGCCCGCTGGGCGGGCTCAACAAGGTCAATCAAGGTAAAATCGAGTGGGTTGGCCACAACTCGATGGAGGCGGGACTACAACCCCAAAAGTGGGAGTCCTGCCTCCTACTCGCCTCCATTGATAAAATCCAGCCCAATACATCTATTTATGAAGCCCAAGATCCCATATGCTTTGCTAACCACTCTCTCAATATGTCCTGCCACCTTCAGGGACCTATGCACATTAACTCCCAGGTCCCTCTGTCCCTGCACACTCTTTAAAACTGTGCCATTAAGTGTATATTGCCTCTCCCTGTTCTTTCTGCCAAAATGCATAACTTCACACTTCTCTGTATTAAATTCCATCTGCCACTTGTCTGCCCATCCTGCTCACCTTTCTATGTACTGTTGCAGTCGATTGGTATCATCTTCACTGTTTGCCAGAAAGGGAAGTGTGTCAGTGAGTGTGGTGCAATGTGTTTAGGTGATGTCCCTGTCATAGTTGAATAGCTGACATTGTTTGCAAGGTGTGAGGTTTGGGTGTGAGGTTGGCAGCAGTGGTAAGTGTGTGAGGGTGGGGTGAAGCAATGAATGTGATGTATGAGTCGTGGTGGCTAGAGATTGTTGGTAGGTGAGTGATGGGGGTGTGGTGCATTGAGCAATGTATGAGGCTAGTGGTGCAGTTGGTGGGATATGACATTTGAAGATGCCTTCACTCACCTCGTGCGAGTTCATTAAACTTCTTCCAGCGCTGGATCCATGTCCTGGGGGAATGACTGGTGGCACTGACCACTTCAGCGATCTCTTCCCACTGCCTTCGAACAGTGTGTCTGGAAGGCCTTCTGGCCCCCTGCGGATAGAGGACCTGTCTCCTCCTATAGACTCCCTGCACCAAGGTCTCCAGTGCTGCATCAGAGAATCGAGCTGCCTTTTCTCTGCCCTGTTGAGACATTGCTTACTTCCAGCTACAAGTCAGAATGAGGTACTTCTCTCACAAAGCACCTCCCCTTTAAGAAGTGCAGGCAGCCTTTCACTCTCCAGGCATCCTTTTAATAGAAAGCAGACTTCCCACAATATTGGGCCCCCATTGAGTGCTGAGCCAACCAACAGCGCGATTAGCGCTGAGATCAGTGCTGCATTCATGTTAATGAGTAGGCAGCACAAATTTTGGATACCCTTTCTTTCTCTCTTGTGGGAATGTGTCTAGTCTGTATCTGAACTATCTCCTCTTTGAAAGCCTGCCATTGCTCTTACTGTTTTACCTGCCAATCTTTGATTCCAAATCACCTGGGCCGGATCCCTTTTCAACTCATTGAAATTAGTCCTCCTCCAGTTGAATATTTTTACATTTGATTTTTCCTTGTCCTGTTCCATAACTGCTCTAAACCTAATGATATTATGATCACTGTTTCCCAAATACTCTCCCACTGAAGCATGCTCCCCTTGCCCCACTTCATTCCCCAGAACTAGATCCATTTTGCTGGAAACATGCTGATTAAGAAAGTTCTCTTATACACATTTCAGGAATTCCTCACCCTCTTTGCCCTTTACACTGCTACTGTCAGAGTCTATATTAGGATAATTGAAGATCCCATTAGTCTAAACTTCTTGCATTTTCCTTCAATTTGCCTGCAAATTTGATCCACTATCTCCTTCCCATATTTGGTAGCCTAAAGTATACAGCCAGCAGTGTAATAGCTCCTCTATTATTCCTAATTCTAATCAAATAGATTCTATCTGTCTCAAGAACATCATCACTTTCTAGTGCTGTAACAGTATCTTTTTTACCTTCCCTATCTTTCCTGAATACATTAAAGCCAGGAATATTAAGTGCTCATTCCTCCCCTTGTTTGAGCTAGGTCTCTGATATTTGCACTGTATCATAATCCTATGTGGCTACTTGTGCCTGCTGCTCACCAACCTTATTTACCAAGCACCGGGCATTTACGCACATGCACTATAAACCCATCTTAATCTGCCTCATACTTCTCCCCCTGCCAAATTACTTTAATCCCTCCACCACAGCACTAGTTAAATGTCCTGTGAGGACATTGGTCCCAGCCCTGTTAAGATGCAACCCGTCCATCTTGCATAGGTCCCTCCTGCCCCAGAACTGGTCCCAATGCTCCAGGAATCTGAAGCTCTCCCTCCTGCACCATTTCTGTGGGACCTCAATCCTTTTCTGACCTATGTCATTGGTTCCAACATGGACCATAACTTCTGGCTGTTCCCCTTCCCCCCACAAAATGTGCTGCACCCGTTCAGTGATGTCCTTTACCATGGCACCAGGGAGGCAACCCATCACCTCACGTCGGCGGTTGCAGCAGCGCCTGTCTATCACCCTGACTATCGAAATTACTTTGACCACTGCATTTATACACTTGGCTGTGTCCCCCTGTGCAGTCATTTGCCCCACAATGCTGTGGATGTGCTCCAGACTGCAGTCCCCCGAGATGTTGTCACCCTCACCGGTTTGAGAGCGCCACAGTCCTGGAGGATTCCTGCACTGCCTGTCTCTTCCTACCCTGCCAGATGGCCACTCACTTATTATGCTCTTGGACTCTTTGTAGCTGCCCTGAGCTTGAGTTCAAGAACCTGGAGGCACTTCCTGCACACGTGTTTATCCAGGACACATGAAGCGTCCTGGAGTCCCCACCTGACACAGGAATATTTTTTTATTTTATTCGCTTATGTGATCTGGGCGTCGCTAGCAAGGCCAGCATTTATTGCCCATCCCTAGTTGCCCTTGAGAAGGTGGTGGTGAACCGCCTTCTTGAACCGCTGCAGTCAGTGTGGTGAAGGTACTCCCACAGTGCTGTTAGGTAGGGAGTTCCAGGATGTTGACCCAGCGATTATGAAGAATCAGCGATATACTTCTAAGTCAGGATGGCGTGTAACTTGGAGGGGAACTTGGAGGTGGTGGTGTTCCCATGCGCCTGCTGCCCTTGTCCTTCTAGGTGGAAGAGGTCGCGGATTTGGGAGGTGCTGCCGAAGAAGCCTTGGCAAGTTACTGCAGTGCATCTTGTAGATGGTACACTGCAGTCACGGTACACCGGTGGTGGAGGGAGTGAGGCCTAGAAATTCAGTGGCCTGTGCCACCAGTTTGCGCCCAAAGAGGGCACTCAGTGGCTTTAGCGCCACTGGCCACACCTACCGCGATATTTAGCGGGGCGCTAATGGCGGCGTTAGCCTGTAGCGCTGCACCGCCACCGATGATGTCATCGGTGTGCGCAGCGCCCCGCTCCCACCCCAATGACCATATTTGGTCGCGCCCGCCTCTTCAGCGCCGGCCGCAAATAGCGACCGGTACACGGGGCCTACCTGTGGCGGTAGTGGCGCTAGTTAAGGTGGAGGTGCGGCCGGCCGCTTTTTCGGCGGCCGCCTGCCAGCACCTCCATCCCTGGCCTCCTACACCCCCCCCCCCGCGGCATTGCCGGCTGTTTCCCGAGAGCCCGGCACTTCTCCTTGGTGCCGGGCTCATTTGCCGGCACTCGCGAGCGGGGATCGCGCTGTTGCAGGCACCTCCCCCTTAACAGTGTGAGGAAGGCCTGCAGTACCGCAGCGTGCCGTGCCGCAGCGTGTGGCGCTGCAGCCCTTAGCGCGCCGATATTCAGTTTCAGCGCCCCAAGCGGGGCGCGGGAAGCCTCGATTAGCGGCCCGCTTCCATTTGGGGCGCAGAAACTGAATATCCGGATGGCGCACGTGGCTCCGCTCGCAGCGGTAATTCCGGCGCCCAGGCGAGCTTGGTGCCCCAAACGGCGCCCAACTGAATTTATAGCCCTGAATGTTTAAGGTGGTAGATGGGGTGCCAATCAAATGGGCTGCTTTGTCCTGGATGGTGTCGAGCTTCTTGAGTGTTGTTGGAGCTGCACTCATCCAGGCAACGGGTCTCAGCTGTCCCATCATTTTGCTTAAAAGTCGATCTACTTATTTTATTATATATATATGTGTGTTTTAGTTTAGAATCCCCTTACTCCTATTTATTACTTAATTATTTGTCTATACCAGATTTTTATTTAATGCAACTCGGATCCTTTTAATGTTAGTATCCTCTACTTAGTTACTTTTAATTTTATCCCCTTAGATCTAATTAAGTACTTATATATTTATTGTTGCCCCTTGGTTTAAATTACTTAGCACCTCTTGCCCCCTCTGCACCAAATTCCTACTCTCACCAATTTCCCGTCGCCACTCTGTTTAGCAAGCTGCTCCATTTAGCAGATTGACCCAAGCTCTGTGCTCACAGCTCTGTGCTTTAGCAGATATCCTTCTACTATCCCTTTAAATGGAAATGCATAGATTGTGGAGTAGAGTAGAAGAATGAATTCCAGTCATTTTTTCACAAAATCAATGGATTTTCCTTTGGAAACATTCCCTAAGGAATATCACGAAAAGAAAGAAAAGATTTGTGACTTCAGTTCTATAAATCCTGCACATTTTTTTAGTGGTATAAAATCAATAATACGAAGACTGATATGAAGCTTGCAGTATAAATCCCATCAATTCTCTCATTCAACTCCTTACACAAGATAACACTGAGACCAGTATCATTTAAGTCTGAATGGGCCTCTATTGTTGCCAGGGAATTAGATAGAATTTACAGCACAGAACCAGGCTATTTGGCTCAACTGGTCTGATCTTCCGCCCACCCTACTTCATCTAACCCTATCTGGACACAGAGCCTTATACATAGCACCATCACATTGCGAGGTATCAGATGCAAGCTCCTTCCCCTTCCCCCTCACCATCCCACCCAACACTCACATTAGACAACCATCAGGAAGGAACAGATTCTGAAACATAAAGGGTGAAATAGGAAAACTTCTCCAGCCACAGCTGTCAACCGCCAGCTACCAATATGTTGAACAAAGTTGTAATGGGACATACCTGTAAAAAGTTATGCTGTACATTTACAGAGCGATTTGATACTCATCCCTCCAGAACAATTTGCAGGGCTATGGGACCAAGGGAGTGGAATTAATTTGATAGCTCTTTCAGCGAGTCGACACAGGCACGATGGGCCAAATACCATCCTTCTGTGCTGTATGAGTCTATGATTCCATTTGCACCAGTGATTTAGACAGAAGTTAATGCATTGCAAACCAAATCAGAACTAATTTGCACCTAAAGACAAAAATTGGCCCCAAGTATTCTGACGTTGAGTCCTTAAACTCGAACATTCTGGTTCTGAGATATTGGCCTCGATATTACCACCACCACGCCCCCCCGGCCCCCCGCCACCCCGATGGGCAGGAGAGGGTTGGGCGGTGGATAAACCATCAAATGCACGAAACCCAACCCTAACCCACTGCATACACGCACTCTTCCGTTTATATGGGGTGGGTTTTGTGGCTTCCTAGTGTCCCACCGTGAAGAGGCAGGACACTATTTTCATATTTAAATCGGGCTTCCACAGTGTAATTAGGATACTGATTTAAAATTAAGTTCTGCTGCGGGGAATTCACAGAATCACAGAAACCCCACAGTGCAGATAGAGGCCATTTCGGCCCATCGAGCCTGCACCGACACATATCCCACCCGATCCCCGTAACCCCTACACCAACACATATCCCACCCTATCCCCGTAACCCCACGTATTTAATCCCCCTAACACTAAGGGTCAATTTATCATAGCGAATCAACCTAACCCGCACATCTTTGGACTGTGGGAGGAAACCGGAGCACCCGGAGGAAACCCACGCAAACACGGGGAGAATGTGCAAACTCCACACAGACAGTCACCCGAGGCCGGATTTGAACCCAGGTCCCTGGCGCTGTGAGGCAACAGTGCTAACCACTATGCCACCATGCTGCCCTATGAAGTCAGAAAACCCTGCAGTGAAAGGGAAGGAGGAACTTCCAACTCAGGTAAGTTACTTTTCCAACATGGTTTTGTGAAAGAGAAATCGTGTTTAACAAATTTATTGGAGTAACTAGCAGGGTAGATAAAGGGGAACCAGTGGATGTAGTATATTTGGATTTCCAAAAGGCATTCGATAAGGTGCCACATAAAAGGTTGTTACACAAGATAAGGGCCCATGGGATAATATATTAGCATGGATAGAGGATTGATTAACGGACAGAAAACAGAGAGTAGGGATAAACGGGTCATTTTCCAGTTGGCAGGCTGTAACTAGTGGGGTGCTGCAAGGATCAATGCTTGGGCCTCAGCTATTTACAATCTATTTTAATGAATTAGATGAGGGGACCAAGTGTAATGTATCCAGGTTTGCTGATGATACAAAGCTAGTTGGGAAAGTAAGCTGTGAGGAGGATGCAAAGAGCCTGCAAAGGGATATAGGCCTAGAAATTCAGTATAGCCACTTTTGGGGCGCTAAAGTCGGGCGGCCGCTAAAGTTTGCGCCTGGCGCAAAGTCGCGCCACCTTTGCCGATATTCAGTCACATTGCCCCAAGAGGTTGCTGCTGCGCTAAAACAGGCGATGCACGACTATCTTTAGGCGCTAAGCCGGCGGTGCAGAGCGATACCCCCGAGGCCGAGCGCAGCGCCGGTGCGGCGAGTTGTTGATTGACGGCAGACACTCTGGCGCCGGTCAGCTCTTAAAGGGGGAGGGTGGATTTGTTTGCCTGCCACGCCCTGCACACTGCAGCCCTCAACCTAGGCCTGACCACTTCAGCTTCATCTGCACAACGCCCAGGGCTATGGAGAAGGCCAGGGAGAGAGCGCAGCGCTTCAGCGACGGTGACCTGAGGGTGCTGGCTGGCGGAGTGGAGCGCAGGTGCCATGTTCTGTTCCCAGAAGGTGGCAAGAGGCCGCTGCCCAGTGCCTACCGGAAAGCCTGGAGGGAGGTCTCAAACAGGGTGTCTTCCAACAGCGTGGTTGCCAGGACTCCTGTGCAATGCCGGAAAAAGTTCAACGACCTCACTCGGGTTGTCAGGGTGAGTACCCTTTCCAGTGTCCTCCTCATCCCTGCATGTGCACCTCACTTTATGGGCAAAGGGACCTGAAAGCCCTAATGGCCAGCCCTCATCCAGCAGCTATGGGACTGGCATGAAAATCACTTGCACATTATGCACTTTACACACTGTACAAGCAATCCACCATGGGAGGCAGTGCAGACAAGATCAGGGCTTCACACTGTCAGGGCCGGTCCACCTTGGGAGGCATTGCAGACAAGATCAGGGCTTCACACTGTCAGGGCCAGTCCACCATGGGAGGCATTACAGACAAGATCAGGGCTTCACACTGTCAGGGCCAGTCCACCATGGGAGGCATTGCAGACAAGATCAGGGCTTCACACTGCACAAGCTATTCGACCATGGGAGGCAGTGCAGACAAGATCAGGGCTTCACACTGTACTTAGAGGCCGTCCTTTCTCTTGCAGGCCAAGGTGGCGCACAACCGGCGGAAACGAACTTAGACCGGGGGAGGCCGTCCTGACGTCAAAGAGCTCTCCGACCTCGACCAGCGCGTGGAGCGCATTATGGCAGGCCGGCTGATTGGCCCCGTCGCCAGTGGAGATGCCGACCCTGTTCTGGGCACCAATGGTAAGGGCATCACCTTTTTGACCGCTCTCGTTCCACTTGCGCCTCAGATCAGCATCCTTTGCCACTGTCCGACCAATGCAGTGAATGGCAGCACTCATGCCTCCCTCGCTGCCGCCCTGTCCTCACTCTAAAGCTACTCTTGTGCCTTCCTGCTTTCAGGTGGTGAATCACCAGGTGAGGAGGCGGGCCCTCAAGCTGCCACTGTCAGCGCTTCCGAATTAGAGGAGGAGGAAGAGGAAGCCGGCCCATCAGTGCCACCCTCAGCCGCGCCAGCCCATGGCGATGAAGGGGACACGTCTTCCCTGGAGGGGAGCCGGGGGGGAAGAGTCGGTGGAGAGTGAAGCTCCGGGGCCCAGCGGCCTGCAGCAACGCGGGAGGGGTGGGGAAGCTCGGCGGACTTCTCCCCAGAGGGTGAGTGTGGCCTCCAGTCCTGCGACGGTCAGCGAAGAGGAGGTGCGGCTCCTGGAGGAAATGGCCGTCCAGGCTGAGCGCAGGCACAATGAGCTCATGGCTGCAGTGGCAAGGATGCCTGACTCCATTGAGTCTTTGTCAAGGAGTGTGCAGCAATTTGGAGCAGCACAGGCCAGGAGTCTGGATCAATTCAGTGCAGCACAGGCCAGGAGTCTACAGGACTTCGCGGCAGCACAGGCGGCTTCGAGCCAAGTGCTCAGTCGTGCCGTCCATTCACTGGCTGTTGTCATGCGGACACAGACCAGGGGCACACGGGCACTAACTGCTGCCACCCTCGCTGGATCGGCCAGGCATCGCCAGGGCACTCGGCGCGCAGCAGCAGCCCAGCAGTCTGTTCTTCAGCTGTTTGCTGCGCATGCTGCACTGCTGGCCCGTGCGAGTGCCACTGTATCAGGCGACCAGCGAGCACCTGCGATCTGTCAGGTTGGCACCATTCCTGCAGCCGACACTGCCACTCTGCCATTGCAGCTGCCACGAGCCGCTGGACAGACTGCTGCCGCCCAAGCAGAGTTGCAGCAGTCAGCAGCCGGCCCCTCGAGGGCCAGAGCTGGTGCAGGCCGACCCCCAAGGGCATCTGCCGTCTCGCCATCTGACCCTCAGCAGCCTTCCCCCAGCCTTGCTGCAGCCACTGGGCTCCCATTGAGGAGGAGCTGCAGGGCGGGCAGGGGCCAGGCAAGGATGCGAAAGGCATCGCCCTCGCAGGGCAAAAAGTAGAAAGTCTGCACAAATGGTTTGTGGTTTTTGTAAGGCCGAGACTGGTGTCTTTCTTTGTTTTTGTAAGGCCGAGACTGGTGTCTTTCTTTGTTTTTGTAAGGCCGAGACTGGTGTCTTTTTTAGTTTTTGTAAGGCCGAGACTGTTAGTTTTGTGTTTTTGGAGGGGGCTTCTCCACATGAGGTTGTAATGTGGGAAGGGCAGAGGTTTGCAATAAATTAATGTTCTTAAATTGCACTGTGCATGGTTTTTTTGTCAAGTCCTGGTTGCCCTGCTCGGCTGAGGGCTTGTGGAGCGGCTACATTCATCTGCTGACATTGGCACAAGCCATTCCCTGAGAGGGGGCCTAGAACCGACGTTCAATAAGCCGGCGACGGGTGGCCCTTGCACTTTCTGCCTCCCTCCTGTGCTGGTCCTCCTCCTCCTCCTCCTCCTCCTCCTCCTCAGGTGGTCCTCCAATCTCTGGTGGCAGTGGCTGAGTCCTGCGGATAGCCAGGTTGTGCAGCATGCAGCAAACGACCACGAAATGGGAGACTCGCTCCGGCGAATATTGTAGGGCTCCACCGGAACGACCCAGACAGCGGAACCGTTGCTTCAGGACGCCGATTGTTTGCTCTATGATGTTCCTGGTCGCTTGATGGCTATCGTTGTATCCCTCTTCAGCAGGGGTGCTGGGCGTATGGAGCGGGGTCATCAGCCAGGTACACAAAGGATAGCTGTTCTGGACCGATGGACATTTTTACATGCAATAGCACCCTCTGGTGGCGGTTATTGTGTTAACAGTTTGTAAGCTGGAAAGGTCATCTGTTCCTTTCTTCCTGTGTGAGGTCATTTGACCTTTGTTCCTTTCTTCCTGTGAGAGGTCATTTGACCTTCTTACCTTTCTTCCTGTTGACCCCAGGAAGCAGTTTTGCCAGGAAGAACCTGACTTGAGTAATGGAGAATTTGCTATGAGAGGTTCCACTTACAATCTAATGTAATCTGACTTCATATGTTAGGCCAAACGCAATATCTTTTCACAAATTTGTTCAAGTAAAAGCTTCAAAACAGCAAACGGCTTCAGGAAGAATTATTTTGAATGAGTGTTTAACTTGCTGGATAGCTAGATAGGAGCACGTCTAGCGTGGCCAGTACAGTGAAAAGATAGCAATACGGCTAGCAGTGAAAAGATATCAGTGAAAAGATATCAGTGAAAAGATAGCAATATGGCTAGCTGTGAAGAGCGGAGCAGGAGGAGCCCAGAGTAAGCCTTAACCTCGTAGAGCACATCTACCTCACATCAACATGTCAGAAGATAATAGCGAAAATGCTTTGCAGCAAGTAGAAGACCTTAAACAGGCAGACGAAACTGTAGAACGTGACAATTGGTCTATAAGCACCGGTTACTACAGGTCGCAAGTTGGCTCACGGTCATCGGGTGGTTCTAGAGTAAGCATAGCCCTCGCCAGAGCATGGGCTAAACTAGGAGCAGCTCAAGCCAGAGCTGCGCATACGGACAGTGAAATAGAAATAAAAGTAAGTCAGGCCCGACTCCAAGCTGAATTCCAAGCGGAACAGGCCCGACACCAAGCGGAACAGGCCCGACACCAAGTGGAACGCCAGGCTGAACAGGCCCGTCTCCAAGCGGAACAGGCCCGACACCAAGTGGAACGCCAGGCTGAACAGGCCCGTCTCCAAGCAGAACAGGCCCGGCTCCAAGCAGAACAGGCCTGACTCCAAGTGGAACGCCAGGCTGAACAGGCCCGACACCAAGCGGAACAGGCCCGACACCAAGTGGAACGCCAGGCTGAACAGGCCCGTCTCCAAGCGGAACAGGCCCATCACCAAGTTGAACGCCAGGCTGAACAGGCCCGACACCAAGCGGAACAGGCCCGACACCAAGTGGAACGCCAGGCTGAACAGGCCCGTCTCCAAGCCACATTGGAGGCTCTGCAGCAACAAAAAGAGATAGATGCTGCATTAGCCGAGACACAAGTATTCGAGGCAATTTTGGAGGGAGCTGATCCCGAGACAGCTTACAAACCTTTAATTCCCGTTCCGTGGCAGAGTCCACGACAGCGCACCATAGATTACGTGAGCGACCATGCCGATATACAGTTTACAGGAGAAAGGGATGGAAGCCCGCACATCTCTACAGACGCAAACACTTCGTATAACATGCCACAAGTTGCCAACCAAGGTCAAAGCAGACGGCGTGCCTCAAGCCGCAGAGTCTCCGCTAGCAGAACGGAAGACACGGTGCAAAGGAATAGGACGCCGAATAGAGAAAGTCGGAGGCAAATCCCCTCTCGGTCCCTTGAGACCCCCAACAGAGCCCCCAGCCAAGGCAACCCTGGCACAGGTCCCAGCACCTACGACCTCGCCAAATACCTTGCACGCACCCAGCTGGTGACTTCGGGGTTAATCAAGTTTGATGACAGGCCGGAGAATTATCGGGCTTGGAAGTCCTGCTTCCACGATGCCATATCGGGCTTAGACCTGTCAGCAGGAGAAGAGCTCGGCCTCCTTATCAAGTGGCTCGGCCCAGAGTCCGCCGGACAGGCCTGCAGGATAAAAGCGGCCAATGTGGGGCAGCTGCCAGAGAGGTTGAAGAAGGCTTGGGTGAGGCTGGAAGAAAGCTACGGCTCGCCCGAAGCCATTGAAAGGGCTCTCTTTGACAGGTTGGCGAACTTTCCGAGGTTGACGAGTAAGGAACCCCAGAAGCTCCAAGACCTTGGAGATCTGCTGTCGGAACTCGAAGCCGCAAAGCAGGACGGCTACCTACCCGGTCTATCATACTTAGACACTTCCAGAGGGGTAAGTCCCATCATTGAGAAGCTTCCATTTAACCTGCAGGAGAAGTGGATAACGTTTGGATCAAAGTTCAAGCTAAAGCACAACGTGGCGTTCCCACCATTCTCTGCGTTCGTTAAATTCATCCGTAAAGAAGCCAAAGCCAGGAACGACCCCAGCTTCAACTTCTTCTCCTCCCAACCAGCACTTGCCAGAAGAGACAAGTTCGACAGACATGGAAAGACACCAATATCTGTCCACAGAATGCAAGTGTCCTCAACTGAGCACACAAAGACTCAGAAGAAACCTGAGGATATGAGCAAACAATGCCCTATCCACAACAAGCCCCATCCTTTAAAGAAGTGCAGAGGCTTCAGGGAGATGTCCCTGGAAGATCGGAAACAATATCTTAAAGAGAACTCTATATGTTTCAGGTGCTGCTCGTCCACGAGCCATCTCGCCAAGAACTGCAAGGTGGATGCAAAATGCACTGAATGTGAAAGTGATCGGCACGTTTCAGCACTACACCCAGGCCCAGCTCCTTGGAAGTCAGAGACGCCTCCTCCCGCATCAGAGCACAGCGGGGAGAGAGAGGGAGCTGCTGGTACGGAGATTACATCAAGGTGCACCGAGATGTGTGGCGAAGGAGTGAGCGCAAGAGCATGCTCCAAGATATGCCTCGTTAATGTGTACCCTGTAGGACGTCGCACACTAGAGAACAAGCCATCTCAGGTGAGCACACTCAAGACTTCCATCTTGGAGAATGGTCGTCCAAGCTACCTTACCCCATGCAGGAGACAGATCCACATGGTGTTTGACTCCAGTGCACCATATCAGGGCGTCTCTCTCAACGACGTGCTCCTCACAGGGCCTGATCTTCACAACAGCCTCTTGGGAGTGCTCATGAGATTCAGGAAAGAGCCCGTCGCCATCACTGCCAATATCCAGCACATGTTTCATTGCTTCGTGGTGAGAGAAGACCACAGAGACTTCCTCCACTTCCTGTGGTGTCGGGACAATGACCCTAATAGAGACATTGTGGACTACAGAATGCGTGTCCATGTCTTTGGGAATAGCCCATCCCCTGCTGTCGCCATATACGGACTAAGGAGGGCTGCCAAGGAAGAAGACGACGACTTTGGCAGTGATGTGAGAGGGTTCATCGAACGAGAGTTCTACGTCGACGACGCACTGAAGTCATTCCCGACCGAAGCAGAGGCCATCAGTACCCTCGGACGAGCCCAGGAACTACTTGCACTATCCAACCTCAGACTGCATAAGATAGCCTCTAACAGACCAGCAGTGATGGAGGCATTCCCCCCTGAAGATCGTGCTAAGGACGTCAAAGACCTAGACTTCTTCACTGATGACCTCCCCCTACAGCGTAGCCTAGGGGTGTCGTGGAACATAGCAACAGACACGTTCACGTTCCAAGTCCTAGACGCCAAGAAACCCTTCACACGTAGAGGAGTGCTCTCTGCAGTCAACAGCCTATACGACCCTCTCGGCTTCTTAGCCCCTGTCACCATACAAGGCAGGTTGCTCCTCAGGGAACTCTCCACACGCGCTGAAGAGTGGGATTCACCTCTCCCTGAAGAGATGGAAGCAGAGTGGGACAGATGGAGAGACTCACTCCGAGACTTACAGGAGATCCGAATACCTCGCTGCTATTCGTCTTTCTCTCCCTTAAATGCCCAATTCAAAGAGCTTTGTGTCTTTGCAGACGCATCCGCTAAGGCCATTGCAAGTGTGACTTATCTGAAGGTCACCACTCAAGAAGGACAAAGCAAAATCGGCTTCGTCTTTGATAGAGGCAAGTTGGCGCCCCAGCCAGACCTCGCCATACCCAGATTGGAACTGTGCGTAGCAGAATGCAACCTACCCCCTCACAGCAGTCGAATGAAGCTGCATCCTATCATTGACACCAACGGACTGTCTCCGAGGTGGTTCTTCTTTTGTCGCCAGAGGACTCCAGTGACAAGTAGAGTTCGGACTATGTGGAGTCGTTAATGACCCCAGACGGGGAGTGTTCTGGACCGATGGACATTTTTACATGCAATAGCACCCTCTGGTGGCGGTTATTGTGTTAACAGTTTGTAAGCTGGAAAGGTCATCTGTTCCTTTCTTCCTGTGTGAGGTCATTTGACCTTCTTACCTTTCTTCCTGTTGACCCCAGGAAGCAGTTTTGCCAGGAAGAACCTGACTTGAGTAATGGAGAATTTGCTATGAGAGGTTCCACTTATAATCTAATGTAATCTGACTTCATGTGTTAGGCCAAACGCAATATCTTTTCACAAATTTGTTCAAGTAAAAGCTTCAAAACAGCAAACAGCTTCAGGAAGAATTATTTTGAATGAGTGTTTAACTTGCTGGATATCTAGATAGGAGCACGTCTAGCGCGGCCAGTACAATAGCCTTTGTCCCCGATAAGCCATCCTCATGTGTGAGGCTGGGCCTGGAACATGTCTGCCACAGAAGTCTGGCGCAGGATGAAGGCATCATGGCTGCTGCCTGGAAAGCGGGCATTGACAGCTAGGATGAGCTGCCTGTGGTCACACACCAGCTGGACGTTGAGCGAATGGTAGCCCTTCCGGTTGCGGTAATCCTCGGAATTCTCCAGAGGTGCCCGCAAAGCCACATGCGTGCAGTCAATGGCGCCCTGCACCATGGGGAAGCCCGCGAATGCTGCAAAGCCCATTGCACGCTGTTGCTGCTTGGCAAGGGCCATGGAGAAGGAGATGAACTGACGTCTCCTTTTGAAAAGGGCATTGGTCACCTGGCGGATGCAGCAATGCACGGCGAACTGGGAGATGTTGGAAATGTCCCCAGTAGCGGATTGGAAGGAGCCGGTGGCATAGAAGTTGAGAGCCACCGTCACCTTCACTGCCACCGACAGAGACGTCCTGCTCCTCAGCTGTGGCTGCAGATCACCGCCAAGCAGGTGGCAGATCTCTGTGACCACCTCCCTTCGGAATCGCAGCCTCCGAACACACTGCTCGTCAGACATGTTGAGATAGGAGAACTGCTGGCGGTATACCCTGGGTGGGTAAGGCCTCCTTTCCCGACATCTGTTGCCCCCTCTCCGTCTAGCCAGGGCTGCCACTCTCTCACGGCGTCTGTGAGCCCTTTGGATGCAATGGAGAAAGCCAGCGTTTGCACCCATTGCAGCCCCCATAATATGTTAGCAAACAATGATATGTCAATGAAGGCAAAGACAAGTGGAAAGCTGTGGCCTGAAGCCACAAGTACCTGTCCGAGTGTTGAGCCAAAGCAGAAAGCTCTCTACCTTGGTCTCTCTGCAAAGATCCGTCTCTCAAGAAGGAGTGCTGCAAAATGGCAGCATTTTATAGTGCAGGAGGAGTGCCCTTTAATTTGCGCCCCCCGCGCCCCGCATCGACTCAGCACCGTTCTACTCTACCAGTCGCTAGGGGCGCCAGGCGCACAATGGGGCGTCACGACTGAATTTCCGGTTTGGGGTGCACAAAGGGCGTTGCACGAGGAAATGACGTCAGGATCTGCGCGCGCAGCTGAGCGCGCGCAAAGACTTTGCGCCGCCGCTAAATCGTGAGTGAAGTTGGGGAGAGGCGCAGATCGCACTGCGCCCGGCCGCTAGCTGCCTAGCGCCCAACATCTACTCCTCCTATGGCACTACCGGCTGGCGCAACCAACTGAATTTCTAGGCCATAGTCTTGTTAAGTGAGTGGGCAATAAGGTGGCAGATGGAGTATAATGTGGGTAAATGTGAGGTTATTCACTTTGGTAGGAAGAATAGAAAAACAGAATATTTTTTAAATGTTGAGAAGCTATTAAATGTTGGTGTTCGGAAAGACTTGGGTATCCTCGTATAGGAAACAGAGAGTTAACATGCAGGTACAGCAAGCAATTAGGAAGGCAAATGGCATGTTGGCCTTTATTGCTAGAGGGTTGGAGTACAAGAGTAAGGAATTCTTGCTACAATTGTACAGGGCTTTGGTGAGACATCACCTGGAGTACTGTGCACAGTTTTGGTCTCCTTATCTGCAGAAGGATATACTTGCCTTGGAAGTGGTGCAATGAACGTTCACTAGATTGATTCCTGGGATGAGAGGGTAGATGGGCACATACTCTCTGGAGTTTAGAAGAATGAGAGGTGATCTCATTAAAACATATCAGATTCTGAGGGGGGTTGACAAGGTAAATGTTGAAAGGTTGTTTCCCCTGGCTGGATAGTCTCAGGATAAGGGGTCGGCCATTTAAGACTGAGATGAGGAGGAATTTCTTCACTCAGAGGGTTGTGAATCTTTGGAATTCTCTACCCCAAAAGGCTGTGGGTGCTGAATCGTTGAGTATATTCACGGCTGAGATAGATAGATTTTTGGACTCTAGGGGAATCAAGGGATATGGGATAACAACAGAAAATGCTGGAAAAACTCAGCAGGCCAAGCAACATCCGTGGAGAGAGAAACAGAGTTAACGTTTCAGGTCGAAACCCTTCTCCAGAACTGAGAAAAAAGCAGGAAATGAAACATTAAAAGGCAAGTTTGGGGGCTGGGAACTGGGGGAGGGGATGAAAGAACAAAAGGGAAGGTCTGAGAGGTGAAGAGACATTAAGAGATATTCAAGGCGAGACGAGATGGTAATAGGACAGGTAAAGAGACAAAGGATGGCTCTAGATGATGTGTGAAATGCGCTGGCAGAATGAAAGACAGCTGCCATGTGGGAGAGAAAAAAAAGGAAAAGGCACAAACCAAAAGTGTGGATAAAAAATATATAAAAATATGATAGGGGCCGAGGTTATGATCTGAAATTGTTGAAGTCGATATTGAGTCTGGAAGGCTGTAAAGCGCCTAATCGGAAGATGAGGGATATGGAGATGGGGCGGGAAAGTGGAGTTGAGGTTGAAGATCAGCCAAGATCTTATTGAATGGCGGAGCAGGCTCGAGGGACCATATGGCCTACTGCTGCTCCTATTTCTTATGTTCTTAGCACTCCCTGTGGGCCAGGTGGAGCAGGAATGCACCCCCTGGCTCCTCAATGAAGCTTTCAGCCTCCCCCCTCCCGATCGCCCACCTCTCTTCCCCCTCCCGATCACTGACCTCCGCCCCCCCCATTCCCTATGTCCTCTCTTCCCTCCTTTGTCTCGATGGCCGACCATCCCCCCTCTCGATTTCCGGAGACCGTACCCAAGGGTCCCCAGCTGCAGCCTCTTGCTGCTGGTTTGCCCTCCCAGCCACCGGCCAGGCAGCCGGGCGGGAAAAGGATCCATAAAATGGTAGCAAGGACCCATTGTCCAGTTCACCAGACCCTCCGCGTCCCCGGCCTAGCCGGGTTCCTCGGCCTGTTTTCAGCCTCCCCCCGACACACCCTCCCTGCCTCCCCATAACTATCGGCGCTATTCTCTCAAAGATTTCCAGCCTTCACATGTCCCAAATGTCCTCAATTGTTATCAAGCCATAAACCAAATGTTATGTTTTAATACATTTTGCAAGTTGTAAATGCAGTTTGTTCGATCATCTTATGATCATTATTGTTTGTCACAGCGACTTCGATGTGTCTGTGAGTTAATGGTTTGGGATCTGTACATCCTGAAATATGCTGCTGTTCTTATGGATTTTACTTCTCCTGCGCAAACTAATTAAAGTTGGAGGCGAGAGTGTGCAGTCTATACAGTATGCTGGGGGTGAGCTATGGTTCAGTTTACAAGCACTGTATTGTGCTTACGTTGGGCTTATTTTCAGGTTGATTATAATCCAAAGGATTAGATTTATTATAGTTTAAAACAATTTCACATACATAGAGCTTACAGCATCCACGTTTCTAACCAGCTGTTCACATTTTGTTGTGGTTGGTTCTGCCTCATTACAACATTGTTAACTGAATATTTATAAATCTTCATGCAATATCATTACCGGCTGAAAATCCAGCAATGCCCAATTGCGAGACACGCGATTTTTAATGAAAATTCAGCCCAACTCGCGCTCTCCCGATTCATCTAAGAAAACTCACGATTTTAAACTTTGTTTGCAATATTGTTGACACGCTGAGCAATCCAGAGGTGCGCGCTCCACCACACGCTGTGCGCAGCTGTCCAACTCACTGGGAGATGTAGTTCCATTCTCATCGCCAAGGCTTCTTCGGCAGCACCTCCCAAACTCACGACCTCTTCCACCTAGAAGGACAACGGCAGCAGGCGCATGGGAACACCACCACCTCCAAGTTCCCCACCATCCTGACTTAGAAGTATATCGCCGTTCCTTCATCGTCGCTGGGTCAAAATCCTGGAACTCCCTCCCTAACAGCACTGTGGGAGTACCATCACCACACGGACTGCAGCGGTTCAAGAAGGGGGCTCACCACCACCTTCTCAAGGGCAATTAGGGATGGGCAATAAATGTTGGCTTTGCCAGCAACACCCACATCCCATAAACGAATAAAAAAAATTCATAACACCATCCGGAGCCGCGCAAGTTGTCCTCGGCGAGAACTGCATATGCCACAATGAACTGCTTTGCACCATTAATCTGTGCACACACACGAATCGGCAGAGTCAGCGAGTGTGACCTGGTGACAGAGTCAGCAAGTGTAATCTGGTGGCAGAGTCAGCGAGTGTGATCGGGTGACAGAGTCAGCGAGTGTGATCTGGTGACAGAGTCAGCGAGTGTGATCTGGTGGCAGAGTCAGCGAGTGTGATCTGGTGACAGAGTCAGCGAGTGTGATCTGGTGACAGAGTCAGTGAGTGTGATCTGGTGACAGAGTCAGCGAGTGTGATCTGGTGGCAGAGTCAGCGAGTGTGATCTGGTGACAGAGTCAGCGAGTGTGATCTGGTGACAGAGTCAGCGAGTGTGATCTGGTGACAGAGTCAGTGAGTGTGATCTGGTGACAGAGTCAGTGAGTGTGATCTGGTGACAGAGTCAGCGAGTGCGATCTGGTGACAGAGTCAGTGAGTGTGATCTGGTGACAGAGTCAGTGAGTGTGATCTGGTGACAGAGTCAGTGAGTGTGATCTGGTGACAGAGTCAGCGAGTGCGATCTGGTGACAGAGTCAGTGAGTGTGATCTGGTGACAGAGTCAGCGAGTGCGATGGGGTAACAGAGTCAGCGAGTGCGATCTGGTGACAGAGTCAGCGAGTGCGATCTGGTGACAGAGTCAGCGAGTGTGATCTGGTGACAGAGTCAGCGAGTGTGATCTGGTGTCAGAGTGAGCGAGTGTGATGGGGTGGCAGAGTCAGCGAGTGCGATCTGGTGACAGAGTCAGCGAGTGCGATCTGGTGACAGAGTCAGCGAGTGTGATCTGGTGACAGAGTCAGCGAGTGTGATCTGGTAACAGAGTCAGCGAGTGTGATGGGGTAACAGAGTCAGCGAGTGCGATCTGGTGACAGAGTCAGCGAGTGCGATGGGGTAACAGAGTCAGCGAGTGCGATGGGGTAACAGAGTCAGCGAGTGCGATGGGGTAACAGAGTCAGCGAGTGTGATGGGGTAACAGAGTCAGCGAGTGCGATCTGGTGACAGAGTCAGCGAGTGCGATCTGGTGACAGAGTCAGCGAGTGCGATCTGGTGACAGAGTCAGCGAGTGTGATCTGGTGACAGAGTCAGCGAGTGTGATCTGGTGACAGAGTCAGCGAGTGTGATCTGGTGACAGAGTCAGCGAGTGCGATCTGGCGACAGGGTCAGCGAGTGCGATCTGGCGACAGAGTCAGCGAGTGTGATCTGGTGACAGAGTCAGCGAGTGTGATCTGGTGACAGAGTCAGCGAGTGTGATCTGGCGACAGAGTCAGCGAGTGTGATCTGGCGACAGAGTCAGCGAGTGTGATCTGGCGACAGGGTCAGCGAGTGTGATCTGGCGACAGAGTCAGCGAGTGCGATCTGGTGGCAGAGTCAGCGAGTTTGATCTGGTGACAGAGTCAGCGAGTGCGATCTGGCGACAGAGTCAGCGAGTGTGATCTGGTGACAGAGTCAGCGAGTGTGATCTGGTGAGGATGAGACTTGAGTGGGGTTAGGAGAGATGGTGGAGAGTGACAGGGAGATGGGGTACAGAGATGAATGGTGTAAAGTCTGTGTGTTATATTGTAAATTAATACACAGACCACAAGAGTAAACTTTAACAGGACTTTACTATTCGAAGGTCAGGGTGAATCTGCCCAATAAATCCTTACACAGCACTTATATACCGGTGTGGTCACCACCGGTATTACAGTATACAGTAGCCAAGATAAAGTAGTGCAACCCTTAAAATAGTTCTCTTAAAGGTGGAACGTTACATACACTACAATCCTCCTTTTTTAGGTTAACAGTATATATTCCCATTAAATATAACATCATAACATATATACACAACTTCATGTAAAACAGTTCACAGATTCAGTCTCTCTGGAGGCTTCCTGACTCTGTCCAGATAATGCCTCGGTGGTGTAGTAGTTTTCGGTGGTGTAGTAGGTTCTTCTGGCAAGGTCGATTCGGCTTGAAGGCCAGTGTCAGGTTCATCTGATTCCAGTATTACCGGATCGGAGGTAGATGCTATGGGTATCTCTGCTTCAACATTAGGCGTATAGAGTTGTGGAGTAGGTTGGCCCTTTTCGGATGACTCTATGATCTGGTCAACATGGCACCTTATTATGCTTTCACCAATGTCCACGGTATACATCAGCGGTCCTAGCCGTTTGCAAATAGTTCCAGGCTGCCATTTCTCGGTACGGTAGTCCCGGGCCAAAACTTGTTGACCTATCTGGAAGGTTCTAGTTGGCCTTTCATTCATGCCTTGAAATTGCCGGTTCTCTACGTCCCTTCTGACGTTTGGCTTGATCAAATCCAGCCGGCATCTTAGTCTTCTATTGAAAAACATCATGGCGGGAGTTTGGTTTGTGACCGCATGTGTGGCATTCCTGTACGCCAACAAGAAGTTATCTACCTTATGTTGTAGATTTATGTCTTCATTACCCATGGCCTTTATGGCCTTCTTGAAGGTCTGGAGAAACCTTTCAGCTAATCCATTGGTGGCGGGATGGTATGGGGCGGACGTGTAGTGCTTAACCCCATTGCTTTTTAAGAACTTCCTGAATTCTTCGGACACAAATTGCGGTCCATTATCAGAACAGATCTGTTCCGGCAGCCCATTCCTGGCAAATATGGTCCTTAATACTGTGATGGTTTTTTCCGTGGTGGTGGAGGACATCTTTATTACCTCCGGCCACTTGGAGTGTGCATCCACCGCGATTAAGAACATTGAGTCCATAAATGGACCAGCAAAGTCGATATGTACCCTTTGCCATGGAGATGAGGGCCACTCCCATGGATGCAGAGGAGCTTGTGGTGGGGCGTTTTGGACCTTCTGGCATCCCAGACAGCTCTTGGTCATTTCTTCGATGTCTCGATCGATGCCTGGCCACCACACAAACGCTCTGGCTAGGTTCTTCATTTTCACTCCACCCAGATGCCCCTCGTGAAGCTCCTTTAGCACTTTATGCTGGAGTTTGGGTGGAATCACCACTCTAGATCCACACATCAAAGTTCCTCGGCACACTGACAGCTGTTCTCTTCTTTGCGAAAATGCTGGCAACATTGGTTCGCCATGTGCTGGCCATCCCTCCACCGTTAAATCGTAGACTCGTGAGAGAGTCGGGTCATTTCTTGTTTCCTTTTCGATCGTAGAATTTGTTACTGGTAGACATTCCACTATGGTTGAGTGGAACATCTCCACTGGGTCCACTGTAGTCGCCTCTTCTACCACTGGCAACGGTAGGCGCGATAACCCATCAGCATTCCCATGCTGTTTGGACCTTTTGTATTCGATGTCATATTGGTGTGCCCCTAGTAAAACGGACCACCTCTGTAGCCTTTGCGCTGTCATAGTGGAAACGGCCTTGTTAGGGTTGAATATGGATACCAACGGCTGGTGGTCTGTCAGCAGTGTAAACTTCTTGCCCTGCAGGTAATGATTGAATTTCTTTACTCCCCACACAAGGCTGAGAACCTCCCTATCTATCTGAGCATAACTGCGCTCAGCGGAGGTCAATGATCGGGACGCAAATGCGACTGGCCTTTCCGAGCCATTTGGCAACTTGTGTGAGAGTACTGCTCCAATACCATAAGGGGAAGCATCACAAGCTAGACGAAGAGGTAGCGTTGGGTTGAAGTGAGCCAACACTTCCTCAGAGGTGATCAATGCCTTGCTTTTACGAAAGGCCTTCTTACAGTCCTCGCTCCACTTCCATGGTACTTCTTTCCGCAACAGAGCATTCAGCGGGTGCAGCACCGTGGATAGATTTGGCAGAAACTTATGGTAATAGTTAATCAACCCCAGAAACGATCTCAACTGTGATATATTTTCCGGAGCGGGGGCCTTTACGACAGCTTCGATCTTGTCAGGTGACTTGTGCAGCCCCTCTTGGTCAATGACATGACCACAGTACGAGATCCGTTTCTGGAAGAACTCACATTTCTGGCGATTAACTCGAAGGCCATATTCCTTCAACCTGGTGAGCACCAGTTTCAAATTTGCGAGGTGTTCCTCCTCGTCCTCTCCTGTAATCAGGATATCGTCCAAGTAACACTGAGTGCTTGGAATTCCCTGTAAGACCTGCTCCATGGCCCTCTGCCAAATTGCTGGAGCCGAAGCCACTCCAAAAACCAGTCTATTATATCGATACAAGCCTCTGTGCGTGTTGATTGTGAGATACTGGCGCGACTCTTCCTCAACTTCCATCTGTAAGCACGCTTGCGCCAGGTCTATCTTGGTGAAGTGTTTCCCGCCAGACAATGAAGCAAAGATATCCTCAATCCGCGGAAGCGGATATTGTACCGTGTGAAGCACCGGATTAACTGTGATCTTGAAGTCTCCGCAGATGCAGACCTTTCCCGGTTCCCCTGGCTTGTTACTCGATGAAGGCTTCATGACGGGAACAATGGGCGTGGCCCACTCACTCCAGTCCACCTTAGACAGTACCCCTGAACGTTCAAGCTCTTCCAGTTCAGCCTCCACAGCAGGTCGTATCGCGTAAGGTACCGATCTGGCTTTGAAAAATTTTGGGCTTGCATGTTCTGCAATCTTGACTTTCGCCTTAATTCCTCTCAGTATTCCCAGTCCGTGTTGGAATACCTCTTTAGCCTCATCCAATATTCTGGACAATCGTTCAGGTTTGACATCTTTCTTTCCGGAATCTACCGTTATTACGTTTAGGGAGTGCCAGTCCATATTTATTTTCCTGATCCACTCCCGTCCCAGAAGTGGTGGACCTCCCTCGGGTAGTACATATATGTCCATTCCTTGGTGTTCTTTGCCCTTGTGTCTCACCTTGACTTTTATCTTTCCGATGGGGTATACTTTTTGCCCCGTGTATGTCTGCAACACTATCTTCGTGTCCCATAGGGGAATATGTTTGAATAACTTTTTGTAATCTTGCTTATTCATGACCGTCAACGCCGATCCGGTGTCCACTTCCATCTTCACTTGGACTTCTGCAATCTGCAGTGTGACCCAGATAGTTTGTCGGTCACTTTCCTTACTCACATTGTGAATTCTCAGACTACCCAGTTCCTTGCTGTTGGAGTCTGAGTCCGACTTCCGTTCATCCGAACTCTTCACAGCCACCTTATGTACCTTTCTGTACTTTTTCTGCGGTGACTTTTTGTTGCTGGTCTTCTTTCCTGACCGGCATACTTTAGCTATGTGACCAAGCTTGCCACATTTTCTACATTCCTGGTTTTTAAACCAGCATTGGCTCTGATCGTGTGTTGTCTTCCCACAACGATAACATTTTGTTGTACCCGAAGCCATTTGATCTACGCTGAGTACCGCTGTCTTCAGCTGCATTTCCGCCGTGCCTCTCGCTGCGGCTTCGTGCGATGTTGCAATAGAGACAGCCTTATCAAGTGTAAGATCATTCTCTTCGAGCAGTCGCTTTTGTGTTCCTTCCTTTGACAACCCACACATGAACTTGTCTCTCAGTGCCTCTGTCAGATTTTCCCCAAACTGACAATATGTCGCTAGCCTACGCAGTTCAACCAGGTACTCCGCGTTGCTTTCCTCTTTCAGTTGCGTTCTCGCATAAAATTTAAATCGTTCCGCTAACATCAGCGGTGTGGGGTTCAAATGATCCTTCAGGACAGCGACAATATTAGCGAAAGTCTGATCCGTCGGTTTAGCTGGTGATAGAAGATGCTTCAATAGCCCGTATGTCTTCGCACCCATTGAGTTTAGTAAGGTTAGTGCTTTATCATCATTTGATATTTTATTTGCCTTACAAAATATCTCTATGCGTTCTACATACGTGGCCCAATCTTACACATCGGGATCGAAATCGTTGATGTTACCACGCTTAGGCATCTTCGCAATCTTTTTGAGAAACAACAACGAAATTTTTCTTTAACATTTTTTTTTCAAAAATGGCGGTTTCCCGCGCTTATCTTCTTCCCCGCCTCCGAGAATGGTGGTTTCCCGCGCTTCTTCCTCTGGTGGGAGGGGTAAGCTTTGCCCTCGGGCGACGACCGCTGGCTTTCGGGGTTCGCAGCCTGCGCGCCGGCTTCAGTTTATTCTGAAGCGCGAGAACAGCTGATTGCATTCCTTGTTCCCTTTCTCGACAGGGGCAACCGGGCGCTGGGGACAACCAGTTGGCGGCGGACAGTTCCAGCTCTTGGTCCTTTACGGAAAGCTGCTGTCAGCCGCTGGGCGGAATCTCGCTCAGTCCCGTTCTCCCTCGCTCGCTCGGTCCCCTTCGCTCGCACGGTCTCGCTCGCTCTCTCGGGCTCTGTCTCTCCCGCTCGCTCGGGCTCTGTCTCTCCCTCAGCGGCTTTCAATCGCGCCTCCCAGCCCTCTTGCAGTCCGGTCCTTCCCTCCCCCGGCTGCGGCTGAGTTCTCCGCGGTTTTATTTATTTATTATTTTATTACCTCCCGCGCCTTACGATCCCAGTCGCAGCGCCTCGCGGCCTCGGTAGCTGCCCGGCCTTTTTCACCGGTCGCGGTCGAGCTGTCTCACGACGCTGTTGCGTCTCCCAGCCCGCTTGTAGCCCGGTCTCTCACACCGGCTGCGTTCCCGCTTGTACCGCGGCTTCCGTGCCCTACGCTGCCCCAATCTCAGCGCCTCTGGCCCCGACTTCTGTCCGGCTCCTTTCCCCCGGCCGTGGTCGAGTTCACCGCCCTTATATCCTCCGTTTCTTTTTATTTTCTCCCCTACTCACAGTCAACGTGGCCGACTTGCTTCTCGTCGCTGATCGGCTCACTCACCACCGTGATGGAAGGAACGATCACTGCCTGTTGCTGATGGAAGGCTTCGTGTCAGAATTCTTCCTTCTTCCTTGCTCTGCAGACTCGAGTCTTCTCTCAGCAGAGTGACGAGGGCAGATGCCTCTTCTCGACGCTCGTTAACTGCTTCGGATGTATCTCTGCCGCAGGGTAAGATCAACCTCGTCGCCACTGTAAAGTCTGTGTGTTATATTGTAAATTAATACACAGACCACAAGAGTAAACTTTAACAGGACTTTACTATTCGAAGGTCAGGGCGAATCTGCCCACTAAATCCTTACACAGCACTTATATACCGGTGTGGTCACCACCGGTATTACAGTATACAGTAGCCAAGATAAAGTAGTGCAACCCTTAAAATAGTTCTCTTAAAGGTGGAATGTTACATACACTACAAATGGGAGAATGATGGAGGTACAGAGAGAGAGATTGGGGAAGAATGACAGGGAGAAAGAGATGGAGGCACAGGGAGATGGCAGAGATAGGCAGAGAGGTGGCAGTACAGAGAGACAGAGAGCGATGGGAAGAGTGACAGGAAGAGAGAGAGATGGGGGTACAAAGAAGAGAGGAATGGGAGAGAGAGAGATGGAGGTACTGAGAGGAAAGGGAGAGATGGAAGAACAGAGAGAGAGAGAGATGTGGAAGCATAACAGGAGGAGAGAGATGGAGGTAGAGAGAGTGGAATGGGAGAGAGAGATGGAGATACAGAGAAAGAGGTCGGGGAAGATTGATGCAGAGAGAGCGAGAAGGGGATACAGAGAGGAATGGGAGAGAGATGGGGTACAGAGAGAGGGAGAGGACGAGACTCAGGGGAGGGGGAAAGAGATCAAGATAAGTGGAGGGGGGGAGAGAGAGAGATAGAGATGCAAAAGGAGGAGATTGACACAGCCGGAGGGAGAGGAGTGTGGGAGAGATTGGGAGAGAAAGAGAGAGAGATCGGGCAGGTAGGGAGAAGAGTAGACAAAAGCCATTCCTGTAGGTAACCCCAGAAGCCCAGTTAACTGAAGTGACTTTATATGACAACATCCAGTAAAGTTGCATTGCCCAAGTTCAATCAGAACACTTGTGTTATTGTAATTTGCTAATTGGATAGGACAGCAACCTTCCCCTGTATTTGGATATTGGAGGAATAATCCAGTGGTTCTCAAACTGGGGTTCATGTAGACAGGGCGGTAAACAGCAGAGGGGGAGGAAAAAACCCTGTAACACTCAGCAGCAATGCCATGAGTAGGTGGGCAGTGGAGGGTTACACCTGTAATGGTGCCAGTGTACCCAACAGGAGCCACCGGGCCTCATCCCAGTCCAGGAAGAGCAGGGAGGTGTCGTGCGGTGAAGTATTCAACAGGCATATTGCTGAACCTGTAAGGTTACCTTTCAGCTGAAGGGAAGCTAAAAGTTTTGACATCACCAATCACATCAATGTTCACTGGGGTGATCACGACTCCTGTCTCCATGGGAGGTGTTTGTTGATTTTTTTTCCCAAAGCTTAACCTTTGGTTGGCAGCTGCAGGGACTGCATTGCCTGGTGGTTGTGTTGGGCATCAGGTGAAGGGTGGTGATAACGGGTAGGATTTTTAAAAAGTTTTAGTTTTAAGCATTTTCAGATGCAGTAATATCGGCCCTGAAATCGCGATGTCTGCGATGGTGTACTCTTGCCATCGTATTCCCTTTGGAATGCCTCGCAAGTTCCAGATTTCTGCATGTACTTGCACATGCATGAAATCCGGAACTTGCGATCTGTCAAGGTACACATCATCCGAAACGCCTGAAAACTGAGTATCGCTGGCACAGAGTTGGGCTATTTGCCCAGCGACTGGCCAGCAATTGCCCACATAAGTCTTATGGTTGATGCAAGCAGGCGTAGGGTATGTCTAAGCCTTAAATTAAACATTTACATATCCAAAATCATGCACATACACTTTATTAAATGAGTTTACGCAAATGTTGGCCCAGATTACAGTTTTAATGATGTGTGACATTATTATCAAAAAATTATATTTTAATGAGTTTGGTGGAATGAAGGTAATTTTGATTAAAATTCAAATTCTGTTAAATGTATAATTTTTACATTTTGGGATTCCATTGCATATCATTAGGGGATTCTCTTCGTAAATGGCTGCAACGGAACTCTCCTTTATCATTGGAGGACCGGGCCCACGTGATCCCAGGAACCGCCTGCGTCCCTGGGATCGGTGGGCCATTACGCTGCCGTCCACCTCAAGGCCTGAGGCCACAACCCTTCGCAGCCTGGACGCCAGCAGGTAATTCCGTAAATGTTTCGTGAGTCGGAGGCTACTCCGGAGGTACGCCTCCAACCGCAGTTTCTAGGCCATAGTTTTTGTAAAAAGCTGTGACCTTTTGGAGATTAAATAAAGCCACTAATGAGGTTTATGAACCAAAACATAGCTACTCATGATTTCTTACTTATTTTCAGGAATTTTAAGAGTTTGTCTCATGGTTTATGAGATGTTGGGCTTGGCATTGCTGAAAATCCAGAAACTGCTTTCCTGCACTGGGGAGATATGAAGTTGTCAAGTTATCTGGCAAATTCTCTCATAAAATTTAGTCCAGCTACTTAACAATCTGAATAGCAGGCTAGCAGAATGGCCAGTTTTCTGTGTGTGTGTTTGATAAAAAAAGCTATAGTTAGAAGTTCACAAATAGTTTAAAGAAAGAAAGCTTTGAACTCAGGTGGCAAAAGTAATTTCATCCTGAACTAGCATAAGGAAAGGGTTCAACTACGCTCAATGATCACTTCTATCGCCTGTGGTTAATGGGGCAGTAATGACCTCAAAATGGGTCGGTAAACTTACGACCTCAAAATGGGTCGGTAACCTTACCGCCCTGTTAACATTGACGAAGAAGCCGGCGATATTTTGAAAGGGGCCAATCACTGGGCGTCCAAAGTTCCCACCTGTCTCGTGCCATAGGCCCCTTTTAATATGTAAATCGAGGTCCCAGGACCCCGATTACCATTTTAGGTCGGAACTGGTCGGAGTGTGAACCGTGCACACTGGATGGCGCTGATGAGGCCCAGCCAAGGTAAGTTTGGAATTAGTTTTCTGGGGACGGAGGGGCAGGAATGCCGCTTGTGCACCGTAATTCCCCACCCTCCATGATTGCGACCCACCGACTCCCCCCCACCCCTCCCCACCCACCCTGCACTTACCATGCTGGAGGCCAGGGCGACTCAATATTAGGAGCTCTCAATCCAGCGAGCTGCATTTGGATGCTCATTTGAAGACCGCAGCTCGCTGGCCTGATGCCTCAAAACCATGGCAGCCTTATCACCGTGGATGTGCCCAAAACTCAAAATTTGCCCAAATGAGGGTGAAATGGGTCTTCGGCACTAGTGCAAAATTATATAGATATTACAGCACAGGAACAGGACATTTGGGCCAAGCCGGTGTTTATGTTCCACATGAGCCTCCTTTCACCTTACTTCATCTAACCCTATCAGCATAATCTTTTATTCTTTTCTCCCTCACATACTCATTTAGCGTCCCCTGAAATGTATCTATGCTATCCACCTCAACGTTATAGCAAGTTCCAACATTCTAACCACACTCTGAGTAAATACGTTTTTCCTGCATTTCCTATTGGATTTATTAGTGACTATCTTATATTTATGGGCCCTGGCTTTAATCTTCCTTTTTTTTGTTCATTCACAGGATGTGGGCATCACTGGTGAGGCCAGCATTTATTGCAGCAATCTTGAATACATATGAATGGCTTGCAAGAGCATTTCAGAAGTCAGTTAAGAGTCAACCACACTGCTGTGGGTCTGGAGTCACATATAGGAGAGACCAGGTAATGGATAGCAGATTTCCTTTCCTAAAGCACATTAGTGAACCAGATGGGTTTCTACAACAATCCAGTAGTTTCATGGTTACCATTACTGATTTTTATTCAAGATTTTAATTTAATTAATTCAATTTAAATTCCCCAGCTGCTGTGGTAGGATTTGATTTCATGTCTCACAGATCATTAGTTCAGGTCTCTGGATTATTAGTCCAACAACATAACCACTAAGCTATCGTATGCTCTAGTAGAAACATCTTCTCTACATCTACTCTATCGAAACCCTTCATACCTTTAAAGCATTTGGTAAAGCATTTTCAGATGCAGTAATATTGGCCCTGAAATCGCGATGTCTGCGATGGTGTACTCTCGCCATCGTATTCCCTTTGGAATGCCTCGCAAGTTCCAGATTTCCGCATGCACTTGCACATGCATGAAATCCGGAACTTGCGATCTGTCAAGGTACACCTTGACACATCATCCAAAATGCCTGAAAACTGAGTATTGCTGGCACAGAGTTGGGCTATTTGCCCAGCAACTGGCCAGCAATTGCCCACATAAGTCTTATGGTTGATGCAAGCAGGCGTAGTGTATATCTAAGCCTTAAATTAAACATTTACATATCCAAAATTATGCACATACACTTTATTAAACGAGTTTATGCAAATATTGGTGTGGATTACAGTTTTAATGATGTGTGACATTATTATCAAAAATAAAATTTTTATTGAGTTTGGTGGAATGAAAGTAATTTTGATTAAAATTCAAATTCTGTTAAATGTATAATTTTTACATTTTGGGATTCCATTGCATATCATTAGAGGATTCCCTTTGTAAATGGCTGCAACGGAACTCTCCTTTGTCATTGGAGGACCGGGCCCACGTGATCCCAGGTACGCATCCGAACCGCCTGCATCCCTGGGATCGGTGGGCCATTACGCTGCCGTCCACCTCAAGGCCTGAGACCGCAACTCTTCGCAGCCTTAACGGCAGCAGGTAATTCCGTAAATGTTTTGTGAGTCGGAGGCTACTCCGGAGGTACGCCTCCGACCGTAATTTCAAGGCCATAGTTTTTGAAAAAGCTGTGACCTGTTAGAGATTAAATAAAGCCACTAATGAGGTTTATGAACCAAAAAATAGCTACTCATGATTTCTTACTTATATTCTTGAGTTTTAAGAGCTTGTCTCATGATTTATGGGATGGTGGGCTTGGCATTACTGAAAATCCAGAAACTTTACTAGTTTACTAGTCCATAACCACTATGCTATTGTATGCTCTAGTAGAAACATCTACATCTACCCTATCGAAACCATTCATACTTTTAAAGACCTCTATCAAGTTACCCCTGAGCCTTCTCTTCTCTAGAGAAAAGAGCCCCAGCCTGTTCAGTCTTTTGTTTTCCACAATAGAAAATCAAATGAGGCTGGGAAGAAAGAAAGAAAGAAAGAAATCACGTTTTTAAAGGGGGAGAAATTTGGTGGAGCCACAAACGGGGCGCCAAGCTCGCCTGGGCGCTGGAATTAGCGCAGCGATCGGAGCAGTTGCGACCGCCGGAAATTCAGCTTGAACGCCCCAAGAGGGACACGGGGCGAGGCTCGAGGTGCTCCGCATCCCTCTTAGGGCGCTGAAACTGAATATCGCAGCGCAATGTGCCGCAGCGCCACACGCTGCGGCACGGCGCGCTGCAGTACTGCAGGCCTTCCTCCTATTCTTAAGGGGGAGGGGCCTGCACCAGTGCGATCGGAGATCGCGAGTGCCGGCAAAAGAGCCCAGCACCGAGGAGAAGTGCCGGGCTCTCAGAAAACAGCCGGCACTGCCGTGGGGGGAGATCAGGAGGCCGGGGACGGAGGTGCTGGCAGGCGGCCACCGAAAAAACAGCCGCCCCGCACCTCCATCTTAATTTGCGCCATTGCCGCCACAGGTAGGCCCCGTGAACCGGGCACGATTTGCGAACGGCGCTACAGAGGCGGGCGCTACCGAATATCGAGATTGGGGCAGTAGCGGGGCACTGCGCACACCGATGATGTCATCGGTGGCGGCGCAGCGCAACAGGCTAACGCCGCCATTAGCACCCCAGCTAAATATCGCGGGAGGCATGGCCAGTGGCGCTAAAGCCACTGAGTGCCCTCTTTAGGTGCTAACTGGTGGCGCAGCCCACTGAATTTCTAGGCCAAAATGAGTTAAAATTACATTAAATTAAATATTTTAAACAAAAATGTAATTTTTTGAAAAAAAAATTAAAAATTTTTACGGGGCTAAAAATAAACTTGCCTTTTTTTAAAGTACTTTTACATTATAAATGAGTGGAAAAAAGTTATTTTATTACTTTTTTAAACTCTTATGCTGGCAAAAGCAAGCCTTATGACTGCTTTTACTAGGCGTAAGATTTTTAAGGGATTTCAGCGGGCGGAGGTTGTGCAGAAAGCGGAAGTCTCCCCCCGCGGAGGTCCTTCGCCAGGGCAGGCATCCGATCTGTCAAGAGCATTCTTGACAGATCGGAAGTGACGGTTTTCAGCGCATGCGCGTCGCATGCCTAAAACCGGCACTTGCGAGGTCCCTACGGGTGTGTAAGAGCAAGTGTTGGATCAAACACACATCTCAGAATGAAAGGGTATTGTCTTATAACCATTTACTGCACTGCCAATGTGATAACTTATTTATTTTCTAACGTGCTCTCAAAAATCTCTAATTGCCTTGAGGAGATGGTAGTGGGCCTTGAAAGAACACTTCGAAGTCAACTATCCTGCCTGTCAAATTATTTGATCCACCAACTGATTACATCAGCCAGTTTTGGTCCTACCTTAAGGCCACATCAAAAAACCTGAATCATGCTTCACAGCACAGCTAATAGGATACCTTGTACATTTTGACATGTAGAATAGAACACTTTGATCCGCACAAAGATACTTGTAATTAAAACATCAATGCTCTGAATATCAATGTGTGTAATTGAAGCAGAATAGGGGCAGGTTTAATGGTTCTTTTTCTACATATTTAAAATATGTAGAACTGAAACAGAATTAGAGAAATTTTTGTTTTTGTAGGTTAGTGTGATTTTTTTCTTCCCCGTTTTCTCAGCCCAGCCCCTGTTCCACACACCATTCCACAATGGGTTAAGAAAACAGTAGATGATTGCTCGGTAACTTGGCACTATAAAAGGGCTTGAGAGAGTCCTTGGAGACCACTTCCTTTGATTTTTCCTCCCTCTGGATAAGCAAACACCTCACATCTACTCAACATGTTGCAGAAGAAAATTCTGACATTTAGAACTCATCGGGTAGCACAAGGGGAGTATCTTGTAGCACAGGAGAAACATACTGTTATAAAACTTATTACTACATATTCTGCTATAAATCTTAATTAAGGGCACAAAAGGATTCATATTAAACTCTTGAGTACTGCACCCACACATCCCATTACTTTTAACTATCAATAACTACTTTAACCAATGGAATATTTGAACTTGAGAAATGCAAACCAGTTAGACTAATTTCAAAGAGGCTTCTAGTCTCGCTAAATGCTCCTTCGGTAAATATACCACACAATCTGGAACTGAATTATGTACAGCAGGAAGCAGGAACCACATTATAGCCTTGGTCCAAACATGGACAAAAGAGCTGAATTCCAGGGGTGAGGTGAGAGTAACTGCCCTTGACATCAAGGCAGCATTTGATTCAGTGTGACATCGAGGAGTCCTAGTAAAATTGAATTCAATGGGCATCAAGGGGAAAACGCTGCACTGGATGGAGTCATACCTAGCACAAAGGAAGATGGTTGTGGTTGTTGGAGGCCAATCATCACAGCCCCAGGACATCGCTGCAGGAGTTCCTCAGGACAGTGTCCTAGGCCCAAGCATCCTCAGCTGCTTCATCAATGACCTTCCCTCCAACATAAGGTCAGACGTGGAGATGTTTGCTGATGATTGCACAGTGTTCAGTTCTATTCACAATTCCTCAGATAATGAAGCAGTCCATGCCCGCATGAAGAAAGACCTGGACAACATTCAGGCTTGGGCTGATAAGTGGCAAGTAACATTCGCGCCACATAAGTGCCAGGCAATGACTGTCTCCAACAAAAGAGAGTCTAACCACCGCCCCTTGATATTCAATGGCATTACCATCGCCGAATCCCCCTACATCAACATCCTGCCAGTTACCATTGACCAGAAACTTAACTGGACCAGCCACATAAATACTGTGGCTACAAGAGCAGGTCAGAGGCTGGGTATTCTGCGGCGAGTGTCTCACCTCCTGACTCCCCAAAGCCTTTCCACCATCTACAAGGCACAAGTAAGGAGTGTGATGGAATACTCTTCACTTGCCAACAATACTCAAGAAGCTCAACACCATCCAGGACAAAGCAACCCCCTTGATTGGCACCCCATCCACCACCATAAACATTCACTCCCTCCACCACTGATGCACCGTGGCTGCAGTGTGCACCATCTACAAGATGCACTACAGTAACTCGCCAAGGCTTCTTCGACAACACCTTCCAAACCCACGACATCTACCACCTAGAAGGACAAGGGCAGCAGACGCATGGGAATGCCATCACCTCCAAGTTCTCCTCCAAGTCACACACCATCCTGACTTGGAAATATATCACCATTCCTTCATCATCACTGGATCAAAATCCTGGAACTCCCTCCCTAACAGCACTGTGGGAGTACCTTCGCCACACGGACTGCAGCGGTTCAAGAAGGCAGCTCACCACCACCTTCTCAACGGCAATTAGGAATGGGCAATAAATGCTGTCCTTGTCAATGATGCCCACATCCAAGGAACAAATTTAAAAAAAGGAATATTCCAGGTTTAATCTGTGCTGAGAGAGCTTATCTCAATCCGGCAACAATTAAGTTCTACAACAAGACCTCAGAACTGCCTAGGATTACTGCTCAAAGGAACATAGTTGCTGGACAAAAAGTGATCAAAGTTCTCCTTCTACCTTCCTGGTAGTCACATAATACAATGTTGTTGACTAATCATAGCAATCAATCTCTATCAAATAGACCACAACAGACTCAGAAATGACACAAGGAAAACCCCAGTTGTTGAGAGCTTTGGGAATCAAAGGTCCAAATTCACCTGTTCCTCCCAAACATGCTGCACTTACCACATGCCATGTCTCAAATTATTCATATATACTGTATCCCCACATGTTATTTTCTGAAAGAACTCTATCTAATTTGAACTTGAATTAATCAATACAAACTGCTTCCACTGTCTCCCTAGAGAGTTTGTTCTGCAGATTGCCCACTCGCTCACTGAAATATTGTTTTCACAGAAAAATTACTTAAATTACAAATAATCACTATTCAGTGACCCCCCTGCACATTTGAGATTGGCTGAGATGGTCACCACATTTAAATAGGCCACCAATCTTTACTGTCCAGGTTCACACATAAAGAATGGTTACTGGAGGACTGCCACTCGTCATGGATTTCACACCTAAGCATGAATCACTGCCATCTAGAAAGGAGGTAAAATTGGAGGAAAAAGTGATGAAGGAAAACATCTTGGTGAAGAAATAGGGTGAACTAGAGCTGCAAAGTGCCAATTCTACATGTTCACTAGCTACTTTCCAAAGCTACTGATAGCAGCAGGGAGAAGGCAATGGACAACAAAAAATTGAACTGACAAAAAATTGCCACAGGAAAAATTTATACAGCGAGCAAAATTGCCATTAATGACGCACACATGGATAATAACATCCATTTAAACCTCAATTAAACAAGTTCAATTAATATTTAATTAAGTTTAGATGAGATAAAGTTGTGAGTACAAAAAACATCTTTCATTCCTAGCAGCAGATACTTCACATTTGGATACATCACTTGAGATGTATTAATAAGCCTCTTTCACTGCTATTATTTGATCTGTCATGAATTGAAATAGGAGCATTTAATTAAGAATAGATATTTCCTTCTGTTACAATATTTTATTTGTAATTTAAGTAATGTTTCAGCTATCTCTGTATTGTTTTTAGTCTTCCAGACTTACAGGCTTGCTACCAAGAGATCAGACGAGTGCTCTTCTCACAGGTCCCCATTGGCCAATAGGAGATGTGTTCTGCTGCCTGTCCACCCGAGGATGGAAAATATCAGCCTCCACTGCTCCAATTTAATTGTCACTAAATTGGTGATTCGCGTGTACCTGAAGCACTAGGCTTTGGGACTTTTTAATTTGTGGAAACTGTGAATGAATTCTGCATTGCCAGTGGTATTAATCAACAAAGTATTGCAAATTATAATGATGTAATGTTAACTATGCTGTAGGTGGTGAAGCTACATTTTATCATATATCAGCAGAAACAACCTTCTGTCAGCTGAAAGGGAGGGAACTAAGGATTCCATGAGAGTTGAAGAGAGAAGTGAACAGGGAACAGGCTCTAGGCCAGTACCATGTACCACATGACAGCTCTACAAATGCACAAAGATGGGCAGCTAAATGAAAAGCCCCATGGCTCCTCAATATCCTAATGATGGAAGCTAAGAAGGCAATGATGAAGACTAATCAGATTATTGAACCAGAGACTGAGCATTATCACAGGTAGCCTGAAGAATAAGGCTTAAAAGGGAACATTAGTATTACGAATTAAGGAACAACGTGATGTAAGGTGTTTTTTTGGCAGTCTATTAATACTACCCATACGTTTCCGGTAAGATCTGGGTTTTTCATAAAATTGCATTGGAAATGGGAATTATCAAGGAATATTTGTTGGTCATGCAGGAAGCATTTAATAAATTATGGAAACAAAACTCTAAAGGATTGAACAAAGAAAAGGTAGCAGTCCAAGATTATTTTCCTATTTGACTCCCAAGATGAGATAATGACATGTAGTAGAGTCATAACATCGCGTCATAACGGCACAGAAGGAGGCCATTTGGCCCATCGAGTCCGTGCCGGCCAGTATTATAATGTCACTGCCCATCTGAGTGAACCTGAAGTACAACACCTCAAAGACATTGTCAATAGACTGAGATGTAAGACCTATGCCCTCCTTCCATGTGCTCTGACTGTATGATAGGGGCATTGAAGGTTCAGGACTTGTCCATTGTGACGGATGCAATGCTGTATTTTTTTCCAGTGTTTGTGGCACAGTCTAGAAATATCCCAACCTTGGGCACTTTTATGCTGTAGACTCATAGGCCTTGAAATTTGAAGGCTCTGCATCTGTTTTTCAGGCGCAAATCTGGCGCCTAAGCACCCAAAATGGCAGGTGCTCATAATGCACCAGAAGTGCACCACCCACCATATTGATAAAGGCAGAAAAAGGGGTGTTAGGCCCTTTGAATATACAAATAAGAGTCCTAACACCTGTTTGAGGCCCTCTTTGCAAAGTTGGATGCAGCCAGCCTAACCAGCAGACCTAAAAGTGACCGCCGGATGTCTCCACCAAAGAGGTACATTTTCTTTCTAAATGCTTACCTAAAAACCCTCATTGGATAGACCATCGGAGTCCTCAATGCATGGATGATGAAGTTTGACATTGGTAACCACATCAAGGGCTTAGCAAGCAACATGTGGGTTTTTTTGTCACTTTTTGTTAGGACCTGTTGAGCCATCTTTAGAGGGGAAGAAGTGAGCAGAGCAGAGCTAAACACTGACAATACTCCAATGGCATTTTCTACTGACATTCCTCATATTTAATTTGGCTCAAATTAAGGGAAGGTGGGAATTTTAGCTCCCATATTACATTGAGAGTGAGTCAAGGGCAGTAATTGCAACTTAACATTCAGCTAATGTTCACAGGCTCCTTAGTATTGCTCTCACAGTTTATGGCATCATATGTGAGTCCTCTGATGGGCTTACTGCCTTGGAACACACCAATAGATATCTGTTGTGGCTAGGGTTGCCAAAACTAGTTGGATGTATTCCTGGATGTTCATTACATGCTGTCCTGCCTCCCACAGCCCTGTCCCCATGCTCCCATGGAGAAAATTCTTTACTCAGAGTAGTGAGAATGTGGAACTCACTACCAAATGGAGTGGTTGAGGCAATTTTTTTTTATTCGTTTATGGGATGTGGGCATCACTGGCAAGGCCAGCATTTATTGCCCATCCCTAATTGCCCTTGAGAAGGTGGTGGTGAGCCGCCTTCTTGAACCGCTGCAGTCCGTGTGGTGAAGTTACTCCCACAGTGCTGTTAGGGAGGGAGTTCCAGGATTTTGACCCAGCAACGATGAAGAATCAGTGATATACTTCTAAGTCAGGATGGTGTGTGACTTGGAGGGGAACTTGAAGGTGGTGGTGTTCCCACGCGCCTGCTGCCCTTGTCCTTCTAGGTGGAAGAGGTCGTGGGTTTGGAAGGTGCTGCCAAAGAAGCCTTGGCGAGCATGGATGCACTTAAGGGGAAGCTAGATAAGTACGTGAGGGAGAAAGGAATAGAAGAATATGTTGATAAGATGAGAAAAAGTGAAAGGGGTGGGAGGAGACTCAAGTGGAGCATGAACAATGCATGTTGGGCCGAATGGCCTGTTTCTGTGCAGTAAATTCGATGTAACTATGTCTCCCTCACTCGCTCTCTCTCTCTCTCTCTCTGACCCTAATAAGGTTCCCAAAATGGTTTCACTTCTTTCCCCCTCCCTCTGCAACAGCTTCTGTCTCTCCATCTCAAAGGAGTTTAGAAACGTATGGGACCAAAAAAGACTATTGTGGTTCATCTGTTTGATTCCAGTTTTCTTTCTGCATTTTCTGAAACTGCAGCACAACTGTAATAAGCAAAGTCAGGAACTTATTCATCAGGACAAATCAGAACTGAGGCGATAGGGAACCTGGGAAACAAAAGAGAATTAAGTGGCAAAAAAATACCAGTAAGAAACTTCTAACAACTAAAAACAATCAATTCTGAATGACCAGTCATGAAAACCTACCAATAAAAGGGAGTGAGTGAATCAATAAAATCGCTCATAATACATTTTGGATGACTTTTCCTCCACCACTTCCCCCCCACCCTGTCTACCAAGAGCTGTAAAAAATTTCTCAATTTCGTTCAGGGTTTTTCCAAATGATTGGAAAATAAGCCGCACAGTGAATTTTTCAGCTACAGGTTATCAGCTGCTTCATTTTTAGTTCAGAAAGAAAAAGAGCGTAAATCAGAGACAACTACCTTGCCAGAGAGACAAAAATGGGACTTTACCACCACCTATGCTTTGTCTTGTTTCATTTCCAAACATTTATTAATTATAGGCAGATATTTAGGATTTGCAAACAACGATTGTTAATAGAACTTCCTAATTAATAGAATATTTTGCTTCTCTGAGTGTCTTTCTTGCTGCAAAATAATGTTTTATTTTCTTTGTAAATAACTAAGCAATTTTGATCCTCTCACTGCTGCCAATAATCCTCCTTGGCTTTTTCATCTTATCCATTTCTATAAGCATTCTAATTTCTAATAATCACACTGGGCCATTCCTAGTCCTCAAAACTTCTCAACACATTCTTTACAATAACATTTTGGGGGGGGCTGTTTTTTCTGGAGCATGTTTGGGGAAAATTGAAATTGAGGAGAAATGTTTTGTGTGGTATAATTGGTAACTGATATAGAAAATAGACAATTCAAAAGGAGAATAGCAGATTCTTTAACCAATGAGAAATAAGCAAACTGACTGATAGCAGGACAGTCACAATGTGGGAAATAGGCTCTTGCTCGAGGATATCATTGTTGTCTGTGCTCTCACCTCTGGAGGTCATCGCGCCACAGTAGTCTCATTGTGGGATGCTCTTGGGAATTGCGTTTACCTTGAGTGTGGCTGCACACTGGCTCCTGGGAACTGGTCTGCTGGGGAGCTGATGGACAACCTCCATCAGACAGACTCCTGCACGCGCTAGGGGGAGGACAGGCGATTACGTGGCAGTTTCAGAGAGCTGCTTTGTGGAAGGAAACAAAGGTGTCTCCCAGGCTTTGTATTCCTGGGGATGCTGGCACATTTAATATACTTTTGCAGAGGAAAGGTTGTATGTTGAGTCCAAATATTGAGAGACCCAGCAAAGTGAGTTGTGCTGCTTATGGAAGGGAGAGAGATGAAAACGGTGGAAGTCAAATTTCTGGGTAAGTTTGGAATTTTGTTGATGACATTTTTTTTATGTGCTTAATACGCCATGGCGGCGAAATTCAGCTCTGTAGCGTTTTGGTGCTACGGGTGCCGTTTTGAGTCCAAAATGGCGTCCGCACCGTACACGCACACTTCTGGTGTGGGCTGTGCTGGACGCCATTTTGGTGATGTTGTTAACGCGGGTGCTGGGAGCGGTGCTGTAAGTTTGCAGAGTAGGCAGATCATGACGTTAGTCAGTGTGTAATGATGATTTGATGCCAGCACTGCCATTTTCAACATCAACGCTCCAGCTAACACCCTCTCTTAACCTTGCACAGCTGAACACACATTCAGCAGCAGGAAGGACTCCCCACCTACACTATTTAAAGGGATCATCAACTGCTTTCAGGTTAGTTGCTGATTGATTTCTATTGGCTCTTGGTGAGTTTGTAGAGGTGTTTGGTGGTTTATTATCTTAGTTGAAGTTGCTGAAGTGTCCAGGGAGTGGTGTGGCAGGTTACTTCACGGCTCCCAGACATGGGGGCAGTAGTTTGTATCCCCCTTGGGCTGCGGCATGACAGGGAGAATGAGCAGAGGTGACACAGAGGAGGACAAGCTGCTCAAAGAGGGAGGAGGAGGACTGGGAGAAGGGCTCTCAGCAGGAGGTCATATCCATTCGGGGTCTTCAGGAAGCAATTCTCCTACCTCAACCTCAGCGAGGAACAGTGTATACAACATTCTCCGCTTCACTAAAGAGGTGCTCACTGAAATCTGCCACCTGTTGCAGGCAGAACTGCAGCCTCAGAGCAGGGAGAGGGCGGCATTTCCAGTGGTTGTGAAGGTGAGCGAGGTCATGAATCTTATGCGTTGGGCCCCATCCAGGCTGGAGCGGGCGATATTTCTAACACCTCCCAGTTTTCTGTGCACTGTTGCAAAGAGAAGTGAATACATTTCATTCCCTCTTGCCAGAGAGAAGCAGGGGCTGAGAGCTCGTGGCTTTGCCAGGATAGCAGGCTTCTCCTTGGTAAAGGGTGCCATTGATTGCACACACGTCGCTTTGCGGGCGCCACATGTGAATTCCGAGATGTACCGCAATCAGAAGGGCTGCCACTCCCTCAATGTCCAGCTGGTGTGAGACCATACTCAGCGCATCATGCAAGTCAGTGCTCGGTATCCTGGCAGCAGCCATGATGCCTTCATTCTGCGGCAGTCCACTGTACCATCCGCATTTGAGCCACCACGACAAACCAGAGAGTGGCTACTGGGCAACAAGGGCTATCCGCTGACCACTGGCTCATGACTCCGGTGCGCAACCCAAGTACACATGGGTAGCATGCCTATAATGAAAGCCATGCTGCCACATGGAATCTGACAGTGCAGACCATTGGCGTGCTTAAACAACGTTTTTGCTGCTTGGACCACTCTGGAGGAGCACTGCAGTACTCACCAGTGCACAGCTCAGAATTCGTCATTGTCTCCTGCATGCTCCACAACCTCGCCATCATGAAGGCACAGCCCTTGTCGCCACGTATACAGCGAAGAGCTGATGAGAAAGAGGAGGAGGAGGAGGAAGGGAGGAGGCAACCCAGACATCCCCTTTCTGCATGGGCTGTCCTTGATTGACTCATCCGACTGTGGTACCAGTGAATGCAACCCCAATTCCCCATTCACCAACAGTCAAACACCTTACCTTCCCTCTGTTACGGACCATCACAGTATACTCTTGGCCACAATGCTACAATAAATGCCACCACAAAACAAACATTCCAAACCAAATTTATAAAACAAACCATCCAACATTACATAGCAAAGTCAACAAATCACCCTTGTGCATTCCCTTAGTGCCTGTCTTCCGTATGTCTTTGCCTGTGCTTGTGCTCCTACACAGTGCTACCCCAGTGGCAGCAGCATGGCTGGTGGAAGGGTGCTGACTTTCCATGGGGGAGACTACAGATGGCCTTGGAAGATGACCTCGCGCAGCTCTGGGCCTAGAAGCCCCAGCTTCAGACTGCACCACCTCGGCATGGGCTGGCTGGCTGTCAGGCAAAATCAAGGGCACTGATGGAGTTACAGTGGTGGGAGCACGAATGTTGTCATCCTGAGAGAGGACAGCAGGTTCATGCTCCTCGGAGCCACTGCCACTCCCCCGGGGTGACACCTCAGCATTCCTAGCCATCTGTTGGAGGACAGGTTGCTGGACTGCTGTGAGACCCTGCAAGCCCCTTTCTACATTTATAAACCCAGCCACGATGGCAGCAGTCTGATCTTGCATGGCAGCAAGCTGAATTTGCATGACAGAAGTCTGAGCTTCCACTGAAGCACCTAGACGTTGGGTGACTTCTGCTTGTGTTGCAATGGAAGTTGAGGCATCAGCCATCAGACGCTGCATCATGGTTGCATCCACAAATGCGCTAATGGAGTTGCCCATCACTTCCATGCTGGAAAAGATGGGCTCCAAGCTCTAATAATAATAATAATAATAATCAACTTTATTGTCATTGTTAGTGCACAAGTGCAGTACAACGAAATGTAGGCTTGCGGCTCCCGAGAGTGTACATTTAGATTAAGACATTTAAACATTCAATATTCATTTGGCTTGTAATACATTAACATAAACATAACCATAATAAAGTGCATTGGCAGATGTGCAGGCTTTAGAGTTTATTTGTGGAGTTCAGTAGGATGACAGCCCTGGGAAAGAAGCTGTTCCTAAATCTGGTCGTACGGGTGCAAATGCATCTGTAGCGTCTCCCAGATGGCAGGAGGGTGAACAGACTGTGGCTGGGGTGGGTAAGGTCTTTGATGATGGTCCGTGACCTCCGTAAACAGCGTTTCTGGTATATGTGCTCTATGGTCGGTAGCCGGGTGCCGGTAATGCGTTGGCAGTTTTGACTACCCGCTGCAGGGCTTTCCGGTCATAGTAGCTACAGCTGCCATACCATACTGTGATACAGTTCGTCAGGATGCTCTCTATTGTGCAGCAGTAAAAGTTAGAGAGGATCAGAGGTGCACAAAGCCCTGTGCAAGGTTGGTGCCAGACTCCTCCATGCTCCTTGACATTGCATTTAGGCTTTCTGGCAGGCCTGCCAATGCACCAGGCATTTGATTGTGCATACCCATCAGCCTTCTTCTGTAGGCCGCTCCATCAAAGTCCTCGTCTGAGCTCTGTGCAGCAAACTCGTGTGCTATGTCACCCTCCGGGGAGCTGGCATCCACACCACCCTTTCCCCCTGCCCTGGCTGCAGGCCACTCAGGTTTCACCATGTGCAGATTCAACCTCTAACCTATCCTTTAAAGTACACAGAGTGTCAGTATCTGAGCTGGTGGCTCCGAGTGTGAAATCGAGTAACGGTGTTGTGTCTTCAGCATCACTGCCTTCTTCCACTTGCAGTTTCTACTCCTCCACCACTGCCAGGGCAGGCTGGAGTTCTTGGCCATCTGAAAGGAGAAAGGCACAAGGGTCAGGTTATGGTGAGGGGAGGATGGGGGAAGAAAGATGTGCATGCTTACACCATCAGCAGCTTGTAAGGGAGAAGAGATTGTGGGCTAAGGGGGAAGTGAGATGCGAGAAGAAGGATTAGGTCATCATCAATGCTTTCAGCCTCGCCGATCGCTTCGGCCTCAGTGACGTCCCCTCCATTGATATCCAGGACCATCTCCTCCAGCTGGGTCAGGTTCTGCAGCCGTGCCTGCCCCCCACCTGTTAGCTCCTGCTGGTGCCGGTTATGCACCACCTTGGCCTGCAAGAGAAGGGAAGTGTGTCAGTGAATGTGGTCAATGTGTTTGGGTGATGTCCCAGTCATGGTTGAATAGCTGGCATTGTGTGCAAGGTGTGAGATGTGGGTGTGAGGTTTGCTAAGTGTGTGAGGGTGAGGTGAAGCTATGATTGTGAGATAAATTGCTCGAGATTGTTGGTAGGTGAGTGAAGGGGGCATGGTGCATTGAGCAGTGTGTGAGGCTAGTGGTGCAGATGGTGGGATATGGCACTTGAAGATGCATTCACTGACCTTGACCACTCGTGTGTGTTGTGTATGTACCTTTAAGAGAGAACTGTTTTACAGCTCCTATATACTGTAGTACCGGCAGTGACCACACCTGTATATAAAGCCGGAGCAGGCTTCTGTACTTCAGTCTTGAGACTACTCTACTCCAGTAAACACCTGTTGATTGTTAAGTTAGTCTCCGTGTAGTTCTTGGGGAAACATCCTATTTAAAGAATCACGGATCTAACAGTGTGAGGGCATTAAACTTCTTCAGGCACTGGATCCATGTCCTGGGGGAATGATTGGTGGCACTGATCGTTTCAGCAATCTGCTGCCACTGCCTTTGTACAGTCTGTTTGGAAGGCCTCCTGCCCCCTTGCGGGTAGAGGACCTGTCTCCTCCTATCGACCCCTGCACCAAGGCCTCCAGCGCTGTGTCTGAGAACCAAGGTGCCTTTTGTAAGGTAGTTGTCTCTGACTTACACTATTTTTCTTTCTCAACTGAAAATGAAACAGTTGGTAACAAATGTGAACCTTTAACTGAAATATTCACTGTGCAGCTCATTTCCCAATCATTTGGAAAAACCCAGAAAGAAACTCAGAAATCTTTTTACAGCTCTTTGTCAACAGGGTAAGGGGAAAAATGGCAGAGGAATGTTCTTCCAAAATGTATTGTGAGCCTTTTGTTTGATTCACCCACTCCCTTCTTTTATTAGTAGGTTTTCATGGATGCTCATTCAGAATTGATTGTTTTTAGTTGTTAGTGTTAAGTCTGTGAATTATTTAGTTAATTAAGACACAGACTAATGAGTAACAATAAAAACAGGTCTTTACTGGTTGGAGGTAGGGACTATACTGAATACAAGATTACTGCACAGTGCTTATATACCGGTGTGTTCACCCCGGTATTACGTCTACAGCAGCCTGAGAAAGTAGTACATCTCTTAAGGTGGAACAGGCTTAAGCTCTCTTAAGGTGGAACAGGTTACATACACAACACTCCTCCCTTCTTAGCGTTATAGTCATCCCCCCCATTTAACATAACGTAATAACATATATACATATATAACTTCATGTTTAACGTAACATATCACAGATTCAGTCTCTGCGGAAAACAGTTCACAGATTCAATCTCTGTGGTGTAGTCAGTTCACGTTACTCATTCAATAGTCCTTTCATGGATTTAACAGCTTGAAATTCCGAACTGATTTGGCTCTGTTCGGAGGGACCATGTGTGTGATCTGGTAGAGGTGATAATGGTTCAGATGGGTCATCTTCTGTTTTTACTTTTCCTTTTCTGCTTCTTGGAGACTCTCTGGGCTCCATTGTCAGCTGCCACAGCTGCCAGCTGCATGCGCAGTTCCTCCTTCTCTTCCTCCTGTTTCCGTCGTAGAGCCAGCTTCTCCCGATGTTCCGTAGACTTTTGGTGCCCCTCCATGATTTCTGCACTTTGGGAGTCGAAGTTACAAGCTGGGCAGGACAGGACATCGTAATATTCGGTGTCGTCCACCAGGTCATGGTAATATTCGGTGTCGTCCTGAGCTAGACCAGTGAGAGGGTCGTCTATTTCCTCCATACCCAGCTGGACGTTAGCCAGCTCTTGTTCCAAATCCAGACATCTTTCCTGAAGAGACTTCTTCATGTGTACCTCTGCATCCAGCTTTTTCTGGGCTTTCAGCAAGTCGTTTACTAGTGACCTCATTTGTGATTTTAATACTTCAACTTCCTTTGGAGATTGATTGATCGGACTATGCAATCCCTCTACCGGAGCAGCTGTTTCAGCGGTCTGTTGTTCTACATTGACGTGAGTCAGCGTACTTTTGGCATCCAATGGCTGCTCTGTTGCAGTCGTTTCAGTCTGTGTCGTCACATCAGCCATCTCAATGACTTTTGAGAGCTCCGAACCCTTTTCCTTTGAAGATCGCAGCTCGTGTTCAAGTTTTTCCCATTTCAGAGTCTTGTCCCTCAGCATATGAAGGAGTTGGCTGACCGTTAACTCTTCTGACACCAGATTATGGCACGCACCTTCAGAACCTGAATCAGCTTTGATTCGTTCGGCCTCCTCGCGCAGATGGTTGGTGTGCTCCTGCTCCATTTTCTCCATCAGTTGCTTCTGTTGACTTTCCAGATTCTCCCACTCTGTAACAAAGAACTTTTTTATTTCATTCATCTCTTGCTCAAAACGGCGAATCATTTGTTCTAATTGCTGTTGTAGTTTGAAATGGAGTTGAGTTTGAGCCCAGTGTCCCTCAAAAATGTGCATATCAGTAGACTTGACAGACTCAGAATTCTCTGTTAAACTATGTTGTTGTTGCTCAGTGGAATTCTGTGCTGAAACTTTGTCTTTTGCACATGGGTTGGTCTTACCATCATCAGTTCTAGAGTCTGGGCTGATTATCTGCACCGAGTTCTCACTCTTTATGGCTTTTAGCGAATGCCAGTCCATATTTATGTTTCTAAACCACTCCCGGCCTAGTAGTGGTGGACCTCCCTCCGGTAGCACATATAAGTCCATTATTTGACTTCCTTCGCCCTTGTTGGCCACTGCAACCTTTATTGTCCCGATGGGGTACACTCTCTGCCCCGTGTAGGTTGTCAATATAATCTCCGTATCCTGTAGGGGAATATGTTGGAATAACCTTCTGTAATCTTTCTTATTCATGACCGACAATGCCGATCCAGTGTCCAATTCCATTTTTACTTGGACTCCTTCTATCTGAAGAGTAACCCAAATTGTCTGGAGGTCTGCACCCTTACCAACGTTGAGTACCCTTAAGCTAGCCAGTTCAATACTGCTTAAGCCAGCCAGTTCATTACTGCTAGCGTCTGAATCGGACTCCTGTTCGGCCACCTTGTGTACCTTTGCGTATTTCCCTTGCGGTGACTTCTTGTTGCTGGTCTTCTTCCCTGACCTGCATACTCTAGCTATATGTCCAAGCCTACCACATGTTCTGCATTCTTGGTTTTTAAACCAACACTGGTTCTGATCATGCGTTGTCTTTCCACAACAATAACATTTAACAGAACTCACACCCAATTTGTGTGCACTGAGCTCCGGTGACCGTAGCTGCATTACTGCCGTGCCTCTCGCTGCGGCTTCGTGTGCTGCTGCCATAGTGACCGCCTTCTCAAGCGTCAGCTCATTCTCCTCGAGCAGTCGCTTTTGTGTATCTTGTTTAAATAAACCACACACAAGTTTGTCTCGTAGTGCATCTGTCAGTCCCGTTCCAAACTGACAATATTTCGCTACTTTACGCAATTCCAGCAAATATTCAGCATTGCTTTCATTCTGTAGTTGCCTTCTGTCGTAAAATTTAAATTGTTCCGCTAGCATCAGCGGCGTGGGGTTTAGATGATCTTTCAGGACAGTAACAATCTCATCGAACGTCTTATCCGCCGGTTCATCTGGTGATAACAGGTGTTTCAATTGCCCGTATGTCTTCGCACCCATTAAATTTAATAATGTTAGTGCTTTATCTTGCTCACGAATTTTATTGGCCTTACAATAATTTTTAACTCGTTCTACATATATGGCCCAATCCTCGATGTCACTATCAAAGGTGCCAACATTCCCGTGTTTAGGCATTGTTACAATTTTGTTGGAATTTTATGTTACACAAGATGGCGGCTTCCCGCTCTTTGTCGTCGTCCTCCGCTCCCAAGATGGCGGTTTTCCCGCGTTTGGCGGTCTTCATCCGTCCCCCGACGCTGTCTGTAAGCCCGAGTGCGGCCCTTACCTTTTATGCAATCGCTGATCGCGAAGCGGCTCCCGACCGAAGCGGCTCTTGGCCCTTATCTGGAGTGCGATCGCTGGCTTGAAACGCCTCCCGTTCGAAGCAGCTCTCGCGCCCTTATCGCAGATGCGATCGATTTGAAAGCGGCCCGGCCCTTATCTGCCGATCGCTATCGCCCTGTACCTCTGTCTTCCCCAGCCCTGTCTTCTACTCCGGTTCACAAGCTGATGGAGGCTTCAGGGTCCTCATGCCTGTCGCTTCCAGTGGGGTGGTGAGGTTTGAAACCTCTCTTCAACCGCCGTGGAATAACTGCCGCAGGGTAAGAACCTGACTCGTCGCCAGTGTTAAGTCTGTGAATTATTTAGTTAATTAAGACACAGACTAATGAGTAACAATAAAAACAGGTCTTTACTGGTTGGAGGTAGGGACTATACTGAATACAAGATTACTGCACAGTGCTTATATACCGGTGTGTTCACCCCCGGTATTACGTCTACAGCAGCCTGAGAAAGTAGTACATCTCTTAAGGTGGAACAGGCTTAAGCTCTCTTAAGGTGGAACAGGTTACATACACAACAGTTAGAAGTTTTTTATTGGTATTTCTTTTGCCACTTTGCTCCCTATTAATCCGATATTTACCCAGAGACACATTGGGAGCGGGGCGGGGATGCTCCGATATCGCGTGAGAAACCCGGAAGTAAGTTCAGCTTGTCTATCTGTGGCTTTTTAACACAGCCACCTCATTATCATTTGACTTCCGGGTTTGCTGTCCAATCAGCAGCAGCAGGCGTGATGAGGACCTGCATGACACGATCTCAACTCCAGTATTTAAAGGGTCAATCCAGAGATGGAGTTTGGAGCAGCATGGAGTTAGAAGCAACAGAGGAAGCAGTGTCAGTATGGAATCAAGACACTCAAAGGCTGTCCCCGCTTTAATGACGTCTCCCTTCATGTGCTGCTGGGGGCAGTGAGGAGTCGGAGAGAGGTGCTATTCCCCAGCAATAGGAGGAAGAAATCTGCTGCTGACACCAAGAAGGCGTGGTTGGAGGTGGCATAGGAGATCAGCAGCAGGAGTCTGGTGCCATGCTCATGGCTTCAGTGCAGGAAGCGCTTTAATTACCTAAGCAGGTCAGGAAAGGTGAGTACAGTTGCTCACTCACCTACATCCTGCTGTGCGCATCACCTCAACCCCTCACTCTGCCTTCTCAAGCCTACTCCATCACATCACTTGTCACGCCCACTTACCTTGTATATCCACCCATCCTTCTCTTTCTGTGCACTTCCTCATATCCCCATCTATTCATCACCACTCCTACTCACTCTCATCCTTGTGCAGTATCATTCCTCTCTCTCATCCTAACCATAACCCTCACCAAGTACACTCCATCCATTGGGTGAACACATGTCATTACATTCACTCATAGGTCTGTTCTTTCTCTCATTGCAGGAGAAGAGAGCACAGAACACGAGGCAGAGGGAGAGAACTGGAGGCGTCCCTCCATGTATTTCTCAACATATAAGTGCAGAGGAGGAGGCGTTGGAGATCAGTGGAGTTTCGGTGTTCCTGGCCGTTGGCGATGAGGAGACGGGTAGTCGGAGAGCTCCCAGCTATCTGGTGACGCAATCACCATGTCATACAGCACTCAGTCATGTTGACTTGATTTCAACAGCACGTGAAAAATTATCACATTCATAATGATAACTTGCGGCATATTCTTACCTTGCCAGGGCTAATTCATGTCTTTTATCGCTGACAAGGCCTTCATGCATGCAGCAGATGTTAGTGGAGGTCACCGATGACGATTCCTCAGAGGAGCTGAATCCTTCCAAGTACCCGCTCATTGCAGGCGAAGTTGACATAATTGCCGCCCCTGGCAAACAAGCCATCAGTCGCCTGTCTTATGCATTTGTGGGCCTTCGACTGGGAGATCCTGGATATGCCTCTGGCAGAGCCCTGGAAGGATCTGGAGGCAAAAATGTTGAGGGCGGTAACCATTTTCACAACCACTGGTAATACATGGCCACCAGGTCGAGCAGGGAGCAGGTCTTCTTCTAGGAGGCTGCAGATGTCTGCCACCACCTGGCGCGAAAACCTCAGCCTGTGGAGGCTCTGCTGTTCAGGCATGTCAAGGAAACTCAGCCTCTGCCTCTATGCCCTGTTTTGCGGGTAGTGCCTCCTGCAAGCTGCACCCCTCTGCTGTTCCCCTCCCTGCTGTTCCCCTCCCTGCTGTTCCCCTCTCTGCTGTTCCACTCCCTGCTGTTCCCCTCCCTGCTGTGCCCCTCTCTGCTGTTCCCCTCTCTGCTGTTCCCCTACCTGCTGTTCCCCTCTCTGCTGTTCCCCTCCCTGCTGTTTCCCTCTCTGCTGCTTTCTCTCCCCTCTCTGCTGCTCCTTTTCTGCAGCTCCCCTCTCTTCTGCTGCCCTCTCCGCTGTCCAGCTAGAGGTCTCTGAACAGCAGGCTGATGTTGATGGTGATCATATTGGTCCAATCTAAGGCAGCCACAGCACCACGCATTCTGATGTGATTAAGAAAAACTCCAAAGTGTAGAAAGTAACCTTCTCAGCAAAAGTAATGTAAACAAACACTTTCCCATGAGCAGCTAAGAAAGCAGCTGTGAATACTGAGTATTTATTGCAGTATTTCCATGAGATTGATTCAGCCCCCTCAATTGCTGCTGTGTTCTCGCCTTGCCTTCACTGGCAACCTTCAGGTAGCCTGGGAAACCTGTGGATACGCTGTTAAATTTCAAAGTGAGTTGAAATATCACTCTAATTGAACAATTAAAATATGTTAATAGGCAACCTGCTTCTCCCGAGGGGGTAGTGCCCAAGCAGCCGAACGAACTCCAGTTAAACCCAGAAGCCGGCGGGTTGGAGCCAGCTTCCCAACACACTGACATTTTTGCTGGTTTTAACTCCCCACCTGCACCCAAACCCATGCGCTCCTCCAGGTTAAAATTCCCTATCTCCTCAGTTCAGATTTATCCCTAATGACTGTGACTCTAGAGTGACACCAGAGGATGATGTCAGATGGTGACTGCAGAGTGTGACACCAGAGGATGATGTCAGATGGTGACTCTAGTATGATACCAGAGGATGATGTCAGATTGTGACTCCAGTGACACCAGAGGATGATGTCAGATGGTGACTGCAGAGTGTGACACCAGAGGATGATGTCAAATTGTGACTCTAGAGTGACACCAGAGGATGATGTCAGATGGTGACTCTAGGGTGTGACACCAGAGGATGATGTCAGATTGTGATTGCAGAGTGTGACACCAGAGAATGATGTCAGATGGTGACTCTAGCGTGTGACACCAGAGGATGATGTCAGATTGTGATTGCAGAGTGTGACACCAGAGGATGATGTCAGATTGTGACTGCAGAGTGTGACACCAGAGGATGATGTCAGATGGTGACTCTAGAGTGACACCAGAGGATGATGTCAGATTGTGATTGCAGAGTGTGACACCAGAGGATGATGTCAGATTGTGATTGCAGAGTGTGACACCAGAGGATGATGTCAGATTGTGACTCTAGAGTGTGACACCAGAGGATGATGTCAGATTGTGATTGCAGAGTGTAACACCAGAGGATGATGTCCGATTGTGACTGCAGAGTGTGACACCAGAGGATGATGTCAGATGGTGACTCTAGGGTGTGACACCAGAGGATGATGTCAGATTGTGATTGCAGAGTGTGACACCAGAGGATGATGTCAGATGGTGACTCTAGGGTGTGACACCAGAGGATGATGTCAGATTGTGATTGCAGAGTGTGACACCAGAGGATGATGTCAGATTGTGACTGCAGAGTGTGACACCAGAGGATGGCTGCAGATTGTGACTGCAGAGTGTAAAACTCTGAAAGAAAGAAAAAAGACTTGCATTTCTGTAGCGCCTTTCACAACCCCATAATGTCCCAAAGCGCTTTACAGCCAATGAAGTACTTTCTAAGTGTAGTCACTGTAGTAATGTAGGATCATGACTCTAGTGTGGGACACCAGAGCATGAGGTGAGATTGTGATGCAGGAAGTGTGACAGAGGGGATGTATGTGATTTTATATTATACGAGCTGGAGTGGCCGGCGGTGTCGAGGGTTTTTTCAGGGCATGTTGTTGTTGGAAGAGAGAGAGAGAGACTGGGGGGAGAAGAGAGAGACTGGGGGGAGAAGAGAGAGACGGGGGGGGAAGAGAGAGAGAGAGACTGCTGGATTTAGTTCGGGATTAGCCTGGAGAGAGAGGGGGGAAGGAGCGCCTCAGGCCTGGCCCGATGGACCCCTGCGAAGGAAGGAAGGAAGGAAGAAGGCGAGCTCTCCCTCCCTCTCCCACCCCCTCACTCTTTCCCTCCCTCACCCTCTCTCTCTTCCTCCCCGTCTCTCCCTGCTTTATTCTCTCTCCCTCCCTCCCCTCTCCTCTCCCTCCCCTCTCCTCTCCCTCCCTGCCCGTCTCCTCACCCTCCCTCCCCTCTCCTCCCTCCCCCTCTCCTCTCCCCTCCTCCCCCTTCCCCCCTCCCCCCTCCCCCTTCCCCCCCTACCCCCCTCCCCCTCCTCCCCCTCATCCCTCTTCCCCCCTCCCTGTTCCCCCTCCCCATCCTCCTCCTCCTCCCTCTTCTCCCCCCTCCCCCTCCCTCTTCCCCCCTCCCCCTCCTCCCTCATCCCCCTCCTCCCCCTCCCCCTCCTCCCTCTTCCCCCCTCCCCCTGCTCCCTCTTCCCCCCTCCCCCTCCTCCCCTCCCCCTCCTCCTTCCTCTTCCCCCTCCCCCTCCCCCTCCTCCCCCCTCCCTCTTCCCCCTCCCCCTCCTCCCCTCCCCCCTCTCCCCTCCCCGAGCCCTCATCCCCCGCTCCAATCCCTCTTTCCGTCCCAGGGCCCGGGCCTCGGCACCTGGATGGACGCGTTCCCCTGGACGCTTTTGGTGGCCTCGGCCGTCACCCAGATGCCGTTGGCCGAGGCGAAGACGGTGACGTGGTCGCGGAAATGAACGGCATTCAGCAGGTTCGACAGGTTCCGGGCGCGCCGGGAATCCACTGAACTCGAGGCCCAGGCATCCCACGCTGCTAGGCCACGGCTCCACGCGTCCACTACAATAAAGAGAGATTTCTAAATATTAAAGTTCAGGTTTTTAAGCACCCCATAGCTAAGAAGACAACTGCAGAAAAGAACCTAACGGGGTACACACGGAAAGTGGGAAAAATAAACACACAGAAAGTGGGAAAAATAAATCAATAGTTAGGAACCAAGATGGCGGCCACTCACCTCAGCTCAGAATGATTGGGCCCACCCACACATGCAATGAAATGCCCCCCGTGACGCACTGATTGGTCAACCATCAGGTTAATCCCCTGTACGATTGGTCAACCATCACGTCACTCGACGCTAATAAGCGGAATGTTGCCATTTTTTGAAACTTTTTTGTATACAGTCCGAACAATTTTTGTCTGACCAAAAAGTAAATATGCTTATTAGACTCCCCTAATGATAAGCTTTCTTTTGATATAACATGCGTGTAGGTACGCGCTATAACTTTTGAGTGTATAGCGGACAGACAGACAGACAGACAGACAAACAGAGAGACAAACAGAGACAAACAGAGAGACAAACCGCTTTATATATATAGATAAAATTATACATAGATATAAATATAAAATAGGAAAACACGGATATAGTAGACGACCTATACTTTCTTGGGGATAAAACAGTACAAAAGTAATTCTCCCAGGTTTAAATAATGAACTGACTGTAGTTAACACTTTCTCAGTTTACTTAATGATTGCACCTTATGCTGATTTAAGATTTTAACATATCTTTAATTATAAATCCCATTAAATGTACAATATCCTTTGCAACATCTTTCCGGTTCTACTTAGCAACAGAGAAAATAGGATACAACCTCATATCCCACATCAGTTTGTCTTTGATGCAAGTTAATGTGGCAAGCTTCACCTGCTCATGTAAACCAGTTAATAGGTAAACCGGCAGGAACTGACCTTGTCTACTGGGGTCATTAAAGGATTGTATATTCATTGCATTTGCAATGTGGTAGACAATTTATCGTTAGTTCTCAGCATGAGGCATCATTCTCCTATCCCACTTTGAATGTACTGAATTCAAAGCAGCCTTCAGTTCTGCATTCAAATAGGAACAAATGATGTCAAATGCATTCACACCAGCAGCATTTTTAAAAGGTGTTCCGAGCGCTATTTATAGAAGCTAAGAACTGAACCTCAAGGCCCAGACAGTCTGCTTTCTTCTCACGTTCCGTATGGTGCTTTGATATTCAGAGGAAATGTGTCGAAGGTATATTTTAGAGAGGCAGCATTCATTTGTAATAGTAATAATAATGGGGTGGAATGGAAATTCCGATACCTAAATAGAAGCCTGATCTTTAACTCATAGTTTTCTGCTGTCATTGTGCTCTGGTTACACTGTCCATCATTAGTTGGGCACAACTGATGTTAAAATAGAAACAACAACAGAAAATGCTGTTAAAATAGCTTTGTTATCAGAATTTGTATGATTACTTTGAAACAGGACTGTATAAGGACGATAACAGGGCCAATATATTCACAACTGCTGGTGGGTGGTCGTGATTTCATTTTGCCATAAAGTGGTGCTCATCCCTTGCATGCAGATACATTTTGTTAATTGTTTTAGCTGATGTGGCACTGATTTATTTAATACGTCTGTAATGTTACTGCACACATGACTGCAATCCCCAGGTGATGTACGGTCTTTAAATATAAATCTCCTGATAGAGGAAATGATGGAAAATGGTGTTTAAAAAGTGAAACGAAATGTTTATGAAGTCTGAAAATGCAGTTACTCAAAAAAAAAGAGGTGTCACCTCAAGGACAATTTAAATGTGTTCTTACTCAGTCAAGTCCAATGGTCACATAAATATTTTATAAATCAGGTGTTTTTTCTTAATAAAGGGAACATTTAGACAAAACTGACCTTTTTAAAAAGAAGACACACTGGCCGTGAAATTCGGCACCTTAGCTCCAGCTTATAAGGCCGATTTCAGAGGAAAAATGCCTCGCTGCCGGCCACTTCCGGCAGTGGCGGCCATTTTGGGTAGTTCGGCAGCGTGGCTGTTGCCTGCGCACACTAGAGAAATGGTAATGAGGCAGATCGTGACGTTAATGAGTGTGCAACACTGATTTGATGCACAACCTGCCAATTTGGACATCGCTGCTCCATTAAAGTCCCTCTCCAAATCACGAACAGCTGAACATACGTTCAGCGGCAGGAAGGACCCCCCGCCAGCAGTATTTAAAGGGATCAGCAACAACTTGCAGCTGAATTGCTTTTTGATTTGTACTGGCTTTGTGTAGGTTTGTGTAACAGTTTGGAGCTTTCTACAGTTATTTAAAGTTGGTGAGGTGACAGGGAGTGGTGCTGCAAGTGGAGAAGGCCTTGCTTCTGATTTAAAGGGTGCTGCTCACACTAATGCTCCCAGTCATGGGGGCTCTACTTTCAGACCCCCTCATGCCCAAGAATGACAGGGAGATGGAGCAGAGGCAGCGAAGAAGAGGACAAGCTGCTCACAGAGGGAGGAGGAGGAAGAGCAGGAGGGCTATCAGCAGGAGGTCTTACCCACCTCGGGTCTCCCGAGAACACTTCTCCTAGCTGCACTTAAGCCTGGAGCAGTGTATTAGGAGGCTCCGTTTCACCAAGCAGGTGGTCACAGAACTCTGCCACCTCCTGGAGCCAGACCTGCAGCCTCAGAGCAGGGCAATGATGGCACTGCCAGTGGCCCTCAAGGTCACCGTGGCCCTCAATTTTTTTGCCACAGCATCCTTCCAGTCTGGAGCAGGAGACACAGCTAACATCTCCCAGTTTGCCGTCCACCGCTGCATCCAGGAGGTCACAGAGGCTCTACTCCAGGGAAAGGGGCTTCATTGTCTTCTCTCTGAACAGAGAGAAACGGGAGGAGCACGCATATGGCCTTACCAGGATATCGGGCTTTCCCATGGTGCAGGGTGCCATCGACTGCACACACAACAACAACAACAACGTGTATCTATATAGCACCTTAAACATCCCAAGGCGCTTCACAGGAGTATTATAAGACAAAAAATTTGACACCGAGCCACATAAGGAGAAATTAGGGCAGGTGACCAAAAGCTTGGTCAAAAAGGTAGGTTTTAAGGAGGTTTTAAAGGAGGAAAGAGAGGTAGCGAGGCGGAGAGGTTTAGGGAGGGAGTTCCAGAGTTTAGGGCCTAGGCAGCTGAAGGCACGGCTACCAATGGTTGAGCGATTATAATCAGGAATGTTCAACAGGGCAGAATTTGAGGAGTGCAGATATCCCGGGGGGTTGTGGGGCTGAAGGAGATTACAGAGATAGGGAAGGGTGAGGCCATGAAGGGATTTGAAAACAAGGATGAGAATTTTGAAATTGCGGCATTGCTTAACCGGGAACAGGAGTGATGGGTGAATGGGACTTGGTGCGAATTAGGACATGGGCAGCCGAGTATTGGATGACCTCAAGTTTACGTAGGGTAGAATGTGGAAGGCCAGCCAGGTGTGCATTGGAATAGTCAAGTCTAGAGGTAACAAAGACATGGGTGAAGGTGGATGAGCTGAGGCAAGGGCAGAGATGGTCGATGTTACGGAGGTGGAAATAGGCGGTCTTAGTTATGCCGCGGATATGTGGTCGAAAGTTCAGTTCAGGGTCAATTATGACACCATGGTTGCGAACAGTTTGGTTCAGCCTCAGACAGATGTTAGGGAGAGGGATGGAGTCAATGGCTAGGGAACGGAGTTCTTGGTGGGGACCGAAAACAATGGCTTCGGTCTTCTCAATATTTAATTGGAGCAGTCTGACAATTGAGGGACTGTGGAGGGGTCGAGGGAAGTGGTGGTGAGGTAGAGCTGGGTGTCGTCAGCGTACATGTGGCAACTGACGCTGTGTTTTCTGATGATGTTGCCAAGGGGCAGCATGTAGATGAGAAATAGGAAGGGGTCAAGGATAGATCCTTGGAGGACACCAGAGGTAGTGATGCGGGAGCAGGAAAAGAAGCCATTGCAGGTGATTTTCTGGCTACGATTAGATAGAAAACTATGGGAACCAGGTGCGTGCAGTCCCACCCAGCTGGACGACAGTAGAGAGGCGTTGGAGAAGGATGGAGTGGTCAACTGTGTCAAAGATGGCAGACAAGTCAAGAAGGATAAGGAGGGATAGTTTACCTTTGTCACAGTAACAAAGGTTGTCATTTGTGACTTTGATGAGAGCCGTTTCGGTACTGTGGCAAGGGTGGAAACCTGATTGGAGTGATTCAAACATGGAATTTTGGGAAAGATGGGCACTGATTTGGGAGGCGACAACACGTTCAAGGACTTTGGAGAGGAAAGGAAGGTTGGAGATGGAGCGATAGTTTGCAAGGACGGAGGGGTCAAGGGTTGGTTTATTGAGGAGAGGGGTGATGACTTTTATAACTAATCAACAAAAGTATTGAAAGAAAATTAAGAAAAAAACACCATTTTTAAACGCCCCCTATGATTTTTCTCCTGGGTTGCTCGCAGTAATGTCCTGGAGATTAGTCCATTTACTGTAAATGATGCCGTTTCAGCAATGGTGAGGGCAGGGAGGGAGGAAGCCAAACTTTACAGCTGTAAAAGTTTGCCTTTCTTCAGTTTCCTGCTATTGATGATAATAGAAATCTGTGAACAAAAACTTCTTGATTCCGACAGAACAACAGTTCTCGCCCCTCCCTATCTCTGTACCTCCTCCAGCCCTACAAACCTTGAGAAATCTGCGCTCCTCCAATTTTGGCCTCTTGCGCATCCCCCTCCATTGGCGGCCGTGCCTTCAGCTGCCTAGGCTCTGAGCTCTGGAATTCCCTTCCTAAACCTCCCAAGGGATTATAAGCCTAGTCCTCATAATGTAACTCTCTAAACCCTGTAGTTTGGACCTGAAACACATCCCAGTACACATTATGATGAAACGATTGGCAGTCAATATAATGGGCTGTGGAAGGTGATGGTAAGATAGCTGGAAACATTAGCAAGGTTTATCATTGGTACTGTATCACTTGCAAGGTTTTAAACTGTAATTTGAACCTTTTATGCTAGAAAACTAGTTGCACTATGTTGAGCATTTCTTGTTTACAGATTGTTGATCTGTTTCAGCATATCTTTATATTTCTCTGATACGTTGATTAAAAAATCATATGCCATTTTCATGTAAACTATATTGTGCCTCTGGCATAGCAATGCACAAACCTATTTTTAAGAATTTTGGGCTAGAAATTCAGTGCATTTGTGCCTCCCATTAGCGCCTCTCTAAACCTCTCTGCCCCTCACTCCTCCTTCAAGACGCTCCTTAAAACCTACCTCCTAGACTAAGCTTTTGGTCACCTGTCCTAATATCTCTTAATGTGGCTCGGTTTCAAGTTTTGTTTGATGATGATCCTGTGAAGCACCTTGGGACATTTTTATTATATTAAGGTGCTATATAAATGCAAGTTGTTGTTGTTATTAATAGGTCATGGGTTCAGGTTTTGCTCCTGCTAATCAATTTCAGCCTACTGAAATAAAATAATGACTGCACCAGGCTATGTAAGGAGTTAATAATCCACTCCATCACAGACTTTCCCTTCTGTTCTTTCCTCCACTCCCCCCTTTCTCTCTCTCTGTACTTGCTTAAAACATGTTACATCTCTAACTTCTTCCAGTTCTGATGAAAGGTCATCGACCTGAAATGTTAACTCTGTTTCTCTCCACAGAGGCTGCCTGACCTGCTGAGTATTTCCAACATTTTCTGTTTTTTATTTCAGATTTCCAGCATCGACAGTATTTTGCTTTTGTAAGGAGTTATTGGCCCAGAAATTCGGGTCTCCACGGGTGAGTACGCACAGGGTACTCACCCGTAGGCCCGATGGAAGTGCCGGTTTCCTGCATGCACTGCGCATGCGCGGGAAACCGGCACTTCCGTTCCTCTGAACAAAGAGGTTCAGAGTTCGAACGCGTGCGCAGGAGAGGCTGCACTTGCGCATCGAACTTAGATTTTTTTTACAGGTTTTTCTGTGAGAGTAAGTCTGCAGAATTTACACATTTAAAAAGCAGGCGTAAGGCCTGCGTTTTACAAGGTAAGTGGTGAATTAATTAAAATTAAAACATTTTTTCCACAGGTTTATTATTTTTAAATACTTTAAAGCAAGCTAAGTTTATTTTTTATCCCGTTAGAATATAAAATTATTCTTTTCAAAATTTTAAATTATTGTTTAAAATAGTTATTTAATGTAATTTATAGTTTATTTAAAAAATGTGATGTTTTTTAAAAATTTATTTGAAGATTTAGTGCTATTTTGGGGCCGTAGTATTTATAAGTCTTGACAGCACTTCCTGTCTGACTTATGAATGGAGCATTCCCTGCTCCGATTGGCTCCCCATGGCCCACGTGATCCCAGGGGACGCATCGAACTAACTGCACCCCTGGGATACGAAAGCACTGCGCGCCGGCAGCTGGACCAGGCCCCGGATCGGAATTCCACGGGGCCCTACAGCTCAACTGCCGGCGCGCAAGGTAAGTGCAGATCGGGGGCTTGCACCCGCGGGAAGCCCCCGACCCGAATTTCTGGGCCAATAAGTTCCTAATAGTCTATTTAAATCAACAGGTGATTCCCTAATTAAGCAATAATCATGACAAACTCATCAATTAGTCATTGTCTCCCTTTACTGCTCATACACATGCATCTAACTTAAGGTCAGAACTTTAAAGTTAAAGGGGGAAAAAGTCGGCTGGTTAGCGCCTCCCGTTAGTGCCTCCGGCGGGCGCTAATGGGGCGCTAATGGGGCGCTAGGAACTTAGCGCCCGAGCGCGGCGATTTTAGTGCCGCTCGCAAAATTGACGTTGTTTTGCGCTGGCACTAAACACTACCGCCACGATCTCCTGCTCCCGCAGATCGTGACATCATTCGAGTGTGCAACGCACTGAACCGGAAATTGAGTCGTGCCCCCTTCCTTAACTCCTGCCGCTAGGAATAACAGGTAGAGGGGAACGTTTTCAAGTTGGGAAGGGGCTGGGGGAGCGCTATTGAAAGGCGGGCGCTTGCTTCCTGTCGGGAAAATTTTTGGAACATGCATTCTGAGAGGGAGAGAGACGTCTGGAGAGATTGAATGCTGTCCGAAGTGTTTTGAGTCCTGAACACCACTTTTGAGGTTAATATTTATTTCACCTTCATATTTACCATATTTAGAAGCTTCTATGGGGGCTGCACTAACTCGGGGCGTCGTCATCCAGCTTCACCTTCGGAGGCAGCAGAGGCTCAGAGAGAGAGTGGCAAATGTGGCCAGAGGGAGGATGGCCAACAGGGCTCTGCACAGGAGACCTTACCCTCCCAGGCTATTCCGGGAGCAACTCTCTGTTATGTCTGTGTGTTGATAGAGACACTGAAGACAGGAGTTGGTTTCATAGGTGTTTACTAAACAAAGTCTGGAGGGGAACTAACTGATACAACACAATATACAGGCTTATATAGCCCGAGTGGCCATTACCGGCATTACAGTACACATGGGGCTCTTAAAGGCACATACACTACAATTCCTCCCCTTTTAGCCAACCAGTACATAATATTTTAAGTAATTATTAATTACATGTTATAAGAAAAATAATCTACACATTGCTGCAGTTAATTAATTATAAGTCAGTCTCTCTGGAGGCTTCCTGACTCGGTCTGGATAACGCCTCGGTGGTGTAGTAGTTTTTGGTGGTGTAGTAGCTTCTTTTGGCAAGGCTGATTCGGCTTGAATGCCAGTGTCGGGTTCATCGGGTTCCAGTATCACCGGATCGGAGGTAGATATGGGTATCTCTACTTCATCGTTAGGCGTATAGAGTTGTGGTGTAGGTTGTCCCTTTTTGGATGACTCTATGATTTGGTCAGCATGGCGCCTTATTATGCTTTCTCCGATGTCCACAGTATACATCAGCGGTCCTAGTCGTGTGCAGATAGTTCCAGGCTGCCATTTCTCGGTACGGTAGTCCCGGGCCAAAACCTGTTGACCTATCTGGAAGGTTCTAGTTGGCCTTTCATTCATGCCTTGAAATTGCCGGTTCTCCACGTCCCTTCTGATGTTGGGCTTGATCAAATCCAGCCAGCATCTTAGGCTTCTATTGAAGAACATCATGGCGGGAGTTTGGTTTGTAACCATATGTGTTGCATTCCTGTATGCGAACAAGAAGTTATCCACCTTGTGCTGAAGTTTTATGTCTTCATTACCCATGGCCTTTATGGCCTTCTTGAAGGTCTGGACAAACCTTTCAGCCAATCCATTGGTGGCGGGATGGTATGGGGCGCACGTGTAGTGCTTAACCCCATTGTTTTTTAAGAACTTCCTGAATTCTTCGGACACAAATTGCGGTCCATTATCAGAACAGATCTGTTCCGGCAGCCCATTCCTGGCAAATATGGTCCTTAATACTGTGATGGTTTTTTCCGTGGTAGTGGAGGACATCTTTATTACCTCCGGCCACTTGGAGTGTGCATCAACCGCGATTAAGAACATTGAGTCCATAAATGGACCAGCAAAGTCGATGTGTACCCTTTGCCAGGGAGATGAGGGCCACTCCCATGGATGTAGAGGGGCTTGGGGTGGAGCGTTTTGGACCTTCTGGCATCCTAGGCAGCTCTTGGTCATTTCTTCGATGTCTCCATCGATACCTGGCCACCATACAAATGCCCTGGCTAGGTTCTTCATTTTCACTCCACCCAGATGCCCCTCGTGAAGCTCCTTTAGAACTTTATCCTGGAGTTTGGGTGGAATCACCACTCTGGATCCACACATCAAGGTTCTTCAGCACACTGACAGCTGTTCTCTTCTTTGCGAGAATACTGGCAACAGTGGTTCGCCATGTGCTGGCCATCCTTTCACTGTTAAATCGTAGACTCGTGAGAGAGTCGGGTCATTTCTAGTTTCCCTTTCAATGGCAGAATTTGTTACTGGTAGACATTCGACTATGGTAGAGTGGAAAATCTCCACTGGGTCTACGGTAGGTGCTTCTTCTACCGTTGGCAACGGTAGGCGCGATAACCCGTCAGCATTCCCATGCTGTTTTGATCCTTTGTATTCTATGTTGTATTGGTGTGCCCCTAGAAAAGGGACCACCTCTGTAGCCTTTGTGCTGTCATAATGGGAACACCCTTTTTAGGGTTGAATATGGAGATGAGGGGTTGATGGTCAGTCAACAAGGTAAATCTTTGTCCGTGTAGGTAATGGTTGAATTTCTCCACTCCCTATACCAGGCTGAGTGCTTCCCTGTCGATTTGGGCATAGTTACGCTCAGCTGAGTTCAATGAGCGTGACGCAAAAGCTATCGGCCGTTCCGAGCCATCAGGGAATTTATGCGATAATACTGCTCCTACGCCATAAGGGGATGCATCGCACGCCAGTCTGATTGGCAGTGATGGGTTGTAATGAGCCAAAACTTCTTTGGATGTGATTAAGTCTTTGCATTTATGGAAGGCACGTTTACAGTCTTCGCTCCATTTCCAAATTACTCCTGTTTGTAGCAGTTCATTAAGAGGGTGTAGAAGAGTTGATAAGTTCGGTAAAAATTTATGATAGTAATTTATTAATCCCAGGAACGACCTTAATTGTGAAACATTTTCAGGTGCTGGGGCTTTTATGACCGCTTCAATTTTTTCAGGTGACTTATGCAACCCTTCCTTATTAATTATGTGGCCACAATATGATATTTGATTTTGGAAAAATTCGCACTTGGGGCGATTTGCTCGAAGGACCCGTTCTCTCAGCCTAGTGAGCACCTGCTCCAAATTGGCAAGGTGCTCGTTGTCGTTTTCTCCTGTTACAAGGATGTCGTCTAGGTAGCATTGAGTCCCCGGAATCCCTTGGAGGACTTGCTCCATAGCTCTTTGCCAGATAGCTGGAGCGGATGCTACTCCGAAAACCAGTCGATTGTACTGGTACAGACCTTTGTGTGTATTTATCGTGAGATATTTTTTAGAGGCCTCTTCAACCTCCATCTGTAGATATGCCTGTGCCAAGTCAATTTTGGTGAAACGTTTCCCTCCGGATAGTGAGGCGAAAATATCTTCTATCCTCGGAAGAGGATACTGTACCGTGTGAAGGACCGGGTTTACAGTCACCTTGAAGTCTCCACAGATGCAAATTTTTCTGTGTTCTTCAGATTTATCATTATTCAATGCTTTCTTCATGACTGGAACGATGGGTGTTGCCCACTCGCTCCAATCTATTTTGGATAATACGTCTGCCTTTTCCAAATTCTCCAGCTCTGCCTCGACTGCTGGACGAATTGCGTATGGCACCGGTCTTGCCTTAAAAAACTTGGGAATTGCTGCATCTTCCACTTTTATTGAGGCGGTGATGCCTTTCAAGGTTCCTAGTTTCTCTTGAAACACTTCTTTGGCGTTGGCCAAGATGTCTTTTAATCGTTCAGGTATGGCGTCATCATCGTTTATTTTCTTACTGGTCACCGTCAGTGCCTGAATGGAGTGCCAGTCTAAACGTATTTTCCTGATCCATTCACGTCCCAACAGCGGTGGACCACCATCTTGTAGAATGTATAAATACAACTTTTGTATTTCCTTGCCGTTGTATACAACAGGCACCCTTATTTTTCCTTTGGGGTATACTTTCTGCCCCGTATATGTTTTCAAGATAATGGATGTGTCTTTTAAAGGTATATGTGGAAATAGCCGCTCGTAATCCCGTCGATTTATGACGGTCAGAGCTGATCCTGTATCTAGCTCCATTTTAACTGGGGACCCTGCTATCGTGAGGGTAACCCAAATGGCCTGGTAATCATCTTTTGCAATTACATTATGTAATTTGAGACAGCTTAGTCTCTTGTTTTCAGAGTCACTATCGCTCTTCTGGTCTTTGGAGCTACTGTCCGTCATCATTTGTACCTTTCTGTACTTTACTTTATTGATTTTTTTTTTCCTGTCTGTGGATTTTTTTTGTCCAGATCGGCATACCCGTGCAATGTGTCCAATCTTTCCGCATTGCCTGCATGCTTTGTCCTTGAACCAGCAGTCCCTCTGGTCATGGGTGGATCTGCCGCAGCGATAACATCTCTCGAAACCCTGTGTCATTTCATGGGTGCCGAAGTCCTGTGTCTTTTGTTGTATCTCTGCAGCTCCTCTTGCGGCTGCTTCGTATGATACAGCCATACTGAAAGCCTTGTCCAGTGTTAAATCTTTTCCAGAAAGCAGCCTTTTCTGTGTTCCTTCACTTAAGAGGCCGCAGACGAATTTGTCTCGAAGATAATCTGCTAGTCCTGCCCCGAATTGGCAGTGTTTTGATAGCTTTCTTAATTCGGTGAGGTAATCAGCGTTACTTTCATTCTTGTGTTGATTTCTCTTGAAGAATTTGAATCGATCCGCTATCAGCAGCGGTGTTGGGTTTAAGTGCTCCTGTAGGGTATCAACAATTTCTTTAAAATTCTTGTCCTTTGGTTTGGCTGGAGTGATTAAATTTCGTAACAGCCCATATGTCTTTGTGCCCATTAGATTTAGTAGTACTGAAGCTTTTTTTTCGTCTTCTATTCCATTTGCAGTGCAATATACCTCCACTCTTTCCACATATGTGGTCCAATCCTCTATCTCGTTATCAAAAGCATCAATATTGCCAGACTTAGGCATCCTAGAAAAAAAATGGCGCTTCCCGCGCTTTTCTTTCTTTTTATTTATTTATTTACAGTTGGAGACTCGTTCCCGCCGGACTCTCTCGCTAGGTCTGAACGCCGACCTGCTCGCAGCGCCGGCCGTCTCCCGAGTGCTCCCTCCCCGTCTGTTACTGCTTGCCTCCGCTTTCGCTGCTTGGCCCAGCTGTAGAGCCAGCCGCTGGAGCCCCAGCCCGACGCCCAGGAAGGATTATTGCAGTACCTGCCACCAGCTTGGCTAGCTGGTGAAACTACAGCTTTTTCTTATTCTTGATTTTTCTTCAACTTTGGACGTCAGAGGAATCGATGTCCTTGAGGTGCTGCCGAATTGCAGGTAAGTCCGTTTCCAATTCGTCGCCACTGTTGTGTCTGTGTGTTGATAGAGACACTGAAGACAGGAGTTGGTTTCATAGGTGTTTACTAAACAAAGTCTGGAGGGGAACTAACTGATACAACACAATATACAGGCTTATATAGCCCGAGTGGCCATTACCGGCATTACAGTACACATGGGGCTCTTAAAGGCACATACACTACACTCTCCTATCTCCATTTGTCTGAGGAGCAGTGTTTCAGAAGGCTGCGCTTCAGCAAGGAGGTGGCCACTGAGCTCTGCCACCTCCTGCAACCAGATCTGCAGCCTCAGCTCAGGATCAGGACATCTCTGTCGGTGGCAGTGAAGGTGACGGTTGCTCTCAATTTTTATGCCAGCGGCTCCTTCCAAGCTTCTACTGGGGACATCGTGAATATCTCCCAGTTCGCTGATCATTGTTGCATCCGGGAGGTGACAAATGCTTTGTATAAAAAGAGACGCCAGTACATCTCTTTCCTCATGACCCGGACAAACAACACGAACGTGCTTGTGGCTTTGCTAGGATAGCGGGCTTCCCCATGGTTCAGGGCGTCATTGACTGCACGCATATGGCATTGCGGGCACCTCAGGAAAATGCAGAGGTGTTCTGAAACTGCAAGAGCTTCCACTCTTTGAATGTACAGTTGGTCTGTGATCACAGACAGCTCATCCTCGCCGTCAATGCCCGCTATCCTGGCAGCAGCCACAATGCTTTTATCCTGCGCCAGACTGGTGTTGCAGACCTCTTCCAAGCACCGCGTCAACCTAGTGGATGGCTCCTCGGGGACAAGGGTTATCCACTCTGCACCTGGCTGATGACACCGCTCCGTAACCCCAACACCCCTGCTGAGCTGTAATATAATGAGAGCTATAGCATCACCAGGAACCTCATAGAGCAGACAATTGATGTCTTGAAGCAACGGTTCCGGTGTCTTAACCACTCTAGAGGAGGATTGCAGTGCTCTCCTGAGTTTCATTGTTGTGTGCTGCATGCTTCATAACATTGCAGTGATAAGGACCCAGCCATTGCCACCAGGGATTGGTGCACTATGTGAGGAAGAGGAGGAAGAGGGAGAGGAGGAGGAGGAGGAGGGAGGAGGAGGAGGAGGATGAAGAGGAGGATCAGCAGCACCAATGTGGAAGGGAGGCGCACAATGTTGCCACTGCAAGGGCCGCCCGTGAATGGCTCATAAGACACCGCTTCTGGCACTTTACAGAGAAGGTGGCTTCTGGGATGAATAAGCACATCATCGAAAGCATCCCGCAGCTGCTATTGTCGGGCAAAGCTGCAATGAGTCAAATCAGCAAAGATGTAAAGTTACAATAAAAACATTTATTTATATTACAAACTCTGTTGCATTTATTCAGGACAAACAATTAGAAACAAACCCAACAAATCATGAACTAACAAAACTCCTTCTCACAACATGGAGATAACCGGCAAAACAGTAAACAAATATAATAACAACAACCTCGAACTGAAGGGATAATTACAAGTCCTAGCCCTTCCCGGGCTACCCCAGATCAGGCGTATTCCCCAGAAGTTCACCTTCAACTTAAGTTAGAGATAGCCGAATTCCATAAGATGCTTAAATGGGTCTAAAGGTTCAGGCTATCTCTCCCTCAAGGAAAGGAACGACTGAAGATGTTACCGTCCTCCAGATAGCACTTTTAATAAGTTTAATTAGACTGTAACCTTCCGGATATTATGAGGGTCCGGAATACCCCCCAGAATTCTGCAACTTCTTACAAAAGAGTGTACAGAAATTGGGTTTGCGAGTTTATACAGAAATACTCTTTGAGACAATTCTAAAAATATAGGCCTAGAAATTCAGTATTGTCACGTTTGGGGCGCTATAGTCGAGTGTGCGCTAAATTTAGCGCCCGGCGCAAATTATCGCCACCTTTAGCGAAATTGAGTTGCTTCGCCCCAAGTGGTTGTTGGTGCGCTAAATCAGGTGTTGCACGACTATCCTATGGTGCTAAGCCGGAGAGGCGAGGCGCTACCACCGAGGGTGGGCGCAGCGCAGGTGCGGCCAGTTAGTGATTGCAGGCAGACACGCTGGCGCCGGTCACCTCTTAAAGGGGGAGTGTCGATTTGGCTTGCAGCCACGCCCTGCACATTGGAGCCCTGATTCTCGGCCTGGACAGACCTGCTGTGACATTGTAATGCCTACGACCATGGAGAGGGCCAGGGAGCGAGCACAGCGGTTCAGTGAGGGGGCCTTGCAGGTTCTGGTTGGCGCAGTGGAGCGCAGGCGATCTATCCTGTTTCTGGACAGTGGCAGGAGGCCGCTGCCCAACGAATATCGAAAAGCTTGGAGGGAGGTGGCACACAGAGTGACCTCCAGCAGCATGGTACCTAGGACCCCGACGCAATGCAGGAAGAAGTTCAACGACCTCACTCGGGTTGTCAGGGTGAGTACCCTTTCCAGTATCCTCTTCATCCCTGCATGTGCACCTCACTTTATGGCCAAAGGGTCCTGAAAGCCCCAATGCCCAGCCCTCATCCAACACCTATGGGCCTCTCATGAAACTCACATGCACATTCACCACTTTACACACTGTAAGGGCTATTCGACCATGGGAGGCAGTGCAGCCAAGATCAGGACTTCACACTGTAGGGGCTATTCCACCATGGGAGGCAGTGCAGCCAAGATCAGGGCTTCACACTGTAAGGGCTATTCCACCATGGGAGGCAGTGCAGCCAAGATCAGGGCTTCACACTGTACTGAGAACCCGTCCTTTCTCTTGCAATGCAAGCTGGCGCACAATAGGAGGCAGCAGCAACGGACCGGGGGAGGCTGTCCTGAACTTAAAGACCTCAGCAATCTGGAGCAGTGAGTGGAACGGATTATGGCAGGCCGGATGATTGGCCCCGTCGCCACTGGAGATGCCGACCCCGTTCTGGACAGCAATTGTAAGGTCATCACCTTTTTGACCTCTCTCCTTCCACTTGTGCCTCACACCAGCATCCTTTGCCACTATCGAACCAATGCAATGCATTGCAGCACTCATGCCTCCCTCGCTGCCGCCCTGTCCTCACGCTAAAGCAACTCTTCTACCTCCCTGCTTTCAGATGCTGATTCACCAGCTGAGGAGGCGGGCCCTCAAGCTGCCACTGTGAGAGATTCGGAAGGTGAGGAGGAGGAAGAGGAAGCTGGACCATCAGTGCCACCCTCAGCCGAGGCAGCCCATGGCCATAATGGGGACACGTCTTCCCTGGAGGGGACCAGGGCGGAAGGGTCTGAGGAGGGTGAAGCTCCGGGGCCTAGCGGGCTGCAGCAACGCGGGGGGGGTAGGGAAGCGTGGCGGCCTTCTCCCCGGAGGGAGAGTGTGGCCTCCAGTCCTGCTACAGTGAGTGCAGAGGAGGTGCGGCTCCTCGCTGAAATGGGCGCCCAGGCGGAGCACAGGCACACTGAGCTCATGGCTGCAGTGGCAAGGATGCCTGACTCCATAGAGTCACTGGCAAGGAATGTACAGGAATTCGGGGCAGCACAAGCAAGGAGTCTGCAGGACTTCGGTGCAGTACAGGTGGCTTCCATGCAAGTGCTTAGTCGTGCCATGCAGTCACTGGCTGGTCTGATGTGCAGCAGATAATATGTGCAACAGTTGCAGCTCCATCAGCCCAACTATAAAATATCCCCCTTATGGCACCCATTTCATTCAGGAATGTGAGGAGTTTGGAAAACAACTGCCACCCTCGCTGGATCGGGCAGGATTCACTGGGGCCCTCGCCGCACCGCAGCAGGCCAGCAGTCTGTGCTTCAGCAGATTGCTGCACATGCTTCAGTGCTGCCCCGTGCGAGTGCCAGTGTCTCGTCCAACCAGGAAGTTCCTGTGCTCTGTCAGGTTGGCAGCATTCCTGCTGCCAACACTGTCACTCCTCCACTGCAGCTGCCACCACCTGTAGGACAGACTGCTGCCGCCCATGCAGAGTTGGAGCAGTCAGCAGCCGGGCCCTCCAGGCCCAGAGCTGGTCCAGGCCGTCCCCCAAGGGCATCTGCCGACTCACTATCTGACACTCAGCAGCCTTCCCCCAGCCTTGCTGCAGCCACTGGGGTCCCATTGCGGAGGAGCTGCAGGGTGGGAAGGGGCCAATCTCGCAAGCGAGGCAGATCACCCTCGCAGGCCAAAAAGTAGGAGGTGTGGCAAAATGCTGTGATTTTTTTTAGTGAAGGCCGAGGATCATGGTCATTTTTGGTGAAGCCTTTTGTTCATTGTCTCCAGGTTGTGAGAGCCAGTTATGTGTCTGACTGTTTTTTGGGGGGTTTCTCTGTATTTGTTTGTCATGCGGGAAGGGCACAGAGTTTGTTAAATAAATAATTGTCTTTATTCAGATTGTGCATGTTTGCTCTTTGAACTATTTGTTGCCTTGACCGGCTCAGGGTTTGCGGCCCGGTTCCATTCTTGTTCTTTCAATGGCACAAGCCATTCACTCAGAGGGGGCCTAGAACCGACTTGCAATAAGCCGCTGACGGACGGCCCTTGCACTTTGTGCCTCCCTCCCGTCTTGGTGCTCCTCCTCCTCCTCCTCCTCTGGTGGTCCTCCAATGTCTGCTGGCAGTGGCTGAGTCCTGAGGATAGCCAGGTTGTGCAGCATGCAGCGCACTACAACGAAATGGGAGACTCGCTCAGGCGAGTACTGAAGGGCTCCCCCGGAATGGTCCAGACAGCGGAACCATTGCTTTAGCACGCCGATTGTGTGCTCAATGATGTTCCTGGTCGCTTGATGGCTGTCCTTGTATCGTTCTTCAACAGGGGTGCTGGGCGCACGGAGCGCGGTCATCAGCCAGGTGCACAAAGGATAGCCCTTGTCCTGAGAAGCCAACCTCCTGGGTGAGCCGGGGCTTCAAAAAGGGCTGCCACAGAAGTCTGGCACAGGATGAAGGTGTCGTGGCTGCTGCCTGGAAAGTGGGCATTGACAGCTAGTATCAGCTGTCTGTGGTCACACACCAACTGCACGTTCAACGAATGGAACCCCTTCCGGTTGCAGTAATCCTTGGCATTCTTTAGAGGCACCCGCAAAGCCACATGTGTGCAGTCAATGGCACCCTGGACCATGGGGAAGCCCGCTATTCTTGCAAATCCCATTGCGCGCTCTTGCTGCTTGTCCAGGGTCATGGGGAAGGAAATGTACTGACGTCTCCTTTTGAAGAGGGCATTCGTGACTTGGCGGATGCAGCAATGCACCGCGAACTGGGAGACATTGGCAATGTCCCCAGTAGCGGCTTGGAAGGAGCCGGTGGCATAGAAGTTGAGAGCCAATGCCACCTTCACTGCCACCGACAGAGACGTCCTGCTTCTCAGCTGAGGCTGCAGATCTGTCTGAAGCAGGTGGCAGAGCTCAGTTACCACCTCCCTTCTGAATCGAAGCCTCCGAATACACTGCTCCTCAGACATGTTGAGGTATGAGAACTGCTGGCGGTATACCCTGGGAGGGTAAGGCCTCCTGTGCCAACGCCTGTTGGCCCTCCTCCATCTGGCCATGATTGGCACTCTCTCTCGGCATCTCTGAGCCCTCTCAATGCAATGGAGAAACCCAACATTTGCACCCATTGCAGCCCCCATAATATGTGGCCACTCAAGGCTATGGCACTGAAAAATCAACCCACCTGCAAAGTTCTGGGCTGAAGCCAGAAGTACCTGTGCGAGCACTGAGTCAATGCAGAAAGCTCTCTCCCTTTGTCTCTCTGCAAATCTCTCTCTCTCTCACACAGGAGTGGTCCAAAAATGGCTACCACTAAGAAGCCAGGAAGAGCTCCCTTTAAATAACGCCCCCCCCCCCCCAGCCCCACAGCGACTGGGAACCGTTCCACTCAACCAGTCGCTGGGAGCGCCAGGCGGAAAGAAGGGGGGCGCCACTGAAGTTCCGGTTCAGGGCGCACCAAGGGCGTTGCACCATGAAATGACGTCAGGATCTGCGCGCGCAGCTGAGCGGGCGTCGCGGTTTTGCGCCGCCACTAAATGTCTGCTCAATTTCGCGAGAGGCACAGGTCGCGCCGCGTCCGGGTGCTAGCCGCTTCGCGCCCCACTTATCGCTCTCTTAAGGCGCTAGCGGCTGGCGCTACCAACTGAATTTCTCCCCCTTATTGTTTTATTTAAGAGCCGACATTCAGTTAATAGCTGTTGAATCAGTCGCAACATTAACAATTCAAAATACAAATTTTCTTATTTCGCAGAGATCCTTATTTTCAAATCTTTACTTCGTTACATTTCTGCATTTCTTACTTATTTCTAAATCCAGAACATCCACCAAAATCAATTACTTTGATTACCCGAGACTCAATGTTAAAAACTTACAGATGATGCCTGTGAAGTTGAGAAACACTTGGCCCGTTCAGCGAATTCTGACTTTCTGTTTGAAAAGCTCTTATTTTTACACCCTTTTTGCAGTGGTTTATTTTTTGAAGTTCTCTGCTGATGTCAGCTAATTGTCGTTATTGATTCTCTCTTTTGAATGCTTTCTATTCTTACTGTCAATTTAGCTATTGCATGCATAATTATGTCTCTACCTTTAGGTGTCCCAAAAACTATCATAAAAACAATATGGCAGCTATGGTTTCTGTTTGATGCCATTCTTACAAAATTCTTTCATTCAATTCTTAATATTGGCTTTACTGGATTTTAGCAGACGTTGAGTATCCTTACTGCTCCAAGTTCAGTACAAAAACAATGTAATTGCTTGGTGTATCTATTGAAGTCATATCTTCAAAGTGTTCTTGTTGGTATCATATTTACTATGTATATATTAAAGACACTTTGACCAGAGTGTTTCATGCATTTCTAGCTATCTCAATTGGTTGCATATTTAATCGTGTTTCCTGTCTTCCAAGTTTAACATAAAAACTATTTGACTAGCAGGTGTTTCTTTTACTTGATGTCTTCTTTTCAAAGGCACATGCCTCTTTTAATGTTTGTGTTTCTGTTCAACGTGTTAGCTTATAACACCTTAACCTGAGTCTTCCATTGCATTATTCCCAAACTCCAGTCCCTCTGGAATCGCCAAACTGCCATTTCAATAGGGTCATTGTTTTAGTATATTTAACTAATTCCCATTTCAAAGCTTGTTTGGTTTTTACAACTTTGTTAAACAACTGATCTTTATCTCAGAAGCCTGTATTTCTGTTTGCAGCCTGTCTCTCCGAGGCTTTAGATTTTTAAACCCAATATATCATGTATTAATAAATATCAGAATTCTGTTCATATTATGGTGTGTCTTTCTGAAATATGGCTTATTCCCTCACAGAACTTTCCCACAAACCTTCCTCCCATTTATTTACAGATTCTACTGTTGGGCCTTCGAGGGTGATCTCCATCCCCTGCGCACTGCCCCCCTTCCCACCCGACTGCTCCTCCGTATGTGGCCCCAGTGGCTGCAGCAAGGCTGACGGAAGGCTGCTGAATGCTGGATCCAGAGACTGCAGATGGCCTTGAAGGATACCCTTGACCAGCTCTGGGCCTGGAGTGCCCAGCTGCAGGTTGCACCAACTCTGCATGGGTGGTAGGAGTCTGGGCTGGCTGTGTTGCAGGCCATGCGAATTTTGCAGTCGGAGGCGATAATTAGCGCCGGGCACTAAACTTTGAGCCCGGCCGATATTAGCGCCCCAAAATGGGCAATACACAATTTTTCCCCTGCTATGTTAAAATAAGTTGTTGTGGTTGTTGCTGAGTGAGTGGAGAGCGACAGACCTCTATCTGAATAGGTGCTGCTTAATGGTGCGACATCAATCGTTGATCAGTGAAATCAGACTGATGGATTTTTGTTGGGTGAGGTTATGACGGCATCTGGAGCAATGTTGGGTGAGTGGAGTTGAGGCACAGATCAGCCAGGATCTCATTGAATGGTGGAGCACACCCAAGGGGCTGAATGGCTTCCTTCTGTTCCTATCTTCCTGTAAGAGTTTTTTGCAGGGGTGGACACAGATGGAAGTAAGGTTGGAAGGTGGTAGGGAGTTACAGGTGATAAAATGAATGGTCAGAGATGGCCTTGTCAGTGATTGAGACCATGCAAGCAGTGAGGACAGGAGCGACGGCAAAGTAGAGGGGAGGACATGATGAGTAGGGATGTTTAAGGGTCAACAGGAGGCCAGTAAAATCCGAGGAGAAAGGACAAGGGGAGTTGAGATGGAGATTGAAATGACCGAAGATGAGGAGTCACTGAGTGCAGAGGCTGAAGGAGGAAAGCAAGGATGATATGTGGGTGAGAAATCTGGGCTGGTGGGCAATAGACAACAAGGATTTTAAAGGAGACAAGAGTGGAACAAATGTCACAACAGGCTGCTCTGATGTCACAGCAACTTCCTAATGGCATCATTAAGCAGCTTCAATCCCTGACACATGAAGATCCTAATTTGGGGCAATTCTGCAAGAAATGTCTGTCTGACACCTCATTTCCACATCTTTTGTCACAAGTACTTTGAGTGTCTGTGGGTGGTGGGTTCTTTATTAGGAACAAACATCTGCTCAATCCAATATGGCTGCCAAGGGTTGGGAATGTTGTCTTGTCCATATGGTCTATATCTCAGGTCTGGGCCTTAAACCCCAGCACCCACCTTAAACTGCCACAAAGAGCTGGCAGGACCTATATGGGCACATGACCCAGGGCCACATCACAACTGAGGGCTTATGTAACCTGGCCTCACAATGAAAACCATGACAACACATAAACCCAGGGCTGGACAAAATACAGCAAAGTGGTACAAACTGTGCATTTCTGCATGAGATGGATGGTGTGACAGAGATAAAGGGCTCGAATTTCATCGGGTCGTTGAGGCGGGATTGGAGGCATGTGGGGGGTTAAAATCGCGAAATCGGGGGGCACCAACCCATCCTGCCCCCAACCCGCCTCCATGCCCGTTTTACAGGAGGCGGGTACCTGACCTGTGCTGGGAGCTGCCTCCCCGAGGCGGGAAGGTGATTAGTGCCAATTAACTGTCTGTTACCAGGTAGTTAACAGGCAGTTTTTAGCCTAATCCCTATTTTTATCCCTGAAGTGTGGGCTTGCCGACGGCTCCAAACCACGCCAAGTTAGCGAGGTGGACCATCGGGCTGAAGGGTTTGGAGGGTTTGAGATGTCCGGTGTTCAGGTGAGTGAGTGATGGGTGCATGAGTACAGAGGTAAGTGTGTTTGGTGTGTGTAAAGTGTTTAAATAAGTTTTACTTACTTTTATTAATAATGCAGCCTTCCTTCCTTCAGGTCTCGGGAGTCCCTCATCTCACCGGCACAGAAAGCAGAATGGCCGCAAGCTGTCAAAATCTGCAGCCTCTGCTTTCTGTTCTGGAGAGATCTCTAAATCAGCCTTAGAGGAAGGAATTAACTTAGAGTACAGACTGTTAGTGTTTGACAGCTTCAAAGAGCTGTCAAACGCTGATATTTCATCTGTCAAAAGCTCTTGACAGATGAAATGTCAATCTGTGATGTCACCTGTTGCCGGGTGGCCCTTAATTGGCCTGCTGAGCCCGCTGGGCAGGCTCAACAAGGTCAATCAGGGGAAAATCGAGTGGGTTGGCCAAAACTCGATGGAGGTGGGACTACATCCTCAAAAGTGGGAGTCCCGCCACCTACACGCCTCCATTGATAAAATCAAGTGTCTTGGGTTAAAATCACAAATGGACAACCTGCTTAACAAGCTCCACCAGCAGATTTGTGTTTTGCTGGAGTCTACTGATGATCTTGCTCTGAAGAACCAGACTGAGATTTTTCGCTGTTTCAGAGTTCTGGCCCCAGCTTATGCAGACAAAATGGTGCAATTTCTCCTATCTCAGTTAAAGAACATTGACCAACAAATGAGAGTAGGAGCACTCACGGTACTGAAGCACCTCATCACATCGGTCTCATCGCACTTGGAGAGGAAGAAGGCTCAGATTGTGGCTGCAATAAAACCAGTACCTCTAGACAAGAGCAGCAATCAGGAGAAGAAGCTCATTGCCCAGGTAATATGTGTCATGGCTCAGCAAGGTTACCTTGAGCCAGGGGGAGGAAAGGCAAAGATGTAATTCCTCATCCAACAGTGTGCTCCACCTGTTGATTCAGGGACCCTGGTACCACCCAATCATCAGCCAGACCCAGTAACAGATGAAGAATTTGTCACACTGTGTGAAAGAGTGATGTGTTTGATCACAACTGCAGTGAAGATAGAGGATGTCCTTTGGTCATCCTTACTGGAGTTTGTTACTATGACGCAGAACACCAAGGCTTTACCAATAATCTGCAGTTGTTCAGCACATATTGGGAAAAAGAAACCTCAAGCTGGTAGTAAAAGCTTTTCCCTTACTTACAACGAAGATGCCAATCTCCCTAAAGCCCAGGCACTGCTGACTCGGCTCCTCGCTGTGTCTTGCTGCCCATATCAGGGAGGAGACCGAGGTGCTGTGGCACTGAGTCTACTGAAAGTCCTGAGATTCGGGGAAAAATTCAGTATCGCCCCGTTTGGGGCGCGATTATCGGCCGTGCGCAAAGTTTAGCACCTGGCACTAATTATCGCCTCCGACTGCAAACTTGGCTTCTATCGCCCCTGGAGCTGATTGGAGCACTAAATCAGGTGCTTCACACCTGTCTTAAGGCGCAAAGGCCGAGGAGTGAGGCGCTACCTCAGAGCGCTGGCGAAGCTCATGTGATGTCAGTCAGCAATGGAACACAGACACACTGGCACTGGCCAGTTCTTAAAGGGGGAGGGTTGATCTTGCTCTCCATCCACATCCTGCTCATTGCAGCCTTGAATCTCAGCCTGGAGAGACCTGTACATCAAATCTGCTGAAAAGAACAATGGAGAGACCCAGGGAAAGAGCTCAGAGTGCAGCCCCCAGAGTCTCTTCTGAATCGATACAAGGAAGGGCAAATCAAAATGAACCTGCAAAGTGCTGCTCAGTATCCAAAACTACTTCACACAGTGTTGAATCTCTCCAGAAGTCTCCCTCCCTCTCTCTCAGAATGCATGGTGCAAAAATGTCACCAACAAAAAAAGGCAGGAAGCGGTCGCCTTTAAATACCGCTCCCCCAGTCCCTTCCTGATTACAAAATGCTCCCGTCAACCTATCGTTGCTAGTGGCAGGCAGCAAGACGGGGGCATCACTCAATATCCGGTCCGGGGCACTACCAGGGCATTGCTCACTCGACTGATGTCACGATCTGCCAGCGCAGGACATCGTGGCGGTAGTGTTTAGTGCCGCCACAAAATGTCTAGTTAATTTCATGAGCGGCGCAAACATCGCCGCGCACGGGCGCTAGTTGCTTTGCGCCCCATTAGCGCCCTCTTAAGGCGCTAATGGGAGGCGCAAACCAACTGAACTTTTCCCCCTCAATGTCCACTCAGAATCAGTGAGGTGGTGGGAAGACAAGCTGGCACCATTAGTTGACCATTTACTGGAAAATTCCGAGGAGTCTCTGTCCCAATCGGAATGGGAGAATAAATTATTGGTAGTCTTGTGTCTAGCTTTAAATATGATTGATGACAAGGAATGGACATGTCAGCTCGCTGACAAAATGCCAAAACAACTTAACACCAACCATCATTTCCACAAGAGAAGGGCTTTCTATATAAATCTCTTGCGTCAGTGTTCTGCCAGACCTGCACTAATGAACGTAAGAGAGGAACTTCATCAAATGCTGCTGCATGTGCAGCACAGTGAGAGTGCGGAGAGAGAGGGAGCAGCCCTCGCCATTGGTTTCTGTGCGATGGCACATTTTGATGATATGCTCAGTAGCCTGGAGGATGTAAGGTTTTGCAAGAATTTCAAAAATTTCTACAGCTCCAAAGATTATTTTTTTGATTAAAGAAAACCTGGGTGGAATACCTTAAAAATCCAGGGCATCAAAAAATGGCTGCCAGACCTCGTGGCAGGAGACAAAAAGATAGTCTGCTTGTGTGTCTGCAAAGGATTTGAAAAAAAACACCAGCCTGTGCGAAATGCATGAAGTACTTGGAACTGTCAATCAACTGCAGTTTAGGAAGTTTCAAACCGCAGGAGAAAGGGGTTGTTTGTTTACAATGTTGACACAAAGGCTTAAGCACTTAAAGCTGTCAATCAATTGCAGTTGGACTGACCACAGGACAATGGGTTTGTTTACAAACCACTTAGTGCTATTGACTATTCGTTTGTCCAGCACTTGAGATATCAGTAAGACATTTAAACTGAGCGAATACCAGTTTAAATGAATGGGGAATACATTCAAACCATCACAGTCAATGGGGACAGATCGATTCCCTTTTGTATAGCCCAGATACATCCGGATTTGGGCGCGAAGATTATGGCTCCCAATGGGTATAAAATAGCCTCTCAGGAAGCCATCTCTCTCTCTGCTGCCTCGCCTCCATGCTCTGCCTACAGAAGAACAGCTCAACAAGCCCGCCCAAAGAAGTGGAATACCAGCAGTTACTTTTAAATACTGGGGTATCTCTACTTCGGGGCGGTGAAGAATACAGACCGCAGGGGCACAGAGCAGGCGTTCTCTGGTAAGCATAGATTTTCTGGCCTATTACAAGGCAACTTAGATAGGTATTAGGGGTGGGAGTTAAGGGGGATTTTGTTAAAATTGTAATTTTAGTCAATTTTCCCTTGATGTGTCCGTTTCCTCTCCCCTATTAAGTAAAAGTGCTGTACTAAGAAAAAGCCTGCTGTATTAAGTAAAAGTGTGCTGCGCTAGGTAAAAGTGCTGTATCAAGTAAAAGAGTGTTGTCCTAAGCAAAAGAGTGCTGTAGTAAGCAAAAGTGCACTGTATTAAGTAAAAGTGCTGTATTGATTATTTTCAATTTATTTCTTTTATTTCAATAAATACTGGTCTTCTTTGCATCCAACCACGAGTCTCATTTTGTATACATCGCTACTGAATAAGTACGGCGGTCAGAACCAGAAAAGGGGAGCGATTCGAAACCGCACGGGGCTCTGGAGCAGCTCAGATACTTCTGACTGGCCAGAGGCAATAACCTCAGTTATAACCCCATAACCCCCTATTTCTACAAAATGGCAACCGCGGCAGGACCATCGGCAACGGTATGCGATGTAGCAAACGATGGTTTGGGTCTGGAGAGAGCAGCAGTTATTGGGTTTCTTTTTATCCCACTGATCTGTTTGTGGTTAGGTTCCCACAGGTTTTGGGAGGTTAAAGCAGAGAGTTGGGATAAGGAAAGGGACATTGAAGAATACCAGGCCAAGATAGAGCGCCTGGTGGTCCAGTTTAGTGAGGCATGAGTCAGAGTACCTGAAGTGCCTAGTTGCAGAGGCCAAGAGCAATGAGATGAGGGCGCGGGAGGAGAACGCCCGCCTCATACAAGAAGTAAAAGAGCAGGAGGAAAAGGTTAGGGAGGTAAAGGCAGCATATAAGCTGGCCAATGAGCAAGGGTTTGAGGAAGCAGATCATGGTCCCTGTAGGGAAGAGATAGAAAGCTTGACTATGGCTTTAAAGAGGGCAAATGGGATGATATGTCTGATCAGACCGAAGGCAGGTCAGTCGGATTTTACCGGCAACCCAAATAAAACCGTCCCACAGGCAACACCTAGGAAAAGGTTGATCAGGGAATCAGAGTTCCCACGACCGCCACCCACGGCTCTGAGCTTTCAGGAGCTCTGGCAGCAAAGGGGGGTGGAGGACAAGGTGGTAGAGGGAGCACAGCAGGCCCTGCTAGATAGGCCAGGACCAGGACCAGTGTACCCACTCCGACAACGGAGATACGGTCCACCCGTTGATGAAGATGACCCAGGTGCCATCCAGAACCAGTTTGTGGTGCCGTATGGCACCCGCCAGCTCAGGGACATGGTTAGCCACATCCCCAAGCTCACTAAAAAGGGAGACCCCTCTCTGCACTTCAGGGAGATAGAGCAGGCAGCTTGTGTAAATGACTGCGATGATGCAGAGCAAGCAAAAATGCTGCTGTTCTCCCTGGCAGGTGATCTCCTCCAGTCCCTATCTGGCGAGTGCAAAAGGGGGCAGAGGGATTATGAGGGTCTGAAGAATTAGATATTGGAGGCCATGGGACTCAATGATGCTAGTCCGTTCGCCCGGGTAGAAAGAACGGTGCGGCTCCCAGGGGAGTCCCCGCAGGCGCTCGCAGACAGGCTGTGGCCAGTCTACCGGAGCGTGTGCCTGGGAATGCCAGGGCGGGCAGCACTGGACCCAGTCCAATTGACTCACTGGCTCCGGTGTCTTATGACAAACAGCCTACCCCAGATCCAAGCCCAGGTTGTGACTTGGTTTAACCCCCGAAACCCCCAGACCACCGAAGAAGCGGTGATCCACCGGCTCACAGTAGCCTTCAGAAACATGAGGTGTATCGAGGCACCACAACCCAAGGGAAAAGCCCATGAGGTTAAACCTGGGAGCCAGAGTAAGAAAGAGTGGCACCAGGAGGGGAACTGTCCCTCTCAGGCTAAGTTAAATTGTTATGGGTGTGGGAAAGACGGTCACTGGAGAAAAGACTGTAAGAATCCCTGGAAGGAGAACAAGGGAAAGGATCCCACAGCCCCAGCCCAAAAGGCAGGGCCAGATAGCCCTCCCACTGCGATCGAGTCATTTTTACAGTCCCTACGGTCTCTTCTGACTGGCCAGGGGAGAGTAGCAGCCACCACCGGTGCTTTGACCCCGTCTGCCCCATCCCACTCCCAGCAATGACTAGAGCCAGCGCAGCCTGTCGACCTGTGTCCCCGCGAAAATGCTGAGGGGAGCAGGCCCTATGATAAGATGGGGGTGAAGACGGGACAGGGGAGATATTCGGTGGACACTGGCGCCTCCAGCACGGCGGTCCACTCGGAAGACCTGACCAATTCATACCGGTTTAACAAGGTCCTATTTAGCTTAATGGGACCCACAGGGAAACGGGCAGCTGGGATTGAACATGAGGTCAGAAATCCTCAGCCCGCAGCAGGTACAAGCTCACAGGCTGCACAGGCAGGCGCTGTGGCTTGTGTTGGGGGAGGAGCCATTCATGACCAGTGTAAGTTGTTTAAGCAGGGGGACAGGGAAGGAGAGTTCTGGGACCCCTGTAGTGCAGGCCCGGTAGCAACAATCCGGGACAAGGGAGGCACACAGGGGATAGTTTTGGCCCCAGACCAAAAGCAGGTCCAAGCCCAAAATTCCGCCTTTAAAGCCACCCTGGTAAGGGAAAAGGATTTAGAACAGGATTACTGGCAGGCTGCCAGTTATATTAAACAATGCAGGTTGTTTGAGCCGGGGGCAGGGAAACAGGCAGCTGGGATTGTACCCGAGATTAGAAATCCTCAGCCTGCAGCGCGTACGCACACACAGACTGCACACGCAGGCGCAGTCGCGTGCGGGAGAGGAGAAGTTCCCCAGCATTGGCCCGAGCGATTCCCCCTCTCTTGTGGGACTCCGGGGAGGAGCCTGAACCAAGTTTTAGACCTGAAGGGGAAGGCTCTCAGCCACCGGCAGCCAGTGGCAAGGGATTGCCTGTCCCCAACCCAGGTTTGGGAAGGGAGGGACCCAAAGGAGGAGGTCCCCAGCCAGCAAGGAGTGTGACCCGAGCTAATAGTCCGCTCGCCAAGGTAGCCCCACCAGCGACACTCCCTAGCAGGTCTCTTTGGGTACCCCAGCCCAAGAAAGTATGGTCACCCACTTTCCAGTGGAATAGGGCGGACTCCCGAGTCAGGGAGAAGCCAAAAGACAGAAGTCCCCAACCAGCAGCCATAAGCTGTGAGGGACTTGAAGTTGGAATCAGTCCAGCCACACCGCAGGGAGCAGCCTGTGGCAGCCCAAACAGGGATTAGCTGGCCGCCCAGAGACGGGCGGCGCTTGTATATAGCTTTGTTCAAGTAATGTGTATAAAGGATTAAGGTAGAACGTGTTAATTTTAAATTTTATATTGCAATTCGGTAGTGTTAATTATTAGAGTATAAGTTTTAAGTATGGCACCATTCCAGAAGTTGTATTATGTGAGCCAAGGTCGTGGGACCTGATCACACTCCCCCAAGCCAGGGGACCCGGCTAGATTTTTTTTTAGTCTTTTCCAGAGTTCCGGAAGGTACAGAGGACCATCGTGTTTTTGGATGTTCGGGAAAGGAAGCACCCCTAGCCCATGAAGGGAGGGGTCTGCAGGAGGCATATGTCCACAGCATTTAAACTGTTATTGGAAATTCGATTAAGATTAAGAGTTTACAATAGCTTGTTAAATATTTTAGATTTTGTATTATGTACTGGTCCCAACTCCGAAGGAAATAATGTGTGAATTTAGTTCCTAACTGTGAGATTGTACTACTTGTTTGGAGTTAATTGGAAAATTTGCATATGCCTATGAATTGTTGTGTTTGTAGATTGTGAAAGTTTGAAATACATTTATGGCTGAAGGATGGTGCCATTTATTGAAGTGTCAGGCAATTGCATTTTTTTTAAAAAGGAAGCTTGGTTCTTCCAGTTGTATTTTTAACAGATATGTTTTGGCCTGGTGGTAATCCCATTGAAGAAGTTGTATCATGTTAAAACTATGTCACAAGTGGTGCAGGGGCATTTGACCCCTCCATGCTTGAATTATTGTGAATACTCAGTGGTGCAGGGGCATTGGACCCCTCCGTGTTTAAATTATTGTAACTAACCTTGTTTTTCTGTCGATAGATGCCTACCGTGTACTGCGATTCTCTCTGGGTAGGGGAGATGAAGGCGTCGGGGGATCAAAGATAGATAAAGATAAGTATAAGGGAAGGTTGTTTGTGGGGGGTCAGGAATTATTGCTCACCTTTGGACAGGATACTACAAGCAAGTTTTAGTATCCGATGGGGGACTGTAACTTTTTGCAAGAATTTCAAAAATTTCTACAGCTCCGAAGATTATTTTTTTGATTAAAGAAAACCTGGGTGGAATACCTTAAAAATTCAGGGCATCAAAAAATGGCTGTCAGACCTCGTGGCAGGAGACAAAAAGACAGCCTGCTTGTGTGTCTGCAAAGGATTTGAAAAAAAACACCAGCCTGTGCGAAATGCATGAAGTACTTGGAACTGTCAATCAACTGCAGTTTAGGAAGTTTCAAACCGCAGGGCAAAGGGATTGTTTGTTTACAATGTTGACACAAAGGCTTAAGTGCTTAAAGCCATCAATCAATTGCGGTTGGACTGACCACAGGACAATGGGTTTGTTTACAAACCACTTAGTGCTATTGACTATTCGTTTGTCCAGCACTTGAGATATCAGTAAGACATTTAAACTGAGCGAATACCAGTTTAAACGAATGATGAATACATTCAACCCATCACAGTCAATGGGGACAGATCGATTCCCTTTTTTATAGCCCAGATACATCCGGATTTGGGCGCGAAGATTATGGCTCCCAACGGGTATAAAATAGCCTCTCAGGAAGCCATCACTCTCTCTCTCTGCCGCCTCGCCTCCGTGCTCTGCCTACAGAAGAACAGCTCAACAAGCCCGCCCAAAGAAGTGGAATACCAGCAGTTACTTTTAAATACTGGGGTATCTCTACTTCGGGGCGGTGAAGAATACAGACCGCAGGGGCACGGAGCAGGCATTCTCTGGTGAGCATAGACTTTCTGGCCCATTACAAGGCAACTTAGATAGGTATTAGGGGTGGGAATTAAGGGGGATTTTGTTAAAATTGTAATTTTAGTCCATTTTCCCTCGATGTGTCCGTTTCCTCTCTCCTATTAAGTAAAAGTGCTGTACTAAGAAAAAGTCTGCTGTATTAAGTAAAAGTGTGCTGCACTAGGTAATAGTGCTGTATCAAGTAAAAGAGTGTTGTACTAAGCAAAAGAGTGCTGTAGTAAGCAAAAGTGTACTGTATTAAGTAAAAGTGCTGTATTAAGCATAGGTGTGCTGTATTGATTATTTTCAATTTATTTCTTTGATTTCAATAAATACTGGTCTTCTTTGCACCCAACCACGATTCTCGTTTTGTATACATCACTACTGAATAAGTCCGGCGGTCAGAACCAGAAAAGGGGAGCGATTCAAAACCGCACAGGACTCTGGAGCAGCTCAGATACTTCTGACTAGCCAGAGGCAATAACCCCAATATATACCCCTCTAATTTCTACACGGAGTTGGTAATTCCAACAGATTTAGGGTCAAGGCTGATGAGGAATCGGATAAAAGTCAAGAGCACACTGGTTCTGTGCTATGGGAACACGGCAGTCTGTGCACCTAACGAAAACCAGTTTAAACGAATGGGGAATACATTCAACCCATCACAGTCAATGGGGACAGATCGATTCCCTTTTTTATAGCCCAGCTACATCCGGATTTGGGCGCGAAGATTATGGCTCCCAATGGGTATAAAATAGCCTCTCAGGAAGCCATCTCTCTCTCTCTCTGCCGCCTCGCTTCTGTGCTCTGCCTACAGAAGAACAGCTCAGCAAGCCCGCCCAAAGAAGTGGAATACCAGCAGTTACTTTTAAATACTGGGGTATCTCTACTTCGGGGCAGTGAAGAATACAGACCGCAGGGGCATGGAGCAGGCGTTCTCTGGTGAGCATAGATTTTCTGGCCCATTACAAGGCAACTTAGATAGGTATTAGGGGTGGGAATTAAGGGGGATTTTAGTCAATTTTCCCTCGCTGTGTCCATTTCCTCTCCCCTATTAAGTAAAAGTGCTGTACTAAGAAAAAGTCTGCTGTATTAAGTAAAACTGTGCTGCACTAGGTAAAAGTGCTGTATCAAGTAAAAGAGTGTTGTACTAAGCAAAAGAGTGCTGTAGTAAGCAAAAGTGTACTGTATTATGTAAATGTGCTGTATTAAGCATAGGTGTGCTGTATTGATTATTTTCAATTTATTTCTTTTATTTCAATAAATACTGGTCTTCTTTGCACCCAACCACGAGTCTCGTTTTGTATACATCACTACTGAATAAGTCCGACGGTCAGAACTAGAAAAGGGGAGCGATTCAAAACCGCACGGGGCTCTGGAGCAGCTCAG